>NW_016803417.1:4104449-4153883 GCF_001698545.2 Rhinopithecus bieti | reverse complement strand
AGAGACGGGGTTTCACCGTGTTAGCCAGGATGGTCTCGATCTCCTGACCTCGTGATCCACCCGCCTCGGCCTCCCAAAGTGCTGGGATTACAGGCGTGAGCCACCGCGCCCGGCCTGTTTGCAATTTTTAAATGATGAAGTATAACATTCTGTTGTCTGCACTCTAATAAATGGTAGTCGTGAGACATTTTTACTGAAGACTCTATTCCTATATTCTCTAGAGATTCTCATTTTGGTTATCTACTGAACATGAGTTCAGTAGTTGATTCATTATTTTTCTCAAATGTAAAAGTTTAGGAAAAGGTCACCAGGAACTTCAGAAGTAACTGCATAAATAAGAGGATATATAAAAGAAGGAATAACTTATCCAAGAAGAATAGGCCGAAGAAACCATAAAGAGTGTCATGAGTATTGCTGTGAGTCTGTGAGATTAAAATTAAAGAAATACTGTCAACAAGGACACCCCTTTGTTTTCATCCTGTCTTTCACAAAATGATATTCAAAACAGAGTGGAAAGTTTTTAGGCCAACCATTGTCTTTGAACATGTGAGCTTGTTCAGTAATAAACTCTTATCATTGCTGACTGCTCTCAAAGGCAGGTTTCTATTTCCAACCAAGAGTGATTTTACAGTTTTCACAGCAGATCTTTGCTACAGCAAGCTAACTACAGAGACGGCCTCCCCTCTGCTGGGCCACAGCCTACATTCTCCCAGAATTAAAGTGGCAGTCTTTGTTTTGACTAACACGAAATAACTTGGAGATTTGCTAAATGAGGTTTGCAGTGGATACAGCAGTAAATTCAGTGACAATTTGGCAGATAACCTGGGAAAGTTTTTGAGTTTGTCATTTTTATCATCTCTGCTGGAAGTTTCTTACTCCACCCAGGGCTGGAACATGAAGAATTGCAACTTTGCTGGATTCTGTGACAAAATAAACCCTGGGATACGAGGGTCAAAACTGTGATTCTGAAGGTTGTGAGGCACTTTTCGTACAGATGGGGAGAGAAAATGTCTCCGTGCATGCTCAGCAGTCTATGTACCAGCCAACTCCCTTGCCCACATCCCTAGCCCACAGCACCTATCTGGCCAGGTGCTTACTGCTAACAGTTGGCTTGACAGTCGGTTTGCCAGAGGGCTGGGGTGTTGCTCACTCAGGCCCAGGTTGTCAGGCTGTCCTGGCTTGGTGGGTTGGCTTCTGCATAAGGTATAAAGCATTCTCCTTGCTGCCAACCTAACTGATTTTATAAGGCCTTCATGATCTTGATAACATTGTCCTGATATGGGCATTACAGGAAAGTACAATTACAGGCTAATCTCATTTATCAGTACAAATTCAAAAATCTGAAATGAGTATTAGAAAGCCTAATCTAGCAATACATAAAAAGAATACTACATCAAGAACAACTTTTTTTTTTTTTTTTTTTTTTTGCCAGAAATATAAGGTTGGTTCAATATTCACAATCAACCAATCTAATTCATTGTATGAAAGAATAAAGGAGGCCAGAAGCGGTGGCTTACACCTATAATCCTAGCACTTTGGGAGGCTGAGGTGAGTGGATCACATGAGTCAGGAGTTCGAGACCAGCCTGGCCAACATGGTGAAACCCTGGCTCTACTAAAAATACAAAAAATTAGCTGGACATGGTGGCGGGAGGCGGAGGCAGAATTGCCTGAATCTGGGAGGCGGACGTTGTAGTGAGACGAGATCGCACCATTACACTCCAGCCTGGGCAACAAGAGGGAAACTCTGTCTCAAAAAAAAAAGGAGAAAAAAGTCATAAGATAATTTCCATAGATGCAAGAAACACATGTAATAAAAATTAACATCTGTTTGTAATAATAAAATCTTAGCAAGTTGGAAATAGAAGGAAACTCCTTAATCTGCTAGAATACTCATGAGTAGTCTTTATACTCATGATGAAATACTAAAAACTTTTCCTTTCTGAAATCACATCAGAAACAAGATAAGTATATCTACTATTACCATTTTCTATCTGACATTTTTACTGAAGAGCCTGGCTAGCCATTGCGATTAAAACAAAAACAAATTGCTTATAAAAGAAGAAATAAAAATATAACTCTTATTCATAGAAAATCCAAAATAACATATAGATAAATTATTAAAATGAATAATTGAATATACTGAGATTGTCAAGTACAAGATCAATACACACAATTAATTATACATTGTACCTACCAGTAATAACTAATTAGAAAATAAAAATAAAATATTCAGTTTTCAAAACACCAACTGTCTTGAAATATAGCTAAGAAAATTTGTAATCTCTCTTCTCAGAAAAGTAAAATGTTAAGAGAAATTGAAGAAGGTCAAAATAAATGTTTGTTGGAGATTATTTGTGGGCAGTCTATCAGATTAAATAGTTTCTTTCTATTTCCTGTTTGCTAACATTTTAAAATTATAAGTGGATGTTAGTTTTGATTAAATGCGTTTCCTGCATCTGTGGAGATAATCTTAGGACTCTTCTCCTTTGTTAGAGGATGTATTATATTCCTGGATTGAAAGACTCAATGTCATACAGATGTAATCCCTAGCAATATGTCAAGTTTGTGTTGTGTTTGTGTATGTGTAGAAACTGATTTTAAAAAGTATATGGAAATCAAAGGTCTAAGAATAGGCAAGACAATCTTCAACAAGAATAAAGTAGGAGGATTAATTCTACCAGATATCAAGGTTTATTACATAGCTACAGTACTAAGGAAGTATGATATGGGTACAATGATAGATATACACCACTAAAACAGAATAGAACATCCAGAAAATACATAAATGTGGTTATTTGATTTTACAATAAAGGTGGTACTACAGAGCACTAAGGAAAAGATGATCTTATCAATAATGAGTGATGTTTTTCACATGAATAAAATGCTGATGCTTACTTCACCCCATATATAAGAATGATTTTTAGGTGGATTAAAAGTCCTAAATAGGAAAGATAACTACTAGAAGTCAACCTAAAGAGAATGTATTCATGACTTTGGAGTAAGCATTGTTTCATTTACCTTATAGGTAAATTGAAAAGAATAAATGGTTCAGATTCTCTATCTTTATTTTCTATTCTTTCTTGTTTTCCATTAGATAGAAGGATTTTTTTTTTTTTGTCTGTTAGAAAGTTATATACAGTCGTCCTTGGTATACACAGATGATTGGTTCTAGGACCTCCACATATACCCAAATCTGAGCCTACTCAAATACCACAAGTTGGCCCTGCAGAACCTAAATATTTGAAAAGTCAACGCTCCTTATACACAGGCTTAATATCCCATGAATGCTGTAGTTTTGATGTGTGTTTGGTTGAAAAACATCCTTGTATAATTGGACCCGCCCAGTTCAAACCTGTGTCATTTAAGGGTAAGAGGTATCCTATGTTTGTGCTTTTGGTGGTTGCCTTCTTCAGATTCATGTTTATTTTTCTCTGATTCCTTAAACATATCAATATTTATATACTACTTAAATTTTATATGTATACATATTTATATACTTATTTAATGAGAGAAGCACATTCACGTGTGCTCCTACACTTTTTGTCTTCCTAGCTCTGTCATATTGATATAGTCTAGAATTTCACTTCTAGTTTACTACAGATGTACTTTTTCTTTTCTTTAGTCATTTAAAGTTATTTGGACAATGACACATCTTACCAAGAAATTTGATACTCCATTTCTTCCCACATCTCTTGTACTTCTGAATGTGTTTCCTTATTGTTATGTGGAATTTTGGTAGAAAAAGTTTTGAAGCCTGTGTGCCCAAAATGTTTTATTATGTTCTCAGATTTGAATGACAATTTGATTGCTTAGGAAAATCTACTTTTAAATACATCGTTTTTCAATACTTTCAAAATCTTTCCCCACTGATTTCTTATACATAGTATTAGAGCTGAGATGTGTAATTACCACCCGATTCTTGTTTTCTATCAGTGATCTGCTCTGTTTCTCTGGAAGCTTTTAGAATTTTGCTTTGTCTTTGATAGTTTTCACCTCTAGACAGAAGTGTCCTTTTCTTTATATCTTCTGTTTGGCATTTTAGAGGCTTTTTAATTTTCAGGTTTTAAGAAATATTGTTTTATTTCCAGGAAATTTATCTCCATTGTTTGTTCAAATATTTTCCTGTCTTTATTTTATGTCGTCTTTTTAAATAGTAGTCCAGTTATCCAATGTAGGCAGTTATTTCTCCTCCCACATCTCTAAAATGCTCTTTTATACCATCTACCTCTATATTCTTTCTTCCTGCCTCCTGGGAGAGTTGCTCAGTTTATAAGTTACGAATTCATCCAGCAGTTGTTTCTGTGTGCTGGTGTTTCCCTGGAGGCATGAGGTACTCTGTCTGATAGTGTGTTTGATAATGTCTATTGGGAAAGAGTGAAGGCAAAGGAGGAGGATGAAGTACAGGGTGGAGAGGCTGGCCACAATAGAACCACTACTTTACACTCTTGTTTGCTCTTCTCTTATGTGGTACCTCTTTGTACCAAAGTTTCACTTTTAAACCCTTGCAGGGGACATAGTACTTGGAGGAAGCAGCCTCTCTTAGTGGTAATTCATAGCCCTGGGTGATTGGAAAGGCTGTGTTTTTCTTCCCTCTCCCAGGTTGCCATAGTTACCAAAGAGTATTTCTTTAAAAATACTCCAATAAAATCAAAAAATTAACTACATCAAATGAAACAGAAAACAAATGAAAAGGTATTACACCACTTACAACCTTCGAGATAAAACAAAACAAAAATTTTAACACACACACAGACACACACACACACACACACACACACACACACACACACACACACACTGGAGTTTTTCAAACCAATTGCAACATGATAAATCTCTTACCATAGGCTGAATGAGCATAGGTTTGTGCCTAATGTGGGAAAGAAATTATTCAAGATCAGTATATCCTTTAGTATATATTTTCTAGTCATGTTTCCAAGGTCTGTAGCAGAACAATTTGCAGCACTGGGTATGTCTTTAAGTGACTGGGCTTGATCAAATGGGCAGGTTTTGCTATTTAGTAGAATGCAGATATATCCTAAAACTGTTTAGTGTAGTACTTTCTCTCCCCACTTCTTGCTTCTCCATAAAAAAAAAAAAAAGAACAAACCTCCCAAACACACACACACACTTAGACACACACACACACCCACTCAAACACACACACAATCTCCAAACTTTAGGACTACTACATGCATAATAGGCATTTAGGACTTTTACAGAAGTAGTTTTCAGTTTCAGTTGGCTTTCTCTACTTTTGAAGATCATCTAGATATTAAATAAGCAGCCACTAGCTTTCTATAATAGCGTGATACTTACTAAATAGGCTTAAAAGTCACAAAACGCAGCCAAATCAAACCACAACAATAGTAGCAAGAACAGTAAAAACATCAAACAACAAAGCTTAAAGTTCTAAGAACAGAATGTGTAATGGCATGTCTGAGAACACCTGGAGAGATCTCTTCTTCAAGGGTTGGGCTACAAGCAAAGGTCCCTGAAGCCCATGGCCCAAGGTTGTGGGTAACAATTTGAAGAGCCTTGGAGGTGTGCGTGTTTCTTACTCCTTGCAAGGAAGAGATTTGCAATCAAATGTGGTAGACACTTTCTGTTCATTGTGTACTCTGCCCTGTACAGTCCTGGGTGCTTCCTCTGTGTGATGCTCTGGAACTATGATTTGACCTGTCCTCCTACTGGCCCGCCCAGGGATCCCTAGAGGGTAGACTGACGAGCACGCAGGGAGGCAGTGTGGCAGAATGGAAAGAGTCAATATTTGACTAAAGACATTATTTGACTGCCTCTCGGAAATTTTTAAGTATCATCGCCTTTAGGAAAATTACCAAAATGTGACTTTGTGAAAGCCAGATAATCTCTCTGAGCAGGAACTGGCAAGCTTTCTCTGTAAAGAGCCAGATCACAATATATTCAGCTTTTTGGACTATGTGGTCTCTGCACAATTACTCAAGTCTGGCATCATAGCAAAATCAGGCATAGACAAAATGTAAATAAATGGATGCAGCTGCATTCCAGTAAAAATATATTTACAAAACAGGTGTGGGGCTGAATTTGTCCATGGACCATAGTTTGCCTACTTTCCTCTTAGAACCTTGGAGACCTTGTGGGTAAAATTGGGAGGTGGATAATAGTTTCTGCCTAATGTGTTAGAATCCAGTTAGAAAATAAAGACGAACATTTTATTTTAAAATATACTATATGTGGAAGTGATTATATGTGGGAGTTTTTCTTCAGCTAGAACTCCAATGTCTTGGGAGATTACGTGGCTTTCAAAACCTTAGGCATCCAATTTGGATCCAATTTTCTGGTCAAAAGTAAAAATCTTCACATGGATTTTCTGGCTATCCAATGGGAAAGTTTCAATGGGAAGGGGTTTGTGTGAGTCAGCTGTCATTGAGTATGAGGGTTGCAGGTTAAATTTCCCCAGAAATGCATGAGAAGTAGGAGTGGTAAGAACTGGGAAGCAGGAAGGAGGAAAGCTGTTTGGCCATAGGTACCTGGACTATGCTAAGCCGCCTCTTCTGGAATAAATAATGATTTTGTACTTGGCTTGGGAAATCTCCTTGAGTTACTCTGATCTAAGATGTACACAGTTGCCTTTGGCTAGCTTCTAGGGAGGAAAGCTTAGCTAAGAATTAGTTACTCAGGAATGCAGAGAGAAGGGGAACCTCGCAGGAGGCCTTATCTGGTAGATGAGTGAACTTCCAGGAAGGGATGCTTGGGTTGCAAAAACACTGTGAATTAGGGTGTTTGGGGTGCATGTGAGTAGCACTCACACTAGCTCCTTCCCAAAGAAAAGGAACTGTCAGCCTTTATTGACTGATTGGCTGGTCTTTTGTTGATTTGTCTGATTTAAATTAGTCATCTTTTTTTAAATTGGATGACTGGTCAGCTTTCTTCTTTGAAAGTAATCAGTAATAGTGCATGGACAGAGGGGCACAAGCAGAGTGCCCAGTGTTTTTATACAACCCACAATCTAAGTTTAGCAAGAGAGATCAGAAAGCTGCCTCTGCATCCCTGTGCTTCACATAGGCCCAGATATTAGCCATGGCTGACATTTTTATATTCTTAAATGCCTTACTCAGAGCAAAGCAAATTGCTCCAACCCCAAAATGCAGGAACTAGGGGCCTTTGAGATTCGTTTAGGGAATGTGAGACCATTTCTTTCTCTTTTTCCATCACTTCAAAAGCCCATAACTTAACAGACGATAGGACAGAGAAATTTATTTCATTTACAGACCAGTTAGCAGATACATCTCATTGGTCCTGAGAGTGAGTGTGAAAAATCTGTGTGGCTCTGAATGAGGAGGGCATGACTGACATGTGTGTGATGTCTATGGAACCCATAAGCTCATACAGACAGGCACAAGCACTGCTGAAGGGAATCACATGTTTTATTTGAATGTATGCCACTTAGAAACATTCTCTACAATTAATAATAGCATAGTTCAGAGAGTTCTAATTTTCTCTTGCTATCAAAAACAAACAACTAACCAACCAAACAAAAAAGTAGTATCTCTCACATAACAGTCCAGAGTTAGGTGAGTGGGCAAGGCCGGGTGGGCAGTTCTACTCCATGTGATCATTCAGGTTTCCTCTGTGCTGTTGTTCCATCTTCACCATTCTGTGGTTGTATTCCTCATCTGTTTGGTGAGTCTTCTTGTGTGTGTGTGCACGCATGTATACAACACTGTAAGAATATACATTTATCCTACGGGACTTTATAAAGCCATGTTAATTTTATCATTTACTCATTTATTTATTTATTTTAGAGATGCAGTGTTACTCTGTTGCCCAGACTGGAGTGCAGTAGTGCGATTATAGCTCACTGCAGCCTTGACCTTCTGGGCTCAGGTAATCCTCCTGCCTTGGCCTTCCAAGTGGCTGGGACTAGAGGCATGCACCACCATGCCCAGTCCCATGTTAATTTTAAATGAAAAAATGTACAGCCAACACAGATTCTTTCCTGATATATTTTTTCTAGCAGCAAAGTTGTTCACCTCTGATTTTCATTGTCCTTGTTCAAGGAGTGAATATTTTGCAGGCCCGTTCTTACTGAGTCCTCATTTCTTCACAGCAGGCTACAAAGCTGGTGTTACGAAAGTTCTAAAGGGCTCAGTAATAAGCCTGAAGTGAGGGGAAGGAGCTGGAAGCCGCTATGAATAATGAGAAAACCAAACAGGAGGAAGGAACAGTGACAACAGATAGTGTTGTCTTGTATAAATTAGGTTTGTCCAGAATCAACAGAAGCTTGAATAAACTCAAAGTGAAATACCATCTTGAGGCTCATGTTACCTTCAAAAGCAACTGAAAAGCTAAAAGTAACCTAAACCACTTTCTAATCAGGAATGTTCTTTCCAGGTAATGTCGCCAGCAGAAGTGAAATCCTAGGTGACTCCCTTTTTATTTGTTTATTTATATTGTCAAACGATAATTGTGAATATTTATGGAGTGCAATGTTTTTGATGGTATTGGTAGGCTTTGTTTCATGGATGTACACATAAGTTTGCCCACCGCCCCCTTGTTCTTCGGTGACGTGGCTAGAGAAACGATCCATAGTGTTTTGCTATTTCTCTGGCAGACCTTATGTGCTCTCTGCTTCTCACATCTTTGTATAAACATCACACTCTAAAATTGACAGCCCTTGCGTTTCACTTAGCACTCAGGAGGCACAGCTCTGTCAGATTTTAAGTGAAAGGATATAGTTTGTTTAAGCCTTTTTCAGGATAAGTTGGAAGGAGAGATGGTCTCTAGGTGCTTAGAATGACTTATTTTTCTTTTGATAAACCTGAGAAGCACTTTCATTGGTTGACATATTTCCTGCCCCCAGCCCCTTCCCACCAAATTAGGTCTAGAGGTAACTAGGCATGTGGGAAGAAGTGTGGTTTTTAGAATCAGGCCAGCTTGGGTTCTAATCTCAGCAATGCCAAACCCCAGCTATTTAATCACAGGAGATAATTGTCCCTAAGTAATCATTGTCCTCTCCTTTTGAAAATGGAGTGGGACACTTGACTGTCTAGGTTGAGACCATGTTTTCCACCCCTTGAATATAGTGTTGACAAGCCACTGAGTTCTCTTAAATGAAACATGAGTGGATGTGATATATGAAATATCAGTATCACCTCCTTAAAGAAAATTGCTAACACTTCCCCACTGATCTTTACTTGGTCTTATGGTTGGGAACGCTGATGTGGCACTGGGGAGCTAGTTTCCACCAAGGAGATAAGGACTGAAATGTAGAGGATGGTGGAGCAGCATGGAAGGAACCTGGGTCCCTGAATGATCACATGGAACAGAGCTGCTCACTGTCCTAGCTCACCTGCTTATCTCTATACTGTTAATTAAGAGGCAGTAGAATTATGTTATTTTTAAGTCACAGTATTGTTTGGTCTCGTTGTTTTAGAAGTGTAACTTATGTTCTAATTAAAAAGGTGACTTTTAGAAAGTTACTTAACCTTTTGCCCCTAAGTTTTCTCATCTGCAAAATGAGGAAACTATATTGTTCATTTTCTTGATAAGCTTATTGTGAGGATTACACCACGAAATGAATATTAATGTATTTATTGAGTGTTCTATGTCTGCCTAGTTACTATTATTACTCATGCATGTATATAAGTTTACCAGTGAAGTTCAGATTTTCAAGATAGACAAAATGAAGGCCTATAACATATTTGTATTTTCTCTGTGTGACAACTAAGGTGACCAACCATCCTGGTTTTCCATGGACTGAAGAGATTTCTGTGAAGTGGGAACTTTCGATTTTAAAATGGACACAATTCCAGGAAAATTGGGTGAAGTTTCTCACCCTAATTGGAGGCCCAGCTTGTGAAAATTTCAGTGTTAAAATCAAGACTGTCCCAGAGGGCGTCATTCTAGTAATAACACAGCAATTGGAGAAGTTCTTTGAAATAAATGATAATTCTGAATTTGATGTAACATGCATGAAAACTCTCTTTCTAAATCTGGTAGAAATTTAACCCACTGATGCCAACCCTACCTTCTATATAATTTCTTTCTCTTTGAAACATTTATTCTTATTATTGTAAGAAATACTTGTTACATACTTCTGCCATTACTAACTAGCTCATTGCCACCCTGAAAAAGTAGATGTTGTTCTTTTGCAGTCAGGAAATGTAGGCTATAGACATAAGCAAATGGTGGCATAGTCATTGGATCTCTTCGTCTCTTTATGACAAAATCTTGTTGACTACTGGTTGATCCCATTGCTGTTACATACATTGGGAAGATGATTGAAATACTGGGTTGATTTGCTGGGGCAGATTTGATACACTTAATATAAACACAGATTTGTTCAGAGAGGAGAAGCCAAAGTATACCTTACTTATCCTTAA
The DNA here is from genome assembly GCF_001698545.2 of Rhinopithecus bieti. Taxonomy (NCBI): domain Eukaryota; kingdom Metazoa; phylum Chordata; class Mammalia; order Primates; family Cercopithecidae; genus Rhinopithecus; species Rhinopithecus bieti. The sequence goes on along the minus strand of NW_016803417.1, from coordinate 4,143,520 downwards.
GTACTAAGATTACTGGGGCACCACTGTGCATTGTTGATGCTATATCTGAAACTGGATTTTAAATGTATCTAGTAAAGGGACATGATAAGTTTTGACTTGGTGAGGACTTAGAGGATAAAATTTAGATGAGTTTTTCTTGGTACGACTTTCTTCATATTTTACCCATATTCTCTTCTCCTGAGTATGATGGGAATTACAATTATTTTCTAGATCAGGTCTGAGCTCATGCCTCCAAAGATGACTCAATGTTTCCAGCAACAATCTGAGTGTTAAGCATGTGTATCTTATGTTCTGGAAGGAGAGTGCACTGGTACGGTGAGGTAGGCCAGGACCACGCATCCTCTGAAATTGCTATTCACCTTTTATTTTGGAATGTTTTTTGTTAGTCTTTCTGACTTTCATAATAACTTGATAGTGAGATTTTACAGTATTTACTGGCACTATCTCTAGAAGTACCTGGAAGAAATCTTCATTGTAAATTAAATCATATGTTAACAATAGCCCTTTGGGCCTCAGTAACAAAAAACACTATAAAATCAACACCAAGTGCAAAGCCAGTGTTATGGTAGGCCAGTGACGGTCACTATGTTGATATAATTGAACTGGTTAATATAAGGGTGCCCTCCACCCTTCAATTTCCCCAGACTTTATGATGGGCCAAAAAGAATGGTATTTCTCAAACATAAGAAAGCTATGCTTTGCCAAGGATATATGTGTTGTAGGTAGGCAGGCCGTCCAATTCAGTTGGGGAAAGGAGTTATCTAGCTTCACAGACAAGACTGGATTTTCATGGCTAAAAGGTATCTCTTTCTTATCTGTTATCTTGGCTATCTTTGCCAAAAAATCAACCTGATGAAGTGTTGCATATTTTTCCAATGTTTCTCTCTAGTGTCATATTGTTATGGCTTCAGTTTGTGCAATATTTATGTGAGGTAAAGTACAGGTCCGTGAACTAACTTTTCTTGTCAACAATGAGAAGGATATTATTAGCTAGAAAAAGAGAACATACTTTCTTATAAACTTGGTTTCTTCCTATTCAATATCAAAGAAAGCTCTTACCATAGTAATGGAGCCTTAAGCAACACATACAATATTTGTGAAGATCCTTATATGGCTAGAGACTTATCTTTTCTTATATTTTGTGGCTTAGGAAGTTTCTATAAATTTTCCTGTTTCAGAAAATTTGACGTTTCTAGGTGAAACTAATAGCCTTATATTTTTGTAGTCTGACAATTTTATAAATGTATTGAAAAAAGGAGCTAACAAGTTACAGAGTTCCATAGATTGTCTTTTAGAATCTGAAAGAAAATAATAGAATTGTTTCTTTTTAAATTCATTGCAAATGTTTATTAACTAGATATCTTACCGGCATTGTTTTCTCTTGGGCTTTTGTTTTCTTATCTCATGTATAAAACAGAGATATAATATTGCAAAGGTTTTTTTGTGGGAATTAAATATGTAATGTTTGTAAAGTTCTTGGCATAGTGTCTGAGACATAGCAAGCACTCGATGAATGCTTTCTATTCTATTATTAATATCATTATTATCACTGTACTGTCTAAAAACTGTGGGTGACATAAAGAGCTACCAACACATAATTTATATCTAGTTGGTAAGGTAGGGCTTATGCTTATGAAGTTTCCCATATGATTTGGTGACACCATATGAGTCATATGTGGGCTACATTTCTAGTTCTATGTCAACTGCTAGTATTGGACTGGGAAAGTCAGATTTTAGCCCGGTGGGTAGATCAGAGAATGGAGATTTGGAGAATAGGGGTAGAGGTTGAGTACCCAGAAAGTATACAGGTTATTTTGTAATCAGAATAAATAAATGCAACACATAAAATTTGGGGAGCAGTCCATGGGTACAACTAATAAAAAATGAACAGTCAAGTTGGGGAGTAAGACATAAGTTTACTGAAAAATTTAACTGAGGTAGGTTTTTCTTTTCTTTTTTTTGTGCTGTTTTGCTCTTTTCATAGATCTAGAGATTCGCTTCTTGGTCTTTGCCTCAGTCTTTCTATGTCTATTGACAATAGTATACTGATGTAACTGGAAAGGCTTCATGGAGGAAGTAGGACTCTAACTGGACCTTGAAAGGTGGGAAGAATTTAGACAGTATAAAGAGGAAACAGAATTGCATATCAGATGGGAGGAAGTGGACACTAAATGCAGGAGGGAAGAACATGTGCCTGGGGCCCAATGAGAAGATTATATAAGGATGTTAGGGATTTACATAAGGAAGTAGTGTGATAGGTGAGCTGGAGCCATATTATGGTCAGTTTAAAAGATCAAGTTTGTATGTTATCATTTAGGCAGAAAAAAGTATTACATGTAAAAATGGAATTCCTTCCTTCCTTCCTTCCTTCCTTCCTTCCTTCCTTCCTTCCTTCCTTCCTCCCTTTCTTCCTCCCTCCCTTCCTCCCCAGATTCCACTCTGCTCTGCAGCCATCAAGGGATGGAGCCTGTGCATGTTCCACCCTAGCTGATAGAGTGAGAGGTGTCTGAATGGGCATATTATGGTCAGTTTAAATGATTAAGTTTGTATTTTATCATTTAGGCAGAAGAAAGTATTACATGTAAAAATGGAATTCATTCCCTCCTTTCCTTCCTTCCTTCCTTCCTTCCTTCCTTCCTTCCTTCCTTGCTTCCTTCCTTCCTCCCTCCCTCCCTCCCTCTCTCCTTTCTCCCTCCCTTTTTTCATTCCTTTCTTCCTGCCTTCCTGCCTTTCTCTTTTCTCTTTTAGTTCATGCTTTTTACTAACCGTGTACAATTACTTGCATTCTAGTTTGTTGAAATAGTAGATCAGAAAACATTTGCCACAGTAATATCTGTCAAAGTGGCTGGCCATTAAAAACTCTAGCACCACATTCATCTGAAGGGCACTTCCAATGAAGGTGACTAGTTTTTGTCATTCTTATTCACCATACAGTATTTCAAGATAGCCAGTGTCACCCTCTTTCTCTTATACTTATTTTTCTTAAGACTTGTATAAAACTTCTTCTTTAGCGCCACCACAAAACTTCAACATAAGATAGAGAGTGCACCCCTTTTGAATTTTGTGGTCAGACGGAGGATGTCCATCTTCTAGTTGTTTGCCACTGAAGATCATTTTTTGCTAGTCAGGAGGCATTTCTTCCTTATCCTGAATCTTGGCCTACTGTATGCAAGAGTTCAGCTTCCAAAGTGACGGTCTTCTCTGTGATGGTTTTAACAAAAATCTGCATTTTAGTGTCCGATCTGTCACAGTAGATGGCTAGGAAAATTGAAGATTGAAGTTTCAAGAATAACTTGCCCCAAATCATTATCATTGCTAAGTAGAAAGACAGGGATTGGGTCCCAGATGAGTGTGCCTCCAAAGCCTGTATTTTTTTCCCACCACCTGTGCTGCCAATGGGAATCTTTTGGTTGACAAAAGTTATACATTAGATCCATTACGCTGGAGGAGAAAGAGTCAAGAAAGACATGTTAGGAAGCCAGTGTGATAAGCCAGATGGGAAATGTCACATTTATAAAACTTCCTGACAAATAAATATCACCATGACAGCTGTGTGAACGGAGTTACTAATCTTCATTTTAGAGTTGAAAAAGAATATATGGTTGATTCTCATTATTCTTGGTAGTTATGTTCTATAAAGTTACCACAAGTACTGAATTAGTGAATACTGAATTAATGGGAAATATGTGAGTCTCTGGACATCAACTGATTGATACATAATCTTGGCTTTATGTGGCTTAGAGTTCTGTTTAAATGTACTTAATATTAATATATATTGTTGATTCATTAACATTGAACCCATAGCCATCAGCACTATATCCCAGGCCTAAATGAAGTATATATAGTACCTGTATTTTCTTCATAATGGACATGACAGCCTTTTTGTGCTCAGTAACACTAAATAGCACCTCAGTGCCTGTGAGAGCTGAACAGGAAGGCCATGTTTCCTTGTTTGACCTCCACTGAGAATGCGCACACTGGGTCACTCAAATTTTTTGGTATTCTGGGAATGTTGACAAACAACTGGGAAAGCATCATGAATATTAATTTCGAGGTTACAAATTAATTGTATCAAGTACGTGAATTTGCAAGTACAGAATCCACTAATGATGAAGATCGACTGCATAACATTTATTAGGCACTTACTATGAGCCAGGTACTGGGTTAAGAAATTGATCTCATATAAACCCCCTAATAAACTCATTTTACAGATAAGCTGTGGAATAATTGAACTTGTCCAGTGGCACACTGCAGGTGAGCGGCAGACCTGTGATTCTGTACCCACATCTCTGGTTCTCGAATCTGCTTGTAAGCATCATGTTGTATGGAAGAAATGGAGACTAATTCAACTAACTCATTCAGGCTTTCTCAACCAGAAAATGGCAGAGCAAGGACTTGAATTCTTCCTGCCACTCAAACTCATATCCCAGACAGACCATCTCACAGGATAGAGTGGTGTGAATGGAAAGAAAAGAGGAGTTGTGAACATCAGATCAAAGGGCTTATGTTAGCGTTTTGTCCATGGAACTACGAGACATAATCTGACAGTTTTGCGATTCTACTGAGTTTTGCTTTGACAGGACTCTAATATACCAATAAAGATAAAAAAATCCATCTTGTTTTCTTTTTGGATTCAAAATACATATAATTTGAGGTGATGTCAGAAGAAATAGTAAATTAGAATTAGGAATCATCTTTTAAAAGTTTTTTGAAGGAGAAAGAGATTTTGCTCCTCTCTGCCCATTCTATTGTGTCTATTGTTTCTTACTCCAGAAGAAATGTTTGGAGATCCTAGGAGGATTAAATGAATTGGGTGACAGAAAATTCTCTGGATTTGCTTCTTTAACTTGTGAAAAGTGCAAGGGAAATAACAATCTTTCTTGTTGGACTAGGGGAAATGCACACATTTCTTGTGGGAGAGTAGATTTTTTAAAACATTTTGGAGAGTAACTTTGCACTAGGCATCAAATGTATATACTAAGAAATATAGCCCAAGGATCATCAAGGTTATGTGCCAATACTTGGCTCTGAGAAGTTTCCTTGAAGCTAAATATATTGATGAAATGTTGAAAACAACCACAATATCTAACAATAGGAGACTGGTTAAATACATTATAACCATACAATAAAATGCTATGCACATGGTATGATAATAAATGCAAAGTCTTTCTGAATTTACTTAACATATATATATTATTTTATTTAATCCTTACAGCAATCTTTGATAAAGTTTTAATAATATGAAAATATATTCATATTTTAAGAGAAAAAAGCTATAAAACATATACATAAACTACTATTTTAATATAAAATGAATGTCTTTAGAAAAAATTAAAAGGATAAACAAAATATTTAGAAGGCAGTTTTTTTGAAAAGTATGAATATAGATGAATTTTAGTTCTTTCTTTTGCTAATATAATGGCTAAGAAATAAAATATTCTTGTGCCTTTTTTTGGTCTGCAAATTTTTGTGTTTTAATTGAAACAAATAGTCTTTTATATTTATTGTAATTACTGATGCATTTGAATTTATATTTAGCATTTTATTTTGTGCTAGTAATCTGAGCTTTACCTGTTTATTTTCTTCTTTTTTGAGTTTATTTTTCATTTTATCCTTTTCTTTGCTACACTTCATTTCTAATCTCTTAGTGATTACTTCTGCAATTAGTACATGCATACCTAATTTATCAAAGTCTACAATCAGTATCTTCTTTTCAAACAAAATATTAACTCCATTTGCTCTACTCTTACATTATATGCTATAGTTGTTGTGTATCTTATTTTTGTTTATTCTTAACCTCACAATGACTTTATCATTTTTATTTAATGTGGTTTATATCTGTTTGATTTTACCTATATATTCATCATTTTTTTTGTTCTTTATTCTTCCTGTATCTCTAATCTGCCATCTGGAATCATTTTCCTTCTTCTTGAAATCCTTTAGAATTTCTTTCTTCTGGTGGCAAACTCTCTTAGTGTTTTGTTTGTCTGAAAATGTCTTTATTTCACCTTGATTCTTGAAGGATATTTTGCTGGGTATGGAATTTGAGGCTAGAAATGGTTTTCTTTCAGTATATTGAAGATATATTACTTTTTTTCCTGGCTTCCATTGTGGCTTTTGGTCAAACAACTACCCCCTTGAATATAATCTGTTTCTTCTCTCTGATTACTTTTAAAATCTTCTCTTAGATGTGGGTGTTCTTCAGTATGTAATTATGGTTTCCTTTTTAGTTTTCTTGCTTGGGATTTATTGGCCTTGAAGGATGAACCAAAAATAAACCTTTCTCTGAACCCACTCCCATTCTCATAATCAGTACTGGAAGGAAAATGCTCAGCTGTTGAGAGGTGTAAGACAAATAGTAGTTTTTGAAATATGAAAAATATGAGGGGAGCTGTAACCACAAGCTCCTTTCCTATATTTAGCCTGAAGACAAACTACTTGAATGGCCTGATAAAAACTTAAGAATGTAGTTTAAAGTGGTCCCAGACTAGTAAATTCTTCTCCCCCACCCCCAACTCCACAAATGCAAACCCATACTGGAGAAAACCGCTTTCATCCCATTCAGGAAAATAAGAAATTTACTGCCACGATTCATTAAACATTTAGAGAAAAAAGATGTTATGAATGAGAATCAACAGAAACAACATGTAATAGAAATGGGTCCACAAAGAATCCAGATACTGACATTTTTAGGCATAAAATATGAGTGTTTATAATATTTAAATAAATAAAATGTAAACAATTTGTAGAGGAATATTAAATTAAGAAGAACAGGTAATCAGATTGGGATTTAATCAGAAAAATGAATTATTTGACAAAAATTCTATTAATGTGTTTAACAGGAGATTTGACTACTTTCTTCAAAGTACAGCTGTGTGCAGTATATCTACTTGGATTCTTACTACATGGGGGTGGTGGTGGTAGTAGTCTGAGTATACTTCCATGAATGCCACCCGAATAAAACTAAACTAGTTGAATGTTACTTGGAGGAGTAATGAATCATCATTTTACCTGCTTTCCGATATGATTCCAGAAAAGTTTGAGAGTTCTATATGGGCACAGCACTGTGCTATGCTCTTTAAGGGAATGTAAAATAAATGTACATGGTTTGTGCTTTCCAGACTTCTCCAAATGATGGAGGAATAAGATAAACATACAAAAAGCTCATATACAAAATAGACTGTGTATATGTTTTTACGTAAGAATCAATAGCATGCAGGTATACAACATGGGAGTTTGAGAAGGATATAAAATCCGAAGGCAACACAATTGAGGAAAATTTTTTTCAAAAGAATTTTATTAAGGATAAATGCTGCAACTTTTTTCAAAAGAAATTTCCTGAAACATCAATTTGGATGGAAACTGAGATCTCAGGTGTCCTGAATGAATTGCCCTGCCTAGGACAGAGCAAGAAATTTGTCATTGTTGGTGGTGGGGGAGAGAGGTAGAGAGAGGCAGAGACAGGGAAAGAGTGGTGGGGGGAGAATGAGAAAGAGCAAAGAAGGCAGGGAGAGAAAGAAAGAAAGTGGGAGCTTGACACAGCCAGGAGAGGAGGCAAGGTTGCATGCTTTTCAGTGTAATTCCTCCCTTTGAAGTGTAAATCTTCAACATTGCCTGCAAAGATTATGAAACGCTTAATATAAATTCTTTTTTCTACACTGAGTTGTGTATTCTGGCCCTAGTAAGGCAGAATGGAGATAGTTTGATGGAGGGTACTAGCGACAGAGTGAAACTGGAGGTTACGTCTCAGGAACTTGAGGATGTGAAGGGGAGAGCTTCACACTAGACCGGGTTAAGAAACTGGAGATTGGCCAAGTTTAACTACATTTCTGAGGAGAAAGAGATGCCAGATGACATCTAGATGACGCTAAGAAGCTTTTGGGAGAGATGGAATTTGAGCGGGGACCCTGAGATACGGGTCGCACTTTAGCTGCGGGAGAAGATACGGATATTCCGGGAGGAGGAATGAGCATGAGCACAGACACCAAGAGAGGAGGGTGCTGGGAGCTGTTACCAGGCATCAGCCACGGAGCACACCTACCATGTCCCGCACATCAGGCTAGGGAAAAAGTCCCAACTTGAAATGGGCCAGTTAGGACAGAACCTAGGATCCTAGGTCCGAGGCCGCCCACCGAATGTGTGGCTGGTTCTCATCTTTCCACTGCCTTTGGAACCTGGATTGGTATGGCCCCCCTCCCTGTTAGGCTGCCCCACTGGCTTGCTTTCTGCCTCCTGCACACATTGTGGGGGCAGACTGAGTTTTGGGAATGAGGTGCCCACAGTGGTCAACTACACAATGCCGCGTCTCCTGGATGTAATTAAGTCGTCGTTTGGCACATTTTTGCTTGGATATGGTTTTCTGGAGCACCTCAGGAGATGTCAAACTCCATAACTAAGCCCTGGGACCAACATATTCGTGCACAAGTAAATGAAAGCAGACCCGTCACTGGGGTCTGCCCCCTGAAATATGGCTGCCCACATCTTTGAAAGTTACAAACCCCACTGTCTATCATCCCCCATCAACTACGTTTCTGATGCTTGTCAGCTCATATGCAACCTGAATCGCCTGCCACTGGGGAAAAGGTGAAGTAAAAGTGCAATAAAACCCACTATGGACTTGCAGTACACTTGAACGTGATACTCCAGTTCAAAGAATAACGTTTTAAACAGACTAGAGTTTCTGACAAACGTATAACTAATGACCATCGAATGCTTTTGATTAAAAAGAGCATGAATGTAAAGCCATTAAAAAGGGCTTTTTTTCCCCCTAAGGCAAAGAAGTTGCTTGCATCTTTGAGGGCTATTTAGTGACCATAGAACTTTGGTTCAAGGAGCTGGAAATTTGTTCCATGCTATGTCACATTCTGTATTTGATTTGCAAACATAGTTTCTCCTTCACCAAGTGACCACTCAACTAAAGTCAAAAGTTATCTGATTACAGGAAAATAACTTGATCATTCTGATTACTGTAAATATTTTGTAAGGTTGTTCCAACTAAGCACCCTCAGAAAATTTCCATGTTTTCATCTTATTGTGTATATACAACTTGGGTTATATTCCTCTAGTTTTTAAAAGGGCTACAATTTGAGAAGATGGCTTTGAGGCCCTTCAAAATTACTTACAATTTTTTCCCACTGTATTAAAGAGTTGTAGGCCATTCCAATATGATCCCAGTCTAATATGATAAATTAGTAATGCATACTGTGTTTAGAGGTAAGATATGGAAAAATTCCTTCATGCTAATTTCCTGCCTATTTGTAACCATTAGGTCTTAAAATTCCCCATACATCTCTGTCAGGTAGATAAAAGACCCCGATTACTTAACTGCTGCTCAGACATTTCACACACCTGGTTTCAGATAAGAGTTCTAGAGTAGGAAGAGAGAAGGGTCTAAGGAAAAACACAAGGAAAATACTTCCAGTTTGCAACATCAAATTTTATTACATTGGGTCGTAAACAACCCCAATTAGCAAAGCATGTTCACAAAGTTGCCTTTCAAAAGGCAGTTGTGTGTACATTTCCCTAGGAGCAGATGGCAACTGTGTGGAATTGCTGCTCCCTCCTTGGTTTTGGAGATTTACAAGGAGGGTTAGGGCCATGTTTACCAAGCCTGCTGCTGTCCCTGCCAAATCAATTTCTTGTCAGGGTACAACTAGACCTCTGGAAAGGGTTAAGTAGGAGTCCGGGGGGACCACTTGACATCTGCTCCACTCACGACTTTTTGATCTTGTTGTTTTTGGCTTTTGAAGAGCAGGCCCACCTTGAAGAGTGTGTGTGTGTGTGTGTGTGTGTGTGTTAGAGAGTGTTGTGTGTGTGTGTGTTAGAGAGAGAGAGGAAGAGAGAGAGGGAGATGGGTGGCATTGGCATGGGAGAGGGAGGGAAAACAAACCCACAATGACAGATCAAATGAAGGCAGCATAAAATTTTTGTTTAAGTTCGGTGGGATTACATGCTTTGACATGACAATAACAGGAACAGGAGGGAGAATGCCAGGGTCTCATGTGTGAAACACTTTGTGAAAGGAATGTAAACTGTGTGGCTGTTTTGCTGTCGTTAACCAACACTTGAACATGGGTGTCAGTGAAAATCACATTTCCTACTTTACTCTGAGCCATGTCCCCTGGAGCTGACTGACACTGCCGGCATGGAGCTTTCTCTTTCTTTTGCAAAAACAAAACAAGTGAAATCTTGCCAAGAAGAAGGTGGGGGACACTTAGGCGGAGGTGGCAGATACTAACGCTACTGGCCAATATTCATCAGGTTTGCCATTTCCGTCCCAAACTCTGGCCCTCATCATCCTTGAGGGGGTGTGGGAAGGAAAAATGAGGGGCAGGGACAAGGAGTGGGGACAGGGGAGGAGAAATAGCTTAGGCATCCAAAAGCCTGAAGGGTTCTGAAGTGCCTTGAATAGGCGAGTAGGCGAGAGGTGACAGGGCATCATTGGATGACGTTAGTGCAGCCACCTTGACCTTTGCCTCCCTGATTCTGCCATTGGCCTGTTATTCACCCTCCTCTTGGTTCTGTGTGGATGAGGAGAGGAAGGCCTGGGTGAAGGTGGCCTGGCTCAGGAGTTTTTAGTATTAATACGCCACCTGTTTTGACTCTGGGGTTTTGTCCCTGATTAAATTTTGTCCTTGACATTTCTTAAAAAAATGACATAGCAGGACCTACAGAAAGCTATCAGGAAGGCCCTGGTGTCCCTCACAGTGTTCCCTTCTATCTTTGGTTGAAGACTGAAACTATGAATGGGCTTATTTTTTTGGATGTCAGGCATTTTCTTGGTCTACTACACACGTCCTATTCAGTTGTTCTCAGACATGTACAGAATTGGTTTATCTGAGTCTTTCTAAGATAGCACCTCACCAAGTGTGGGAAGCCGAGTTTGGCCATGGGGGGCAGGGACAGCGAAGTCCAGGGTTTGGCAGCAGGAAAGCTTGGAGGGTGGGAAGGATAGGGTGACCCCACAAGGCGGTGTGCCATGTGAAGACATGCAAGACCGTGTTTTGCTGGGCTCTGGTTGATATCGGAATCTGATAACTCCAACTGCACCCTAGGACTCCATATTTATGGAATGTCTGGAGTAAGTAATGACATTTGTGTCCTGGTTTAGAGATCATGAAGTTGACTTGTCTTTGGGCACAGAACTAACAAGTGGTGAAGGTAAGATTTCTGTAAACCTGGGAATAGGTATCCTAAATCCTATTCGCTGTCTGAAGGGAATTGGTGTCTAAGCAATTTCTCAATGTATGTTCATGAGTTTAGGTGCTAGCAGAGAAGATGGCCTGGCTCATTAATGACAATTCCATTCCATCTATACCTAGAGGTGAAATATTTTGTTTTCCAGTGAATTATTTTTTGGGAATTGTTGTCACATGTAACTGCTGTAGATGGAACCTGCCTAGCCTACCTCTTTGTGATCCAGCTGCCCTGGATATCCATCCCCAAACCCTGGTTTCTGAGTGCAGCCATCTGGAAAGGGGTGCAGGGCTGGGCCCCTGCTGCCCCTCATCTGCCTTTCATATCACCTGGAGTCTGCTCAGTGAGGTCTACTGTGAGGGCTTAAAACTAATCTCCCATAGTTTATGATCCCAAATCCATTTGCAGTGAGGAAGACCCCGGCTGACCAGCAGCTTAAACAAATGTCCCCTTCTGTGGCGTTCCTATGGCGAGACTCAAGTTCCACACGCATGATGTAAGTGAGAGCAGGGCAGGCCTTTCTCCCACACGTGGCTCAGAAATCATTTACAAAGCAAACAGAAAAGACAGCCCTGGGCAGGAGACTTTTTCTTTTGCTCTGGGCCAGGCTTGCACTCCCAGGCCACTCCTAGAGGGCTCGTCTGATCTGAACGTGCAATTGAAAACAGGTGTCCACCCAGTGCCTATAAAATATATACTGGCAATGGGGGAGATCCTTGGAGATTCTTTCAACTGGTAGAAATATGGAGACAATTCCCAAATCTGACTCTGCCTAGATCCTTCCAGACCTCCAGCCCCATCTCTCTTAGAAAAAAGAAAAAAATTCAAACAAATACTTATAGGGAAACTGGGAGCATATGGTTCTACCACTACGAAGAAAGAAATGTGAAAAAGATTAGTGGGACTCTGTCAAAACATCAGAATGGGCCTTGCGTGGCTGGAAAGGGACTCTTGTCTCCTGCCTTACCCCTTCCTCCCCCCCGAGCAACCTAAGTGACCTTGGGCTGTACAAACAAAGTGGTGACTGTGACTTGGATGCCAGATTTATCCAATTTCTGTTTAGTAAACAAATCGAATGTACTGCTGCTCATGTTTGGGAAAAATACCTGATCAGATGCTCTTAAAATATGATGACTACGGCCCATAGAGGAAAGGAATTTCAGCTGGGCAACGTCCGGTTGGGGTGCAAGGATTGGGTTTCTTCTTTATTTGTTGTCAGCAAGTGCTCCTGATCTTTCCTACCTTGCCATCTCATTAAGCATATGCTTGAATGTGGGGATACTGACAACGCAGCTGTATTTCATTTGTAGATAATTGATGCAATAAATGTAATAACCAAACGAGATATGTTGACTCATGAGCTAATTTGGGTGTAGATGTTACAGCACTTGTGCAGCTGGAAATGTTTCCATCACACAATCTGTTTCAGATAAATGTTCCTCGTTCCTGTCCTCACTAAGACAGAAAAAAAAAAAAAACCCACCAAATCATCCTGTATATCTAAAAGTACATGTTCGTAAGTCATAGTCAGTCTAAGCACTGCTTAAACGAATACCAATATAAGCAATTTACTATGCAAACAGGTGACATTAACCCCTGACCCTCTGGAGGTGCCCAGTACAGGTGTTCAGCCTGGTTTCTTTAAGCACTTTTGGTCTAGAAACCTGAGGAACCTCAGTTGGAAGAGTGTGGATCCGTTGTTTTCCTTCTGCCTTTTTGTTTCTTACTGCAGTCAGAATTTCTTTCCATGACCCATGTATTTCCAGAGGCTCCTCACCTTTTATCTCCTCTGATAATAGGTTGCTGCAAAAGTAACCGTGGTTTTCAAAAACCATGGTTACTTTTGCAGCAACCTAATATTTTAGCTCAAGCAATCTGAATAATTGTATGTGGGAGACAAAGTTCTGTGATTTTAAAACAAGGGCTCTTGGAATGGACAGCCTTAACAGAAAAGAGTTTGTAATACATGAGAGAATCACACTTTGAAGAAGCTCTTATAAGCATCTGTTGATAACCTAGGCTAGAGTTGTAAATTGTGGCCCACAGACCACATCTAGCCCCTGCATGTTTTGTACAGTCAGTCCTTGACCAAAATATAGTTTTTACATTTTTAAATGGCTGCAAAAAATCAAAAGAAGAATAATATTTTGGGATACAGAAAAGTTATGTGAAATTCAAATTTTAGTGTTCATAAAATTTTATTAGAACAGAGCCACGGCCAGGCACGGTGGCTCACATTTATAATCCCAGCACTTTGGGAGGCTGAGGCTGGCAGATTGCTTGAGTCCAGGAGTTCGAGACCAGCCTCGGCAATATGGTGAAACCCCATCTCTACAAAAATACAAAAGTTAGCTGGGCATAGTGGTGTATGACTGTAGTCTCAGCTGCTTGGGAAGTTGAGACCAGAGGAGGACTGCTTGAGCCAAGAGGTTGAGACTGCAATGAGCTGTGATCACGCCAGTGCACTCCAGCCTGGGTGACACAGTGAGAAAAAAAGAACACAGCCACACTTTTTCACACTCAGCAACATTTACCATCTAGCCCTTTACCAAGAAGTTTGCCAACCTCTGGCCTAGACTAAAATACTACTAATTTCTGCAAGTGAAGAAAAGCTAGGTTTCATTGCAGTGTATTTTGAAATGAAGTTTTCTTACCCCAATTAAGTACATAGAAAAAGTAGGCTAAACACCCCTTGTCTGCAGAGGCCCTTGTTAAAGGACCACATAGGACACATTTATCATTAGCGTATCATTAGTTAGTAGTGGCCTCACCTTTTCTCCTTATGTTGACATATGGTAGCACTGTTTATATTCAAACACTATTTCTAATCTGTTTGAAAAGTTTGTCTTCCTAATTGGGCAATCTTTTATTTTATAATTTTATTTTTGTACTCAAACTGTTCAACAAATTGTTTTCTCAATACATAGTCTTAAATGTCAGGTTGATTGAGGTATAATTTTGATACATTATAGAGGTTTATAGTTTTAAGAGTTTTGACAAGTGTCTAGTCATGTAACCACTACCACAGTCAAGATCTAAAATAGCTCTATCACCTCCCCGGATTCCCTTGTACCTCTTTGGAATCAGTCATCCTTCCCCCTTCCATAGCTCCTGACTATGATGGATAAGTTTTCTGTTCCCATAGTTTTGCATTTTCCAGAACGTAGCATACATGGGATCATATGTGAAGTAATGGATATTTTAAAGGTATGTTTCAGTTCCCTCAACTGCAATTTGGAAACCAAGGAACTCTTAATTGATGAGTTTCAGCTATACTTGCAAAAAACATTATATAATTAAGATTAAGTCTATTTTTCTTGGTTATCTGGAAGGGGAATTAAAAGTTTGTTGTACAGATGCTAAATTTGTGGGAAGATTTTGAAGCTAATATGAAATGGCTTTTTCTAAAAAAAAAAAAAAAAAAAAGAAAATGTTATCAATCATCATACTGAAAATCTTTCTGGATATTTTTTTTTTGGTTATGTATCTAGGCTTTTGATTAATAATAGGGGCTCCAAATAATTTCTAAAATAGGTTTCTTTATGAGTGAAAACGGAGAGAATAAATTTTCATTTATGATAGTCACAATCTGTCAATCTAAACCTTTCTCCTCTTAAATTTTATATATTAAATCTTAAAAGGTGAAAAATATGCAAAAGCATGAAATATCCACTGTGTTTTTACTTGTTTCATCAAATATAGGATTATTGTCTCAGAATGGGGATTGGATAAGTCTTGTTCACTATGTGAATAAACAAAAGGTTTATGAAAAGGTGACAGCATACATACATGCTTGTACTAAAACAAGAAAACCTAAAAAGTGTATTTCCCATGCATCTATATTGCAGTGATTTTCTAGAACATTGAATTTGTTCTCTAGAAGTAGCTGTTAATATGCTAATTTTCTTTCTAGACAATCCCACAACAGAGTTGTTCTTATATGCTGGCAATGCTGTGTTAGTGAGTACAAATGAAATTTAAAAAGTAATTTATATTCAAGATCATCAGCCCTAATCTAGTTCCCCCTTTCCCCCCTTCTCCCCTCTCTCCTTGCATACTTAGTGTCTACTATGGGTAGCACACTGTTTCCTCTTGGTGGCCCTTTTCTTAGTGTCTAGGATAGGGAAATTCCTAAGGACCCCTTCAGTGGAAGTCAAGCATGAGCTTAAGTAACACAGTGGATATTTAAGTACACCAAAAGTCTTGCTCGATCTTAAGTTAGGTTTTCTCCAACATTTTTATGCTTTTGCATTTTTTTTCCAGCTCCCAGAAGAGTGTGAAAAATAGAATCAATATGTCTTAAGCATCTTTGTTAGTTGTAGGTTTCAATCCAAGAGCACTAGAATTTTGCTCTCTGTCTTCACACAAGTGGGCTTTGGATTAAAACTCAAGGTAGCAAGTTCAGAAATTGGTCTGAAGTTTTTCATTTTATTTCAAACTGAACTCATGTTACCCCTGTTGAAAATTGTACTGACAGGCCTATACATATAATTTATGATATTTCCTACCAAGATGTTTAGCTGAATTAGAAACATTTGTGAACAAGTCCTTCTGCAGCCAGTTAAAAGGCATTTTTCTGCTGGGGAAGGAAGGAGGGTGTGGATTGCAGAGGCATAAAAGAGAACTTGAATACCTTTTATTTCAATGACTGTTTGATCAAGTAATTGACTGTAAACTGTTTACAGCGGTGACCCTTGTTGCAGCCATGGCAGAGGTGTTTATGGATAGACATTAAGCTCTTTCTTAAGTTGCTCACAAAGTGTCCTGTTTACAGAGCAAACTTCCCCAAACATCTTATTTTTCTCTGAAACATTACATAAAGTAGATAACAAGATTGGTTAGACAGCACCAAGAAGGGTGATTATGTTTTGGGAGAACCTGACTTTTTCAACAATAATTCCATTTTCACATTTCAGATCATGGTAAAAGGAAACCTCCAAGTAGGATCCATCAGAGGCATTTAAAAAAATCAAGGAGAAACCCAGCATTTTAGGAAGAGGCTATTGTATCGACTTGTTGAATTGCTTAAAGAGAAAAGTGATGTTGACCACATTGGTTTTTATGCAGGATTGAGCAAACTTATCAATGAAGAGAAATACAATACTGGTATTGTGTGGGAGAAAATGTATTCGAAACTACATTTCCAGGGGATTAAGATGTGACACCACCACTTTCAGTTAGATTTGCACTGTTGGTGGGAAAGTACATTAGTCCAAGCATTGTGGAAGACAGTGTGGCAATTCCTCAAAGATCCAGAAGCAGAAATACCATTTGACCCAGCAATCCCATTACTAGGTATATACCCAAAGGAATAGAAATCATTCTCTTATAAAGATACATGCATGCCTGTGTTCATTGCAGCACTATTCACAATACCAAAGACATGAAATCAACCCAAATGCCCATCATGATAGACTGGATAGGAAAATGTGGTACATATACACAATGGAATACTATGCAGCCATAAAAAGGAATGAGATCATGTTCTTTGCAGGGACATGGATGGAGCTGGAAACCATTATCCTCAGCAACTACTAACTAAAGTAATGCAGGAACAGAAAACCAAACATCGCATGTTTTCACTTATAAGTGGGAGCTGAATGATGAGAACACATGGACACATGGGGGAGGGGAACAACACACACTGGGGCCTGTCAGGTGGCAGGGGAAGGGAGAGCATCAGGAAGAATAGTTAATGGATGCTGGGCTTAATATCTAGGTGATGGGTTGATCTGTGCAGCAAATCACCACATGTAACTAACCTGCACATCCTGCATGTGTACCCTGGAATTTAAAATGGAAATTAATAAAAAAAAATAGATTTTTGCCAAAGAAACACATTTTAAAACAGATTTTAAAAATGTTTATATATTGTTTGTAAAATAAAAGAAAAGTTACACTTATTTTAAAAGAATGTATTTTTGGAAGGTGTGATTGTGGAATAATGAACAAATTTCTGGAAGAAATTGGTACGAATAACACTGCCCTGTTCACATAAATGTGGCTCCCAGGTGCAACGCTTGCTGACCTCACACAGTGTACGTAATAATGTAAACTGGTCAGGTATTTCACGAAGTCCCATATAGATCTGCACTCTGCTGGATACACATGAGACGTATAAGATTCCTTCTCTCTGGTGAGGTGCAAAGGCATGAACAAGGTGAACAGATAGCTGTCTAATGCAGGCATCATCATGAGCGTAATAGAAAGCTTTTGCACCACTCTGGTTGTGAGGGGAAGAGAACACACAGATGGTGGCAGAAGAAAATGAATGAAATGGGTAACTAAGAGGTTTTGGGAATGAAGAGTTGGCAGGACTAGTTTCTGGTCTGGAAGAAAACCCAAGTGACCATGTGTTTCAAGCTAGAGTGAGCAGGAGTGATAGGAGAGTTGCCTTTACCCTCCGCCTGCTTTTTTTTTTTTTGGTCTGGAAGGCAGATGTGATGCCTACCAGTGGGGTTAGTCATCTTACCATCAAGAGGGCAAAAGCCACACAGGGTGGAGCAGGAGGAAGGAAGGAGCTTGGGCCCTGGGTAATGTCCTCAAGCACCTGCACCAGCCCTGGAGTTCCTGTTGGGCAAGGAAACCAATGACTCTGGGGTTAAGCCATGGGTCATTGGATTTCTGCTTCAAGTGGCCAAGTCCTAATTGACAGGGCCTTAAGGAGAGGATCCAGGAAAGCAGAAAGGAGAGAGGAGGGCCATTCATGGGAGGCACAGGGAGACTCAGGCACAGAAGTGGAATGCATGTGTCATACCCAGGGACAGGGAATAAGGAGTAGAAGAGCCTAAGGAGTCATTTATTCTGGCTGAAAATGTCTGGTGAAAAGCAGGAAGGACCAGGCAGGCATCAAACTGATTTACTATTAAAGGGCTGTCCTTTAAAAATTCTAGGAAGACTAAACAAATGTGTTTAGTGCTAATTAGGTTGATCAGGTTTTCACTGATGAGAGTTTTATCATGGGAAAAATGATTTAATGATCAATTATTAGAACTTGTCAAATACACTTTCATAATGAAGATTCCACTGTCTTATTCAGTAACTGGCTGATGGATTTATGGGGCTTGGGATAGCAGATGTTGTGTCATCAGTATATGATATACATTGTGTCTACACAATAGAAAGTAAAGTAGAAACTTTGCTTTCTGCTGGTGATAGTTCTGATTGATTGCATTTTTCTCTCTAAGGAGTTAAGCTTTATCATTCAGTTAGAATCATTCAAGCAGAGGTTCGATAAATCCTCCAAGGAGCTTCAAGTAGTGTCCTTCATCTTTCCAGGGGTTCTTAGACTTTAACAGGCATGAAATTCACTGGGGGAACTTGTTCAAGACCCTCAGAGGTTCTGGTACAGCAGGTATGGGTGGGTTGTCAGGAATCTTCATTTTTAACAAGCACCCCTGGTGATTCTGTTGCAGATGGCTTCCGGGTGTCATATGAGAAGCATTGATCTATGGTCTGTTCCCCTTCCTACTTCCTCTTCTTCTCTTTGCCCATGTTCTGGTGCTATCCAGAAGGAAAAGACTTTCTGAAGGTGAGGGTCTCTTTTTATCTCCTGTGACATTTTGCTAGTAGCTGGCAGGTTTTACTAAAGGGCATGCTGGTTTCAGACTCTTTTCGTACCTCTTAAAAATGTTTGTCTTTTGAATTCCAAAGGAGTACTTGTTTATTAACTAGAAAACTTGTAAAAACTCAGTAAGGGATAAATAATAAAATATAAATCATCATCATTCCTCTATCTAGATAGAACCACCATTAATGTTGTGGTGTATCTCCTTCTTCTCCCACTTTACATAAAAATTGGAATCAAATATATTTAAAGGCCTATGCTGTTTTCCATACCCCTCATGTCTGATCTTCTCAGCCTTATTGGTGTTAGAGTGCTGACTTCACATTGAGGTGAAGGTATTCTATTCTATTCATAAATCTCCTGTTTAGTATCACCTCATGAACCTCTTTAGAATATTTATGCAAATACATTTTATGAAGAAATACATTTAGCAAATGAACAAGGTCTTGCTGGTTTAAAATGAACAGCATAATATTCATTTTAGGAAACACTCAGACTAAAGACATTCATTTTTATTATTTTTGGTGAATTTAAGTTATAAACAACTCTCCCTATGCCATTTGCAGCTAAAGCCTTATTAGAACCACATATCTGTGCATTGTCACAGTGGTTATGGTGTGGTGAGGGCTTACATGTTCATTCAGCTCCTTGAATCAGCCAGGAATCTTTGGTTACAAGCAATGGAAACTGACTTTGGCTAACATAACATGGAAACATATGGGTACTGGTCAGATATGGGTAGCTCAAAGAACAGAAAGAAAGGCAGAAGAACTGGGCCTTAGGGAAGATAGAATAGCTCAGAAGAGCTAGGTGGCAGTTGCTAAAGGGTGGTCTCTTTTGGGCATTGGTCCCAGAATTAATCTGCACCAACTGTTTTCTGTCACTGGCTCCTCCTCTAAAAGAACACCAGTTCCTTCCTTCATTCATTACATATTTATTTATTTTTAATAACATCAGCTTTAATTTTAGATTCAGAGTGTACCTGTGCAAGTTTGTTACATGGGTACACGGCATGATGCTGAGTTTTGAGGTATAAAGGATCCCATCACCCAGAATGCGAGCATAGTATCCAATAGGCACTTTTTCAGCCCTTATCTCCGTCTCCTCTCTACCCGCTCTGGTAGTCCCCAGTGTTCATTGTTCCTATCTTTATGCCCATGTGTACCCAGTATTTAGCTCCCACTTACATGTGAAGACAAGTGGTATTTGGTTTTCTGTTCCTGTGCTGTTTGCTTAGGATAATGGCCTCCAGCTGCATCCATGTTGTTACAGATGATATGACTTCATTCTTTTGTATGGCTGCATAGTATTCCATAGTATATATATACTATATTTTCTTTATCCGATCTGCTGTTGATGGCCACCTAGGTTGATTCCATGGCTTTACTATTGAATCATATATTTATTGAGTACAAAGCACCCTTTTAGGTTCTCAGTTTAAAACACTGAAAAAAACAGACAAAAATTATTGCCATGATGGAGCTTACATTCTAGTTAGAAGAGACTGGCAATATAAATTAACAAACAAAATTGAATAAAATATATAATGTTACTTGGCAATTCATGTTATGGAGACTAAATGGAGAGGGTGATGCATTTTTGTTTGTCTGTTTGTTTTACTTTTTCTATGGGTGATGCAATTTTAAATTGAGTGACCAGTAAAGGCCTGACTTAGAAAGTGAGGTTTGAGGCAAGACCCAGAAGGCATCTGTGTAGATGTTAGGGATGAGCTTTCCTTGGCAGAGGAGGACTGTGTTGACTTGCCTTTTTAAAAGGCCTTCACTCGGCCGGCCGCGGTGGCTCAAGCCTGTTAATCCAGCACTTTGGGAGGGGCCGGAGGCGGTGTGGATCACGCAGCGGAAGACACACACGATCGAATAAGCGCGAAAAGCGTCAGGGATCAGACCATCCTGCGCTAAAATGGCTGAAACCCCGTACTCTATTTAAAATACAAAAAAAAAAAAAAAAAAAAAAAAAAGACTAGCCGGGCGTGGTGGCGGGGCGCCTGCTAGTCCCAGCCTACTCGGAGGCTGGAGGCCGGGGGAGAATGTGCGTGGAATCCAGGAGGCGCGGGCTTGTAGGTGAGCGAGATCGCGCAATGCACCTCCACCTGGGCTGACACAGCAGACTCTGTTCAAAAAAAAAAAAAAGAAAAAAAAAAAAAAAAAAAGGCTCACTCTGGCTGCTCTGCTGAGAATACACTGACAGGAGCCTGAAGCTGAATCCAGATCACCAATGAGAAAGCCCCCGTAATCACCCAGGTAGGAGATGATCTGGGCTTGGGCAAGAGTGACCTTGGTGAAGGTGATGAGAGGGATTGGCTCTGGATCTTTTTCGAAGGAATAGTCATCAGGATTTAATGGCAGCTAGGATATGAGGCATGACAGAAAGAGATGAATCAATGATGACTCCCAGGTTTCTTCACCTGAGCAACTATTAAGATGGAAAAGGCTACAGGAAAGAGCAATTTTGGGGGGATTCAGAAGCTTGGTTTCAATGTGTTAAATTGCAAGTAGGCAATCAGGGTTCAAGGGAGAGGTCTGTGCTGGAGATATTAATTTGGGAGGCATCAGTAGATGATTGGTGTTAAAACCGTGAGGCTGGTTGAGATCAAGTTGGGAGTGAGTGTAGATGGAAAAGAGAAAAAGCCCGAGGCAGAGACACAAGGGGAGGAACTAGAAAAGAGGACTGAGAAGTGACCAAATCGATTAGACCATCTTGTATCTTATGGCCATGCCATAGTCTGGGAGTCGGAGCACCATGCTTGATAGTCTCACCAAGACTGCAGGCAGTGGTGGAGCTGGTACTTCAAAGTCATTATCAGAAGGAATGGACTTGTGCGGGCATAAAAATGTGGCCACCATATTCCTCTTTCTCAAATTTACTAGCTATGTATTTAGCTCCTTTCACAAAAGTATGTAATGGAAGTAAGTTGCATATCAAGTACTAAGGCACATAATCTGGATTATATGAAGTTACTGGGTCCTTGTGCAAACCCATGCTGTTTAATTTTTTTATTAAAAATAAGCTCAAGAATCCCCACTGTCCTTTGAATTCTTGAAACTCTTGAATGCCAATGATTTGATTGCCAAATTGGAAATTAGACTGTAAACCTTTAAACCTTTAATAGACTGTGCCTTTTTTGTCTCTGTGTCCCTTACCAAACATAGAACATGGTATAGGTTAGGTGTTTAATATACACTTTTTTCTTAAAAAAAAAAGAAAAGAGAGGGTCTTCCTATGTTTCCCAGGCTGGACTTGAACTCCTGGGCTCAAGTGATCCTCCTGTCTCAGACTCCTGAATAGCTGGAACTACAGGTGCATTGCCACCACACCTGGCCAATATATGCTTTTAAAATAGATCAGTGCATGAATCATTGGAGACATCTGACACCTTTTATTTCCTTTCTGTTATTGGGTAGCATATTTATCAGAACTTTTATTCTCAAAATAGAAACCTAGATAAAATCATCTTAAGCAAGAAATGAAATGTATTGGGTCTCATGATTAAAATGTGGGAATGACTTCAGGCATGTCCGTAGTGAGGTGTCAAGCAATATATTCATATCTGTCTCTCACTTTTGACAGTGCTTCATTTGTTAAGTGCACCGTTCTCACATAGGATCTTTCCCCTGCAAGATGTCCACCAGCAGATCCAGATTTACATTGTACCAACTTAGCAAACCCTGTAGAAAGGAAACATCTTTTCCCAATAGTTCCTGAAGAAGTTCTCAGACATGGGCCACATGTCTAGCCCTGAATCAATCACTGTAGCCAGGATGATGGAGTCTTCTCTTCGTTGAGTCCTGGTTAAATGTTCTCCTTGAGTACTAGGACCATGAAGTAGGCTCTACCCAAATTGCATCAACTAAGATATGAAAAATAAAGGTGAAATAAAGGTGATAATGGTATAAGACAAAGGAATGGATACTGAGCAGGCAGAAGCAACAGATGGCCACTACAATTATGAAGTATATCATAGGAGCACATGGGAGAAGCAATCAAATTCCCTGACCCTTCATGGTGTCTTTTTACACAGAAATTGCCACATCTGGTTGTGTTTGGTTTATCCATGGTTTGGAATGAGTTAGGAAATCGCAAGCAGTTGTGCTTGAACTTTGTAAACTACAGAATCACTAGGATGGTGCTGAAAATCTGTTTCCTTTTTCTCTCTGCACCTCAGACCTGGGAGAGCAGCTCTAGGCATTGCTTTGCCCCTCTGAAGGCTCACAAGCCTGAGGCAGCCTGGAGCCCTGCCCAGAAGACACCCTGTTAAACACAGAGATGAAGTTATCACTGGCTTGGCAAATTCTTCTCTGGCTGTTTTATGATAATACCATCAGCCAAGGGGATGAAGCAAGGCATGGTGCTTCAGAACAATGAAGCCCCTTGGTGGAACAGCATAGACCTTGGGAAAAAGAACTTTGAGACCCCTGGGGGGAAGTCGCTGTGATTTTGAAGGTGTTTCACTCAGGAAAGGAGCCTGTGATTTGTGAAGCAAGACTAATCTACTTGTGGGAAGCTGCAGCATGAAATGAGACAAGGTGTGATCACCTGTCAAGTTCCAAAGAGAGATGATTTAGGAGGAGATAGCGACTTGAAAACGTGAGGATGGGTGTTACTAACTTAATCCATATGATGTCTTCAAAACAAAAAGTATATTAGGGGTGAAAGGCATGGAACAGACATTATTCATTGTCTCCAGGTGAGATTTCTCTTGTGAGTTTACAAGCAAGTGTTGGCATGCTGTGTGCAGACATTTGTACAATAGATTACAGCACCCAGATTGCCTCAGATGAAAAGTAGGGGAGACACCTTTGACTTTTTCCCTTCCCTGGTCTAATTTATCTATCTCATTTATTCCAGACAAGGGCTCCTTTACTTTGTGAAAATTAGAGACATCTGTAGTTATACAACCTGAGTTGAGGACAATCAAAGCTCACTCTGCCAGGTGTGAACAGATTGCTTGTAGGGTCAGGAAGGTGACTCTTTTCCTCCTCCTCCTCCTCCTCCTCCCTCCTCCTCCTCCTCTCTCCTCCTCCTCCTCCCTCTTTTCATGGGCCCCACCATCCACAATCAGGAGGTGTTTTTCCAGGAGTGGTGGGGAGGGAGGGAAGAGGAATCCATGTTCTGGTGGGAGCAGCAGATGCTGGCTGGACCAGGATGACTCATACAACAGGAAATGTGCTTCCAATTCCAGAAGACAATTCCACAGACCCTCCTGCTAATCTTGGGGCTCAGGGTGATACCACAAAGGGGAGTACAGCCCCCTGAATGGCTCCATATTTGGGTAATGTTCCAACTGCAACAACTCACTTCCACTAGAATATTCATCTCCATCCCTCAGACCGAGAAAAGACCTTCCAAATTTCGGGGGCAGATGCTCAGAAGGGTCTAGCTCCCCTGGGAAGATGGGAGATTTCTAATTAGAGAGAAATGAGGATGAGGTTCTATGATGATGCTCATACAATTTTCATTTTGAGTTTGAAATTTTACTTATTAATTAAATTAAAAAATTGACACACAAGTCAGTCATTGGAGAATTTTTAAGTATTTTTTGGGACAAAATGGGTATGCAAACCTACTCCTTTTAAAAAATATACTTTATTTTTTAGAGTAGTTTTAGGTTCACAGTAAAACTGAAAGGAAGGTAGAGAGATTTCCCATATACCTCCTACCCCACATGTGCATATCCTCCCCCGTTATCAACATCCCCTCCAGAGTGGTACATTTGTCACAGTTGATGAACCCTACATTGACATGTCATTATCATCTAAAGTCCATGCTTTACATAGGGTTCACTCTTGTTACTGTACTGTCTATGAGTTTTGAAAGGTGTATAATGACATGTATCCCCCACTACAATATCATACAGAATACTTTCAGTGCCCTAAACATCCTGTGTCTTGCCTAGTCACCTATCTCTCCACTGTAACCCGTGACAACCACTGATCCTTTTACTGTCTTCATAGTTGTGCCTTTTCCAGAATGTCATATTTGACTAAAACAGTATGTAGTCTTTTCAGATTGGCTTCTTTCACTTAGTAATATGTATCGAAGTTTTCTCTATGTCGTTTTATGGCTTGATAGCTCACTGCTTTTTTTTTGTGCTGAATATGATTCCATTGTCTGGATGTACTTATGATTCCTGTATGATTTTGAAATGGAGGGTTTTCTCCTTGGGATCAAGGGACATCATGGATAGTGAGGCAGATCTGAAGGACTGCATAAGCTGTGAGTGTGCCAGAGTTTTCTCCTGCTCACTGACACTGAAATGCCACTTGTTGCAGTGGTTTAGGGAGCATGGGAAACCTTTTCTGTCTTTTCCTCTCTAATTTTTGACTGGACTTACTTGCTACCACCTGTAGGAGCAGAGGCACTGAACGGTAGAAAAAGAGAAAGAGCATGGAATTTGGAATCCAGGAGGATCTGTGTTTGGGTCTCGGTTCTGCTGCGCATGAATTGTAGGATCATGGTCAAAACCATTTTACCTGTGCTTCTGAGCGTGTTTCTCTGTAAAAGGGAGACAGGGATCTCAGCTCAAAGGATACTTGTGAGATTAGTGTCTGATACTGTTTCATAAACCATATAGAACCTTTTCTCTTTCTTTCGTTTTTTTTTTTTTTTTTTTTTTTTTTTTTTTTTTAGATGGAGTCTCGCTCTGTTGCCCAGGCTGGAGGGCAACAGCACAATCTCAGCTCACTGCAACCTCCGCCTCCCCGGTTCAAGCAATTCTCCTGCCTCAGCCTCTCAAATAGCTGGAATTACAGGCAAGTGCCACCATGCCCAGCTAATTGTTGTATGTTTAGTAGAGACGGGGTTTCACCACATTGGCTAGTCTGGTTTCGAACTCCTGACCTAAGGTGATCTGCCTGCTTTGGCTTCCCAAAGTGCTGGGAGGCGTGAGGCGCCGCACCCGGCCAGAACCTTTTCAATATTCATTTAATAATTGCTCCAAATGAAGTGACAGAGTCCCTGGTATTCTTGTCCTTGACTTCCTCCCAGGCTGTTCCCTAGCTATTCCAGGGATGGGGGACTGTAGGGCCACTTAGTGTACCTTTAAACACTGAGGGTAGTTTTTGATGAGCATGGTCAGTTTCAGGGCTGTGTTTGCTCTGCATTTTTAACTTATGAATGAATATTCCCTCACCATCATAAACCTCCACCAACCCCCAAAGTCACACGCCAAACACTGGAGGTCTCATAGGCTGACGTACATAGGGACTGCCCCGAACTCAACCTGAACCACCCCAAACTCAATTCAAACTTCCTGAATACAAAATTCCCAGTTAATTAGCCCACAGTTGATTTCTAGACCATGCCACCAGTTAAGCTGTTTCCCCCAGAGTCCTTCTGGAAGCAAAGCCAGTTTTGGGTGAATTTGAGAAAAGTGTTACTTATAGAGACTCTCAGGAATGC
Source organism: Rhinopithecus bieti (assembly GCF_001698545.2). Taxonomy (NCBI): domain Eukaryota; kingdom Metazoa; phylum Chordata; class Mammalia; order Primates; family Cercopithecidae; genus Rhinopithecus; species Rhinopithecus bieti. Next base: position 4,117,338 of record NW_016803417.1, on the reverse strand, counting down.
AAAACTTTCACGTTTCTCTAATTAGGCTGTGGGCAGTGGAGGTTTAACCATGTCATTGATGCTTGGAGGGCTGATGTGCCCATTATTCATCCCTGACAGAGGTTATTTTTGCCTGGGAAACATATTGATCTTTCCTTTAAGCTGTTCCACTGAAAATGCAATGCAGAAAGTCAATCAAAAAATGAAGGGAGACCTCTCAGATCTTGTCACGGAGTTTGCTTGTTAATTGTTAGCCTCTCTGACTCTCACATAAGTGTAGACTTGGATCCTCCGATACAAGGTACACTCCATGAGGTCAGGGTCTGCATGTCTTTTACTACCTTTGTATCTCTTACAACTTATTATAGAGCAATGGTTAGAATAATTTGACCTGGAGAAGTATGAAAGTGGTCCTGGGACTTCAGGAAAGTATGGAGGACTGTTCCATAGATAATCAGTAGTGGAGAAGGGGTGATCGTTTAGGCAGAACACGTGTAGACTTCAATACCATTGAGGCAAGATCAAGAAAGGTATGCTAATGCTGGCTTTGACGTTTTGCAGTGACTTTGGGATAGGAATAAGACTAGCAAAGACAGAAGGCTGAAATTTTACAATTTCAGGTCTCTAGAGAAGTCAGTTTCTTTGACTCCATTAGCATTTGCTTCAAATCCTTTTTTGGAAGTAGAGGTGGTAAAAGAGCAAATATTTTGAGAAAGAAAATTAAGAGACTCTCACAAGAAGGCATTTCTATATGTGATTATGTACACAAACGTGTACCATATCAATATACCAGATCAAGCCAAGTTAACTCATTGTTGATGCCATTATTATACTAATGTATATTGTATATTTTCAAGAGGATTTCTGTAGTATGCATCATTTCTCAAAATTATTTAATAATGGACCCCCCTTTGTGCAGAACATTTGTTAACTCTTCTGAGGACTATGGTTTAGGGAATGCTGCTTTATTTTGGGTAAGCTCAACTAATATCAATAATCTTTTTATATTGCTGCTTTTTTTTTTTTTCTAAAACTTCAGAGATTCCTATAATCTAAGAGGGAAATGATACACTAAGGACTAATTGCAAATGGAGCCACATTATCTTGGTTGGGTGCGGTGGCTCATGCCTGTAATCTCAGCACTTTGGAGGCTGAGGCGGCCAGATCACCTGTAGAGATGGTGAAACCTCGTCTCTACTAAAAATACAAAAATTAGCTGGGTGTGGTGGTGGCCATCTGCAATCTCAGCTACTTGGGAGGTTGAGGCAGAACCTGGGTTGTGGGGTCAGGGCGGTTTCAGTGAGCCGAGATCTCGCCACTGAACTCCAGCCTGGGCAACAGAGCAAGACTCTGTCTCAAAAAAAAAAAAAAAAAAAAAAAAAAAAAGCAGCTGTATTATCTTAGTTAAATTAAGGTGTTTTTGAAGGTTTCAGTTTTCTCTGAATGTAAATGGAATTTGCAATAGACCAGATCATAAGAAAGCTCTTGAATACCCACATTTAGACTAAACCATTAGGACTCACTGCTTTATCAGGCACACACTAGAAATGCCTCTCAAGATTCGAATAATGGGGTTTTGCTCTAAAGTTGCTGTATCCCGCAACTGTCCATGTGACAGAGCTGTAGGGGTGATGTATGGCCCCCAGCTCAGCCCACGAGCGGGGAAGGGCCCCTCATGCTCTGTGACCCCTTTTAGATTTATGTAATCTGTAACTGCCCACACTTCATGAATCCTACCCATTCTTGGAATGAAGTACAACATATCTTACAAAAGAAAATATTCGTCTTTTTTTTTTTTTGAAAATGTAATGACTGTGTCCTAATTATACTTCAAGCATGGTTTATAAAAACACCTTAGGAATTCCTAACAAATATACGATTTAGAATATCTTTCCAATTACAGTTTATTTTTGAGTGTTTACAAAGTGCTAAGCTGTGCTCTAAGGATCTAATATACATTATTTCATGTTTTCCCTCAAAACAACCCAATTAGGTAATTATACTGCTTATTCCATTTTAAAGATGAGGAAATTAAGATCCACAGAAATGAAATAACTAGAAACGACTGAACTGGTACTTAAACCCGGTCATTCTGACTCGCAGTTGATGCTATTAATCACAGTGATTTGCAGTCATAGCAAAAATATAACAGAACAAAATAAAGCAAAATCCTTTAATACTTGATTCTGTGCTATGTGTTAGAGTTACAAACTAGTTGTTCCAGTTTTCCTGGCACAAAGTTTTGAAATAAATGGAATTTGAATAACTTCGAGCAATACCTGGATATACTAGTTCTACGCTGGACTTTCTACTCTATTGTTTTATTTGCAATGTGATACAGATAATTAGTTACCTGCTTATCCCCTGTAGGCATTTGAGTTTTCTGTTATCTCTAGCTCTTTCTGGCTGGCTCAGAAAAGAAGAGCTTATAGTCTGTGACTGTTGGAACGTCATGATGATCACATTCTTGGGAGGCAAGAAAAGTCCAGGATCTCCTCAATATAATCAGATGATGCAACAAAGAGGTCATAGAGCCTCCAGTGGACCGTGTCACTGTAGCTTCTACTCAATGGAGGAATCCTTTCTAAAACATTCCTGACATAGATACTTATGTCTGCTGCACTCTTTCAATGACAGAGAAATTACTACTTACGTGTACTTAAGACACATGTTAAACTAGGATGACCTGCACCCCTCACCTAAAACTTTCTTCAAATTCTTCTGCCCATGGACGAACATAGAACAGATTTTTGTTAGAATGTCCCTTTTATTGGAAAGGCCCCTGAACATACTGACTCCATCAAAGATTTTGCCATTTATAATCATTTCTATATCCCCTCCTTGGTTTCACCTCATTCCCGTGGGTAATCAATAGTGTCACCATGTGATGCACAGAATTTGAATAGGGCCCTTAGCGTGTGTCACTGCAGGTTGCCTTGGGACCTATGTTCATCACCTTGTCACTATGTTTCTCATGATTCAGGACCAAATTGCCTTAGGCTGGCCTTTTCCCTCAACTGGTTCACTTAAATTTATGGCCAACCAATTGCTAAGATCTGTTTTACACAAGGTCACGCCAAGCCAAGTCTCTGGATTTGAGAAACTTGTTTTAACTTTATCATAGTTAACTTAGAAATGGGTGTGTTGACTGAACCCTATACAGTGAGTTTTCTGTGAAATGCAACAATATACAGTTTGTATAGTCAAGTGACAATAGTGTTATTGGTTATTTTATTAGTAGTTATTTAAGAAATTAAAAAAAATAGTTCTGGTTTTCAAGAAATGTAACATCCAGTTGAGAGGCAAAGAGACCAAGATTTAGGAAGCAGTTAGTGAAGACTATGAGGAACTGGGCAATTGTGTTGAGTAGACCAAAAGTGCTGATCAGAGAAAAGTGAGGACAGTTTTGTTGGGAGAAATAAAAGAAGTTTTCATGGAGGTGGTGAAATCAACCTCATGGTTGAACAGTGGTTTGGATTGGAATGCTGTAGGTTGTTGGGGTGGGTTTTGTTGGTGAGAGGATTGGTGTGAGTAAAAGTACAGAGGAGAGAATGCCCTCTGCCCTGAGCATGGTGGAGTGGTTTTATTTGGTAGGGCAGAGGGTATCTTTAAGGAATAGTGAAGGGTAGGGTGGGTCCAGTTATAGGGGGCCCTGATACTCAGTCCTAGGAATTTAGTCAGGAGATTGTAGGCCTAGGGCAAGATATGAAATGAGAGAAGCGTTGTTAAAGAAGTCTGGTCTGGAAGTGATATTCAGGAGAGAGCAGAGGGACTGGGGGCTGGATGCAGGGAGCCCAGTTCCAAGGCAGCTGGAATAAGGAAATCATGACCGCTAGCTTTGAAGACCCATTTTGAAGGAGAAAAGATAGGATTTATTTGACTGCATGGAAGTGAGGAAAAGGGTTAGATAAATATGGCTATGTAGTTTCACACCTGGTTGATTTGTATAATGGCTCCATGTCAGAGATGAAGAAGGAAATGGTTTGAATGAAAGAGGCTGATTTTGCTTTGGGCCATATCAGGTGTGGGTATGGGGGTAGCATTCAAATGACATGGTCCAGTAAACTCTGTGAAGATGGGACCTGAGTCAACTGCCCATGAGAAAGAAGAGTGTCAACATGGGAATAACTTGTGAATGTGCTTATCTTCTGTTCTGGCTATGAGTGAGCAGGCAGGTGTATGCCTGGTGCAGAGGTTAAGAGCAGGTGCTTCTGAGTCAGCCAGACCTGGGTTTGAATTCCAGCTCCGTCACTTACTAGCTGTGTGACCTGGATCATCAGTGTAGCTTCTCTGAGCCTCAGGATAGTCACCTGTAATATGAGGAATAATATACTAGTTTCACAAAGATATTGGGGTGGGGGGGGAGCGTTAAATAAAATTGCATACAATTTCATTTACAAAGAAGTGTACAATAGTACATAGCACTCTACACATCACAGATGCAGTAATTATTATTGTTATCATTGATGCCTGGCTGCCTGTAGTGACTGCAGTCTACAAACCCATTAGTGGGCTTGGGAATCTTAGGCGACCGTCTTGGGGACTAAGGTTGTTCTGAGTGTGAGGGTCTTGCTGATCAACTTTTCATCACTCTGAAGCTGCTGAGCACAGATAAAAGCATTCACCCCTTCTTGAGAGCCTGATTGGAGAAAGATATCATTTCACTAGGGACAGAGAGTGTTTTCTTTAAGCAGCTTCTGGAGTCCCCAGTCCCTGCGTACCTCCCTGACCACCATGAAAGGTCTAGCTTTGTACAGTTGCCCCTACACAGGTATAGTCCTTTGGAAGTTCTTATCAGCTCTCCCCTCCCCCAGCAACTGCCTCTGAGCTCTGACAAGGTTGCATTCAGAATAACCATGGGCAGTGGCCAAAGTGCACAGTGCTAGGACATTCTCCAAACACTCCAGGTCCTCCACAGACACAGACTTTAAATAGCCCTCCTGTGCCAAGGGTTCAGGATGCATTTCAGGAGCTTATAGGTCACTTGGCACTGATTGCAAGACCACAATGGAAATAACAGCCCAGCGATTTCATATGCTGCTATGTCAGCAAATGCTGCATGTGAATAAGCCAGGGTTGGAGAAGCCTGTGTGTGGTAACATAAGTGAGGGCAGCCAAGCCTGTCCCAAGGCAGCAGACTCGGGGAAACCTGAATGGGGACTCTTGGCAGCTTTTGGAGGAGCCAGACTATTAATACTTAGCCCAGGGCTTGGGAAGCTGTTTGCACTTAGAGTGATTATGTTTTTCATGGTGAAGTAAGAGGTGTCAAGTATGATAGCAGAACACCCCAGGACTATGAGAAAGGCTCCCCTCATATGTCAACTTTCATGCCAACTTCTTGGGGAATGACATTGCTTGGTCCATCTCCTGCCCAGCCTTAGTCTATGTGAGATACTCTTCAACTGAAGGGCAGAGCCACTGTGTTCTGCTCTCTGGACAAATGATCCAGGCCAGAAAAGGACTGGGCTCTGTGCTGGCACTCACCAAATCCCCACGGCTGTGATCCGCCTAGCATTTCCATTCGGCACTGAATAAGTGCAGTAGTTCCTTTACATATTTAGGTTTGATTGTGGGTACTGTTTTGAAAGACAGATTTGCATAGTTAAGCATTTTATAAAATATTTTCCCGGCTGGGCGCGGTGGCTCAAGCCTGTAATCCCAGCACTTTGGGAGGCCGAGACGGGCGGATCACGAGGTCAGGAGATCGAGACCATCCTGGCTAAGACGGTGAAACCCCGTCTCTACTAAAAATACAAAAACTAGCCGGGTGAGGTGGCGGGCGCCTGTAATCCCAGCTACTCGGGAGGCTGAGGCAGGAGAATGGCGTAAACCTGGGAGGCGGAGCTTGCAGTGAGCTGAGATCTGGTCACTGCACTCCAGTCCGGGTGACAGAGCGAGACTCCGCCTCAAAAAAAAAAAAAAAAAAAAAAAAAAAAAAAAAAAAAAAAAAAAAAAAATTCCCAAAAGCACTTATCACAGGGAAATGTGCAAGTCCAAAGGTGGAAGGAAGCTGGGGGAGGGTGTGGGAGAGGTGGGGAGAAGAGGTGAGAACTGGGAACCAGAACATATGCTTTTCAGCTGCCCTGGCCGGCCTTGGAGCAGCCCCGCTCCTGTGGGAGGGGAAGCTCTGCAGGTTGCAGTGTGGATCAGAGAGATTTATGCCCTGCACACCGAATACATATCCATGACTCTCCACGGCACAATTTTGAAAAGGTGATTATGGGTCTGACATGAAGGAATATTTTATATGAAATTGCTGAAAGATCTCTGGGCACTAAGCAATAATCACCTCAATGCTTTAGAAAGTGTTCCAATTTGTTTCCCACCGGCTTCTTGGCAGTAGGGATTTGCATGCAGTTTAGCATCCAATCTTGGGCATCCTGCATGCCACCATGCTGAGCACGGGGCTCCCCTTGAAGAAAAATGCATGGCAGTCTGGGGATAAGTCTCAGTAGCTTTAAAAACGTGCGGAGACTTGGAAGCTGTAATTTCACTTCTTGTAATATTTCAAAGGAAAAAAATCAGAAAAAGCATGTTCCATGAAAAGACGCATGTTCAAAGATGTTTATCATAATGTGATATTTTTGTATGTGTCTTTCCAGAACGTAATGCCATGCAAATGTGAGTGTATATACATTTGAACAAAGAAAAGTTGGAAACAAATGTGCCAAAATAAGAGATTTGATGTTTTTAAAAGTAATATAGAAGATTCCATACTACTAAGTCAGAAAATAGTTTTTATATATATAAAATATACTATGACTCTATTTGCAGTAAAGGCATGTACACACTTATTTGTATGAAAATAAATTATTGAAGGATATATAAAAACATGCAAAGATGGTCATCTCTGGGTGGTGAAAATTTGGTGACTTTGCTTTTTAGAACGAGCCTGCCTTGATTTGCTGTGATAAACAGAGATTACTTGTGTTGCAAAGAGGCAGGGTGCTGCCCTTGTCTTCTTTGGTCCTTTGCCCATCTGGGCTTCTGCCCTGAACTCCAAGCTTTGCTCATACAACCTTCATGGAGAGTCAAGCAGAACCAGTTCTGTTGTCATCCTTTGGCGTCCAGCACGCAGACTCTTGCACTGAATGGAGCTGCTGTACGTAGATTTAGGCTGCAAAGAAGATGACAGGCAGCTCTTCTGAAATTGTGGTTGATGCTAAGGAAAGGAGCCATTGCTTAATTGATATCTTTTGTCAGTTGAGCTTATACCACCATACGAGACTTGTGGGGAGAACACGGACCACTTCTTCATACTGCAAATGGCTGTATGTCTGGCCTGCAGCCAAGTGTCTGTGTACTAGGAGGCTGCTTTCTTTTCTGTTGTTCTCTTGCTGTTCTCATTAAAATTGTATTACTCATTGAATAATACATGAAACTACTATCATGAGTCTTTGCCTCTAAATCTGAGTCAAAGAATGAGAAGCCTGTTGGAATCTGGCATTTGTACTTTGTAATTTGTTATCATACTCAACAGATTGGTCTGAAATTTTTGGTGTAAAGATTCAGATATTGAACCATTTCATTACTGTAATACAGTACCTATCAGAAAACCCTGTCCTGATTTCTTCTTCCTGTGTTCTCTCTTAAGGTGAGGTAGGGAGGGCTTGATTTTTGATATACTTGGGTTTCAAAGTGGTCTTAATTTTTAGTGGTATTTTCACATTCTACACTACTACTCTTACTACTAGAGAGTTGAAGTTTGAGCATAAGGAAATGCTCTAAAACCATTCCCAAAGCAAAAAGAAACTCCCCTCAGTTAAATTGTTTTTTTTTCTTCTTATCATTTGCTATCCTGGGAATAAATCAATTTAGCTATTTTTAAGCAAAGAACCCAGTGTTCGTCTTATACAAAGGAAAAATGGTATCTCAAGTACCAGATCTGTTTCTGTGCCACTAGGCAATGAAGTGATGAGTGTCTACAACATTTACATTAAAATTAAAATGGCAATTTCTTTTGGTATTACTGGCATGCATGGGTAAAATGTGTTTCTAGAAGCAGATGTTTGGGAAGTCTTTAATTTTTTGCAGTTTAAGGAATACACTGAAGATCCCAAGAAAGGTTATATAAGGGGAATAACATTTGCTAGGGACTGATAAAGGGCTATGTGTTTGAATCCGTATTTCATTGCAGAGCTAAATTTGCTCTTGACATTCTGATGCTAATGTCTGCTGTGGACTGACATAGTCATGTAGAGCAAAGTGATATTTTTATATTTTTTCTAGAGCTAATAGTTAATTTTTCTTAGTCTATTTTTTTTTAAAGGATGAATCTTCTTTGCCTCTTGGAGTAAATAAAAAAGGGCTGAATCAGAAATCAAAGTATTTTAGCTTTACTTAGTCTAAAAATATGTAAAATTACTGGATAGAGTCTTGGGATTAGAAAGAGACAATTTAGGTGAGTCCTGTAATTCTACAGATGAGAAGACAGAGATCAGAAGAATTAAGTGACTAGTCAAGGTCCCACAGAGAGTTGCAGGTCAGGGCCTGGAGGTTGAATCCCCTGCTCTTTCACTACCAGATGGTGCCATCTGAGAAGAACTTTCCATTCAGTCGGTTATCAACTCACCCTTTTTCCTCATCCGCACTCAAGTTTAGTTGTTTTCTGATGAGAAATGATTTAGGAAGTGAAAGTTCCCACCTGAAACCAACAGAAAGGACAGGAAGAGCCTTGCTTTCTGCTTTGAGATGGCTCTACAACCATGAACCTATATGACCATGTCCTGCATTAGTCTCACATCCATGTTGAATCCTGGATGATGACAAAGTAGTAACTCACAGGGTCCAGGAAAGCATTTGTTGCACTCCAAATCCTTTGGAAATTCCCAACTGGAAAAAGACAAGGGCTACAGAAAAGGGACTCATCTACCCATGAAGAGTTAGCAGGTGAATCAGTGATACCAAAAGTTGTTGATTGACATAGAACATCTTTGGGCAAAGAGAAGTAAACTTCACAAGAGTCTTAGATTCTATGTGTTTTACTATGTCTTGGAGTAGATTTCAAGTTAAACTCTATAGGTGATCATGTGACATTATTGAATAGATAAAAATGCATATAAAATGTTAATGTATAGAAAAAACAGAGACTTTTAATTTTCCCTGTCATAAATTATGCTTCTTTTTCTACCACAAACTAATGTCTACATTCTATTTCTTTACTTTTTTTTTTTCTGAGAAAGTTCTTGCTTTGTTGCCCAGGCTGGAGTACAGTGGTGCAATCACTGCTCACTGTAGCCTCAACTTCCTGGGCTCAAGTAATCTTCCCACTTCAGCTTCCTGAGTAGCTAGGATTACAGGTGTGCACCACCATGCCCAGCTAATTTTTAAATTTTCTGTAGAGATGGGGTCTTGCTATGTTTCCTAGGCTGGTCTTGAATTTCTGGGCTCAAGCAATCCTCTTGCCTCTGCCTCCCAAAATGCTGAGATTATAGGCATGTGCCACCATATGCCCAGCCAAGAAATGTTAATATATAGAAAAAAATAGACTTCATTTTATTTTTTTCTGCTATGAATTGTACTTCTTTTTCTATTATGAATTAACATCTACATTGTTTTTCTTACTGGTCTGTTGTCAAAATTTCTACTGTTCCTCCCCACCCCCCATTCTTTCTGGGGTAGTGTTTTTGAATGGTAATAATGGCAGATATCATGCTCTTGCCTTGGACTAGTGGCCCATAGACCAAATATGTCTCAACCTGACACTTATCTCAGGGTGACTCAGCTTTTCCACACTCTATTGTTTGGAAAACCTACATAGGAAAATGAAAATACTTTACACTTAGGTGAAAGGTACACTTAACGTACCATTTGGTTCAATTCTCAGCTTTTATTCTACTTACGTTTCAACATTTGAAAACTGAGAATCAGAGAGGTGATACGACTTTACTCAGGGCACACAGCTTGCAGTTAGAGCTGGGACTTAAAGCCAGGACTTGGGCTCCATGTTACATGGTCTTGTAACCTTGCTGGAGTTGATGTTTGGGCCTTGTGATGGAGAAAGGCACAGTTTTGCAAGAGTTTAAATTAGACATTGCTGTTCAGTTTCTAGATTGTCATAGATTTAAAAAAACCTCAGCCATTTATTAGCTAAATCAGCTGTCATGATAGAGTTCAGTAGTCATGTGCCACATTGTATTGGGAGCAGAGGATGGGCTCTGAGTCTGAAAGACTTGGTTTAAATTCCCAGCTGTGGGGACCACTAGAGGCAGTAGAGAGGGAGGAAGGCAGGAGTTGAAAAACTAACTGTTGGGTACTGTGCTTATTCCCTGGGCTATGGGATAATTCGTAATCCAAACATCAGTGTCACGAAATATATCCAAGTAACAAACTTGCACATGTACCCCCTAAATCTAAAAGAAAAGGCGAGATTACAACAACAACAGCAGAAAATTTCCAGCTGTGCCACTGACTAGGTACGTGTGGTATTAGGCAGATTACTGAAGATCTGTGAGCCTCAGTTTCATGAAAAAGGAGGAAAACATCTACTTTAAAAGTTGTCTTGAGACAAAATGAGACAATACATATAAAACATGCATCATAGAACTTACCTAAATAGGTATTAGCTCCTGCTGTTACTGTTGTTGACAATTCTAAGGGTGAGACAATTAAATACATGATGTGAAAGGCTGTCAGACAATTTTAAAACAGCAGAATTATCAGTTTTTCAACCCACTATATCAAGGGGTGATTTTGTTAATTTGAAGGCTAATTCATAGTACCTAATAAAGCAGCTTATTAAGAAACACAAAAGGCATTGGGCATGATCTAACTTCTAGCTGGAGTAGAGACAGCACTTCATTAGATTTTCTTAAGGATACTATGGGGCGGGTGCTAGGGTGCACATTTTACAGAGGAGGACACTGAAGCTTTTAAAAGTTAACTGCCACATAACATGTAAGTTAGCAAAGTAAGCATTTGAGCACATATTGATTTGAATTTGATAATATGTCGAGTATCTGTCATGCCATCTGTATGAATTTCTCTGTGGTGTAAAAAAAGTAAAGCCCCAATAACCTTCCTTGATGTTTAGATGATTGACCATGTGAGTGTGAGTGTCAAACAATCATGAAGTCGATTCATCCGTTTAATAGAGTGGATGTACCACTGAGTCATGTAAAGACAGACTTTTTTGTTTTATTACTAGGAATCCTTTAAATTGAATTGACAGTGTTGAAGATTTGGAAGTCTTTGTTTATATACTTATATAGCTTCCCCAAGTAAGATGCAAATTAAATGCAGGTGATTAAGTTATAGAAAAAATTCATAATCACAATCTCATTTTTGGTTCTGATGTTTTACAATGAATGGAAGAGAATGTGGGAGAAATGATTGACACCCAGGAAATTTATTCTAAATTAAAATTTGGGCCATATTAGCATTGAAAAGACTGTTCTGAGAAGTTCTACTTCCTGGTTTAGTGGTGGTCTCTCCCTAATACTCATTTCACAAATGACTTTCTCACTCCCATCCCTAAAGTTTACATATGTTTTCTCCAGCAGTAGCACTATATACAAATCCTGACTGATCTTAAAAACATTTTGAACATGAGATTCTCTCTTTTGGGAGATGGATTTTTTAAATTCATTTGCTCTGCATCCTGGCATTCTGGTTACATTGTGAGAAACTGCTGTATTCTATGTTAGCGTGATTTGAGAATTTTCTTTGTAAAGGACCAGTCACAGAGAAAAGGACAGAAAAGAGGGAAGGACAAGAGGAGGGAGATGAAGAATGAGGCCTAGTGAAAGAGAAGCAGAGGAGAGATGGAGCAGCAGAAAGATGGGGAAGGAGAAAGAGATGGAGAGAGGTGTATAATAAGAGACACAGATGGGATGATGGAAAGAGATATAGACAGATAGGGATAATGAGAGCAAGAAAGCGGGAGAGATGGGGATCAGAGATAGAGAAGGAAAGAAACCAAGAAGGCAGAGTCCCAACTCCTGGGCCCAGCAGGGAGCTGGCAAGAAAGCATTTGAAGCCAGAGGGACATATTATCCAGAACCAGGAGTTGAACCTAATTGTAAGCAGACCCTGCCCACCCCCTTCAGATGAGTGATAGACTCCTGGCATGTGACCTGGCTTGGCAATCTCCACCCGCTGTCCGGGCTGCCATAAGGAGATACGTAATGTCTGGAGTGATGGGAAAGTCATGGCTGCAGATGGTACAGATGGAGCTACCTCATAAAATGACTCACTGTGAATCCTCACTGAAATCTCCACTATAAAAATGATAATGGAAAAAGCACAAGAAAGCCTAAATGGGCTTGAATGAAATTTGTTCCAGCTTGTGTATCTCCCTTCAAATTGTGAAAAATACCCTATTAGAAAGTGTCAGGAAGATAATGTATCTTCTTCCCTCCTGGCTAGAGCCCTCCCCTGCCCCCACATCTTTTGGACATCAGTATGTGAGTGAAAATGGCAAGGGAAAAAGAGGAAAGGTATTGGGAGGAAGATGTACAAATTATTTATGCAGCATGAAGGCTGATGTTCTGGAGAGGGAGGGCTGGGAGGCTCTTTCGGAAGAAAGGGAGTGGTATCTTGGAGAGACAGGAGGCAGGCTCTCAGGGAGTGGGAGAAGTTGTATTTTGCTTGGAGTTTGGGGTAGGATGTTGCCAGAGTGGAGGGGGCCTCTTGGAGAGTGAGGTCAGACACTGGACAACGGAGGCATATAGCAACATGAGTCATGCAGACCTCTGTAGCAAGATGAGGAAGCTTTTAAGTCCAAAGAGCCTAGAATTCTAAAAGTAATGATTATCAGCTCTTTCAAAGTCACCCAAGACCATGACACCTCTACATATGATCCCAAATATAGCTGAGTTTTATGGATACAGAATCTGCTGGAATTTGAGGATATAATCCAATGGAAAGTCTTTTATTTATTTATTTATTTATTTTATTTTTATTTATTTAT
>NW_016803417.1:4083696-4100695 GCF_001698545.2 Rhinopithecus bieti | reverse complement strand
TGCAATCTACCCATCTGACAAAGGGCTAATATCCAGAATCTACAAAGAACTTAAACAAATTTACAAGAAAACATCAAACAACCCCATCAAAAAATGGACGAAGGATACGAACAAACACTTCTCAAAAGAAGGCATTTATGCAGCCAACAGACACATGAAAAAATGCTCATCATCACTGGCCATCAGAGAAATGCAAATCAAAACCACAATGAGATACCATCTCACACCATTTAGAGTGGCAGTCATTAAAAAGTCAGGAAACAACAGGTACTGGAGAGGATATGGAGAAATAGGAACACTTTTACTGTGGGACTGTAAACTAGTTCAACCATTGTGGAAGACAGTGTGGCGATTCCTCAAGGATCTAGAACTAGAAATGCCATTTGACCCAGTCATCCCATTACTGGGTATATACCCGAATTATTATAAATCATGCTACTATAAAGACACATGCACACGTATGTTTATTGTGCACTATTCACAATAGCAAAGACTTGGAACCAATCCAAATGTCCATCAGTGACAGACTGGATTAAGAAAACGTGGCATATATACACCATGGAATACTATGCAGCCCTAAAAAAGGATGAGTTCGTGTCCTTCGTAGGGACATGGATGAAGCTGGAAACCATCATTCTGAGCAAACTATAGCAAGGACAGAAAACCAAATACCTCATGTTCTCACTCATAGGTGGTAATTGAACAATGAGAACACTTGGACACAGGAAGGGGAACATCACACACCAGGGTCTGTCGTGGGGTGGGGGAAGGGGGAAGGGATAGCATTAGCAGAAATACTTGATGTAAATAATGAGTTAATGGGAGCAGCACACCAACATGGCACATGTATACATAGGTAACAAACCTGCACATTATGCACATGTACCCTAGAATTTAAAGTATAAGAAGAAAAGAAAAGAAATAGCCTGACCTCTTATTCTCCTTCTGTCCCATCTCCTCCTGCCAGCAATGAGAGAATCTGTGAGGTCAGCCTCCTGGGGCACAGAGCAAGATATACATGGTGGAGGATGGTTGGGAGTGAGGGAGCACACGGAGAATAACCATTATAGATCAAACTCAGCCAGATGGCATTTGCTTAGTGCCAGGTAATTTGTCTGTGGCTAGAATGAGTCAGAGGAGAAGGCTAGTCACAACTATGCATGCTCTCAGGCCTCAGGCTATGATGGACATGGCTGTAGTGCTTAAATAACGCGAGTGCTAAATGGGGAAACTAATGCACAAACCTTACCCTTTGGAGAGCTCCAACGTGATGAGAGTTGGAGGAACTAGGAGGAATATTGTACAGACGTACTAGGTTTCTTGGCTGTATTCCGTTGACTTAGTTCCTGATTCCATTAGATGCGGGTAGAGGCAAGGATGCTGATGTCCTTGTTGTCTCCGTTCTCATGGGCTCAGGAATTGGGTTAGGTCTGGGACCTCCCAGAGTTTTGGTTGTTGGAGTTGCCACCAGGTCGGGGAGAAAGCTGTGACTGATGCAGGTGCATGATATGAGTAGTGGTGGACTTAACAGACACAGAGTACAGAAGCTTTAGAAGAAAGGCCGAGTGACTAGGAGCCTAGATAATGAGTTTCTAGAAGCTGAGAGTGCCAGCTGGGGGTGGAAACAGGGCAATGTGGCATACATACCTAACGGGCTTAAAAATGCAATGAGTCTCCCTCACAACAGGGCTTTTATTTTGTGGTAAGAGCCAGCCTCCATGTCCTTAACCTGGTCCTGTGGGAGGGAGCAGGAATTGGGAAAAACTTGCTGAGGAAGGAGTATGGTAGAGTTGGGAGGAGAAGCAGTGGTTTTGGGGAGAAAGATCTTGACATTCTCTGGTTTTCACCTCAGCGTTTTCTTAGATTTCCTTAGAAAATACCTCTTAAACATATTGTCCTTTAATGAGGATTACACCTGAGGGAGGGACCTTTCTACTTAGATTAAAAGGCCCCCCTGAGCTGATTTCTCCATTAACTGACAAAATAATTAACAGACTCTATTATGTGTACACGGGATAGATTTTTTGCATATGTTCATAAACAATACTAAAATGAACTTTTAACATGTATGGAATATGCCTTAAACCCTATGATCTTTTCTTTGGCTAGTTACAAAGAACATGATCAATTATTTTCTAGTCAGACCATGGCGCACATCTTGGCATTTTGAATCATGGTTGTCTTTGCCTCGTTATTCTTTGTTGCTATCCCCGGGTCAGGAGTGGGTCATCCCTGTGCTGCTGCCTTCCTTGGAAGTGGCAGCCACACCTCTCTGGAATTGAATCCTGATGTCTTATCACCTTGGGCCACCTTTATAGGCATGGTGACTACCATTAAAAGTTAATAGATACACATCAATGACACTTCTAGCTTTACACGGATTCAAAGTTAGAAAACTTACAATTGCCAAAATGAGTAAAACAATCTTGCATCTGTCCTTTATGTGCTTAAAGATACCACTGATGTTGTTTCCCCCACACGTGGGTGTGGCTGGAAAGATCAGTGTGCATCCCTTCTTGGCAGAGAGTGGTTTCCAATCCCAGGGCCTGCCTCTCGGTGTGCGCCCACCTCCCAGATTCACCCATACCCTATCTGTCAGATTTGCATCTTTGAACCATTTCACCCTTGTGTTTTCTGCCTCATGTTGATATTTTATGGCATCTTGAAAATGATTGACCCAGATGTCTCAGATGTCTTATAACTGAGGAGATAACTTAATAATAATTATGAGTGGCCGGGCATGGTGGCTCATGTCTGTAATCCTAGCCCTTTGGAAGGCTGAAGAGGGAGGATCACTCGAGGTCAGAAGTTTGAGACCAGCCTGGGCAACATATTGAGAACCCTGTCTCTACAAAAAATAAAATAAAATAATAAATGAAAAAAAAAATACAAGACAGTTATAAATGGGGAATATAACTGATAATTTACTAATAGTCTTTGGAGAATTATCTGAAATTCAGGTGTCTAGTTCTTGAAATAAGTAACTTCCAGATTTAAGTGATTGGGTCAACACTATTAATTCAGATGAGAGGTAATTAGTCTATATTTTACTATACTTTTTGGATGCATTATAACCAGAATTATATCTTGTATTTGCTTCTAAAATTGGTTTAGTTTATACTAAATTTTGGATCTTACTTTCTAGCTAATTATATTTGTGGTCGAGGCTAAACTAAGCCAGAGGCTGCACCCTACAAACATCTGAACAGTGTAAAATATCCCAGTTTACCATAGGAGGAAAGGCCTTATTGGCATGGCATTTTATAAATATTGAGGAGATGTCAGGATCACACAGTGACTATATGACTGGCTGTTCTGGAGTAGTCCCAGTGTTAAATGCTGGGCAGTGTGGGTTAAGCACCCATCTTAGCCAATGAGGGGAGGAAATCCTCAGTAATTTACAACCTTTCCTCTGTTTCCTGTACCACTCCTGGGTCACAAAGGCATGTGAGCTGTACCTTCCTATTCTGTTGCTCCCAAGAGAAAACGTGTGTGATGTGCCTGAAGGACAGAATTACTTCAGTTTCTGACTTGTAGACTAAATATATCCTTCTTTACTTTCATTTGTTAATGTATAATTTTACGTGTGTTGGGTGGGAAGTAGTAGTCTTGCTGGAAGATTTCCTTGTAGCCTCTTTTTCCATTAAACTTGTATTTAGTATCTCTGTAATGCCTTTGATTTTTTGCTTATAAAAGTAATATAGAAAAGTATAAATAATTTATTCCCTTACACAGATTTCTAGAACTACTCATTTCATGTACAGCCTAAATATTTTAAAGACTCTTAATATACACATTGTGAGATTGTGTCCTAGAAAGTTGTACCAATCCACATTCCTGCAAATTGAGTAAATGAATGTTTTTATTAGAATCAAGCATTATTATTATTATTAATAATAAAACTTTGCTAACTTGATAGGTGAAACTATCTTTTTTGATTGTATTTATGTAATTACTAGTGATCTTTATAAAAATATCTAAATAAGCCAAAAAATACATATTTATTAGCTTTTGTACACTCCCCCCTTGGAGGGATAGAAGTGTGACCTTTTTTTTTTAAATTGAGTAAACCTTTCTTTATTTAGAAACAAAAGAACTCATAAAGATAAAAGACAATGAGCAACATTTTACTTCTTTTACAGATTCTGCATGCTAACTTTTAAAAAAAGCCTTTGTCAGTACATTTTTTTTTTTTTTAATTTGTACAAATTTATAGGGTGCGTGTAAAATTGTGTTACATGTATGTAACGTGAAGTGATCAAGTCAGGGCAGGGTATTTAGGGTGTCCATCACCTGAATGCAATACATTTTTGTTAAGTATAATCACCTTGCTCTATCAAACATTGAATTTATTCCTTCTATCTTACTGTATGTTTGTACCCTTTCACCCAAGAAGTATAACATTTTTAAGTGCTGAAATGTATTTACCTTTCTCTTGTTTTCTTTTTTTATTTTCCCCATTAGAGAGTCTTTCTCTATTCAGAGGTCATCTATATTGTTCTTTAGTTTTTAAATGATTTGATGCAAAAACATTTATCTCTTGATCTACAGAAATTCACTTTAATGTGTGTGGTGGGAGGTGTGGATTTAAATAGCTTTTTTCATTAAAAATCAGTAACCAATTTTTATTAGTTAGCATTTTAGTTGTAAAGAACAGAATCCACTATGGCTAATTTAAGCAGACATGGCACATACTGAGGATCTCATGTGGCCACAAAATCATTGAGCTAGGGGGCGATCTTCCAGCAATTAAGTCTAGAGCTGGGTCAGAGCACTGGCCAGGTGAGTGATGTGCCAGCTGCCTCCGCTGCTGCGTTTACCTGTAAAACATTTGGAGCGTTTGAGGAAAATGTAGCTGCATCTGACTGGGGAAGGAACGTTTCTAGAAATTATTTTTGGAAGGTAGTCCTCACAATGTGGGAAATTATTGAAATATAGGGAAAATGTGCACGAGATTGGGTGACCACAAGTGATAAGCGAGTGAGTAAACCAACTACCTAGGCACATTCAACACTGACCTGTTGAGGCTACCTTCCTAGATTTTTTATATTAAAAAAAGCATAGATTAGTAGGATGAGTCTCTGGTTTATGTAGCCAATTTTATGTGATTACAGTTGACTCTTGAACAACACAGAGGTTAGGCATGCTGATCCTCTGCCCAGTCAAAATTCACGTAAAACTTGATTGCCCCAAAACTTAACTACTAATAACTTGCTGTTGACTGGAAACCCTACAAATTACATAAACATTCAATTATCACATATTTTTTATGTTATGAATATTATGTAGTTTTCTTACAACAAAGTAAGCTAGAGAAGAGAAGATGTTACTGAGAAAGTCATAAGGAAGGGAAAATATATTTACTGTGCATTAAGCAGAAGTGGATCATCATAAAGGTCTCCATCCTTGCTGTATTCATATTGAGTAGGCTGAGCAGGAAGAGGAGGAAAAGGAAGGGTTGGTCTTGCTGTCTCAGGGATGGCAGAGGCAGAAGAAAATCCATCTACAAGTGGATCTGCACAGTTCAATCCTGAGTTGTTCAGGGGTCAACTCGATTTTTATACTCCCGTGCTAATGCCATAATTATTTTTTGTTGTGTTTTGTTTTACTGACTACTGATGTACAGTGCACTTATTTTTCAGTTCTTAGTTATTCTTGCCTATGTATTCTTCTGGATGAACTTTAAGATCATTTTATCAATTTACTGAAAAAGTTAAAATGGTATTTTGATTAGAATTGCATTAAGCCTTCACATTAATTTGGCAAGTATTGACTTTGTTAAATAACCATTCTTTCCATCCAAATATGTGATATATATTTTCATTTAGTCAAAAAAAATTTTAATGTTCCTCAATAAAGTTTTGTAGTTTTCTTCATGAGGGTATTTATATTTCCCATTACAGTTATTCCAAAGCATTATATTTATTGCAAATCTAAAGAGACCCAGTTTTCCATCTATTTTCCCTGTATTTTCCTGCTGGGAAGGAAAGCTATTAAATTTTGCATATGTATTTTGTGTTAAACACTTAAAAAATCTATTTAATCCTCTTTAATTAAGATAATTTTAGTTAATTTTGGACGAAGTACATGGATACATTCAAATAGTAGTCATTTTGGAACATGACATGACAACTATAAAATACGTGAAAAATGATTTATGTATGATTAATTCAATAAGCTAGGTGTAAAAATACCCTGGAAGAGGAGATGGTTCTAATATTGAAATAATGCTTGCATTCCCTCTATATGGATATTCTAAGTAACATGTGTAAAGCTGGTGATTTATAGCATCCAGATATGCTCCACAAAGTCCACCACATGCCTTGGTTTCCCTGTCAATCTGCACGGCATACCCAGACACACATGGTGTTTTCTCCTTAAATGCAAGTTCTTAAGCTTCACAATCAGATTCTGAGTAGCAACAC
Source organism: Rhinopithecus bieti (assembly GCF_001698545.2). Classification (NCBI taxonomy): domain Eukaryota; kingdom Metazoa; phylum Chordata; class Mammalia; order Primates; family Cercopithecidae; genus Rhinopithecus; species Rhinopithecus bieti. The sequence continues at coordinate 4,094,270 of NW_016803417.1, read as the reverse complement.
ATTAATTCAAGCAGATTGAGCTTCAAGGAGTCTCTGTGGCCTTGCCTTTCTATTTGCTCAGTAGTGAGAGGGATTTCATAAATGAAAACAGGCCAGGGCTTAATCAGTTCAATCTTCCTGCCTATGCCACTCTCTTCCTTTCGACAACTAAGCCAGGTGTTTGGAGAACAATGTCAGTGGGTTTTGTGGAATGTTATACTTGGAAGATTTTTTTTAAAAAAATCAGTAAATAAGCCCCAAAACAAGTGGAAAGAATTTGGTGAATGTTTGCTTTTAAGACTTCAGAGACTCAGAATGATCTTGTCTCTCCCAGGCCAGCTAATGACTAAGGAAAGAGGTATTAGTTACATAGAGCTTTACTAAACATCTATGGGATGATTAATGCCTTGGGTTTATAATAGTCGTCATTGGATAATAGCCTCTAATTGCATAGGGCAGAAAACACAGAGAAATATATACATGTCCTGAATAGGACAGAATCTTGCTTGACAAATTTTCCTTGGGACTTAAAAAATTATAATGAGTATTCATTTCTACCTGTCACCTTAAAGGCACTTCATACACAGCCCCATTCCTTTGTAGCTTATTGGCCATCTAATCATACTGAATAGTACCTGTGCTTGCTGTTTAGGGCACATATAACAAAGATGAGTGGACTCGACCAAATCCACTTACTTTGCTTGGTCTGTTCGAAGATCCACAGGAGAAGATGGGGTTTGAGGATGTTTTTGCTGTAAGACAGCCGAAGATCCATTCTATTTCTTGAGGTTTTTGACCTATGGGACTCTCTTATGATTGGTCATTTTAGGGTGGTTCTTAATAGACTTAGGAATTTGGCTCCGAGCCTAACCCAGACACAGCTCAGATTCTGCTCTTTCCGGTCAGAAGTGGAGCAGTGTGACAGGATATGGGGAGGTCTTCTGATGACATGAGGAGGTGTGTTAAGTAAAACATACTAAAAGACCAAGGTCGAAACTTTCTTAATACTTGAAGGATTGCAGGATATTTGAGGTTGAAAAGGTTGCATTTACAGCCGGAAATACGAGGAATCCTGTCACGTCTTGAAGGAGCTCTACAGGGTCTGTAACATTCTCCAGCTGGGCTTAAATATTAGAATCCTTATGCAGACCTTTTATGCTCACCTTCAAAGCCTGCTGGGTCTGACTTGAGTGTGGAGCCACAGAACACGGCTCCTCACATTTCTTGCTAGCCTGGCAGGGACCAAGAGTTCACAACTGCTGAAAAGTTGAAAAAGAAATTTGATGTGTGTAGGTAGTATCATATGATGAAACTTCTTTAGAAAATCTGTATAATTAACATTTTTTTCTGTTTAAAATGTTGCAAATTGATATGAAGAAAGCACACAATCCTCTTAAAACATAAAGATTATTTTGGAGGTGAACTAGAAATCTGCTAGAGCAAGGATTAAAAGGTTAATTATTTAATAATTAGTCAGTTCTGGTAATCATGAGGAAATTCCATTTATTTTGAGAAGGAAAAACAACTTCTTTCTGGTTGAAAAAGGCTGTAGGAGTTTTGAGATTAATAAGTGGATTAAGATTTTATAAAAGTTGTGAACTTAAGGTTTCCTGCTTTTAAAATATTTTCTTAAATGATGTTGAAAGTATAAGTAACAGCAGATTATTTTAAAGTAATGCAATAGAAAATTATATTTTTAATAGAAAATATGATTGAGTAGAATGGTGTTGTTTAGTTCAGGTGTGCGTATCTTGATAAGCGGTCATATTTCGATCATAGGATTCAGACACCACCATGACCTGAGGCGGTCAATTGTGGTTGAATAAAAACTATGCTATCTCCCAAAACTCAAATGCAGATACTGAGGGCAAAGTCAAGGATCATGTGATAGCTTTTTTTTTTCCTCCTCAAATTAACTGCTTTTGGCTGTGCAGCTAGATATATTTGAAAGATTAATTTGTGTTAATTTTTTTCCCATTTCTCTCCCCTCAGCAAAGTCAATGGCAGGGTTGAAAGTCTAAAAGGAAGACCTCAATTCCTTCTAGCTTCCGTTTTCAAAGGCCAAACCCAAAGGAGTGCTCAAAGTATCCAACAAGGATGAGGAAAGTTGAAAGTCCCTTGCAGAAAGAAGCAGAGTGGCTTGGCAAAAGCAAGGGTTCATAGAAGTGCCCGCTGCAGACCAGAAGAACATTCTCTTGGGCTGAATGGAGGAAAGGAGAGAGGTTGTAGGCCCTAGAGAAGTGGGGATCCTGACAGCATCCCACAGAGGGAGCAAGACCCCAGAATGTGCATCTAGGTGGTTAAGGCCCGAGACATTCTCACAGAAACTAGTGTCCTGGGACCATGAGGCATCAATGAGAAACTGGGCCTCAAGGAGCCACCAGGACAAGACAGTGACCATCTCTTTGGCAAACTGTGTGGGCAAATGACTATTCCCAACAAACTCACCTCCCTTCTGCCCTCTGAACTTAGATACAAGCTGAGGAAAAGGGATGACCACTGAACCCCTGGGATTGTTTCCTGCCAGTTTGATGGGGGCTTAAATTTGAAATTGACTTCCAGGATAGAACGGTACATTATTTCCTTTAGGTTTTATTTTGTGGACTGAGATTGAGCTTCTCTAAAGCTGCTTATAAGGATCACTTATCAGTTTTTGTAGTTTTCCACGGTGAAAACTATAAAACTCTTTTGGGTATAGACAAAGTTTAAGAATTAGTCTCTATATGATTCAGTCCCTGAGTCAAAGTTTTGGTCACTGATGGAAGCAATGGTGAGAAAAATATTCACACACTATAGGAGGAGAACAGTGACCTAAGACATTTAGAAATACAACTAGAATTAATTTTCTACATGCAAATTAAGTTACACTTACTATTGACTTTCATTAAATGTACCTATTAGAGTCCCAGAAAAGAACAAGTGAAATGTTCAATTGAAGAACTTGAGGAGAGACTGCTGAGAAGGGCCTGTTTACAAAGAGGCAGTAAGGGAAAGCAGGAAACGATGGTCCCATAACTTTAAGGCTAGTCACAACGGGAAGTCATTCCCATCCTTGGGCTGAAGGGGAAAGGGGAGCTGTTGGTTATTGGAACCCATTGGGTCAGAGAGGGAGAAGAGAGGGTTTTATGACAAGGGTAACCTTTCAGGAGTTGTGACCTTCATTAGAGAGATGTAGTAAACCTGCTATGATTGGCAGGGAGGAAGCTGGGGAAATAAATAAATAAATAAATCTCAACCTCACTCTCCTTTTTCCTTTGCAACTTCTGCTAGTGCCTTTCTTTGGCCAAGCCCAACAGAAAGCTACAGGGCAGGGAGCTGAATGATATAGTCCAATATGGGTCAGCCTCCCAGGGCACTGAGCAGAGAAGAGGGACACAATAAATTAAGTGGCACTGAGAATAACCACCACGTAACCATGTTGGGAGACAGTCATCTCTCACCGTTGCATGATTAGATTGTAACTTTTTTTGGGGGGCGAGGGTTTATTTTTGCTGCTGCCAGCAACATAAAGCAGGAGTAATTAGCTTAAAATGAATTAGAACTAAGAAAAAGAAAGAGTAGAGAAGACACAAGTGACTTTGGATATTCATTTTCTATCAAGTCCTTGATTTAATTATTTTATTAGGTGACCCATTTGCTTTTTTTTCTGGCAAGGTCATCAGGATCCATTTGTCATATTAATATTATAGACAGGTTCAGACATGGAGTGACTATACGGTCAGTCTCTTTGAAGGAAACCTAGTAGTATAGCAAGGTAAAGGACTGACGTATGTAAGGCTTTCTGTGCTCCACAATCCAGAGAAGGTTGCAATACAGTGTTAAGTGGCAGACCACAGCATACTATTGGATCCCATGTGAATGGAGAGCCTAGGAGCCTGGAGTGTGCAATACGCTGGCCCTGGGTGTGTTTTTTGTTGTTGTTTGTTTGTTTTTGGAGTTGAAGTCTCACTCTGTTTCCCAGGCTGGAGTTCAGTGGCACAATCATAGCTCACTGCGACCTTGAACTGCTAAGAAGCTAGGGTATAGGCTGTGCCACTATGCCTGGCTATTTAAAAAAAAAATTTTTTTTTATAGAAATGGGGTCTTGCTATGTTGCCAAGGCTGCTCTCGAACTCCTGGCCTCAAGTAATCCTCCAGCCTTGGCCTCCCAAAACGTTAGGATTATAGGTGTAAGCTACAGCACCTAGCCCCTAGGAGGTTTTGGAGAGGCTGTATTCAAGCCTCTGATGTTCCACTTATATCTATAAAGTGGGATTCTGTATTACTAAATTTAACTCTAAAATTTAGTAACTCTACAATTTAGTAATTTCATGTGCCTTGAAAAGTAACCATAACAACGTAAGTTTGTTTAATGTTCACTGTGTGCTAGATATTACACTAAGTGAATCAATCTTTCAGAATCAAAATACTTGGTCTAATGATCATTTTTATTTTAATGGATAAGGAAAGCAATACTCAGAGAGGTTGAATAATTTGCCTCTGTTTTCTCAACCATAAGTGGCAAGCCTGGAAGTTGAACCCGGGCGTCCTTCTCTCCAAAGCCCACGCTCTTAACCGCTAGCTTCCCACTGTTTATATGAAGAAGTAACTTTCACCTTTATGCATTCAGCTAAATTTTAAGAGTGAAGCCATACTTTGTATGCCCATTGGCAGTGTGAATTCCTTGTGATAAAATATTTTAAAAATAGGAGATACCATCCACACGTGGACCAGTGATGGCCATTAGCACTTTATCACTGTCAAGACCCATGATTTCAGTCACAAGAGAGAGGCTGGGGCAACATCTGTCCAGGCTGGTCAGGTGTTCTGAGTTTCCATTTGGTTAGCCTGTAAATGAATGGGGTGTTACTGGAATGTGAAAGAATGCGTTTTCTGCTACTTGCCTATTCTCACTGAGGGAATGATGTATGTAAATTGTAATTCACTCGTTGTTCCCTGAAATATGGCCATAACTTCTACTTTCCTGACCTTTTCTGTAGTCTGTTTTCGTTGGTCATTTGTCTTTTCTACACAAGGCAGGAAGGCCACTAAGAAGGGATAAATTAAGTGGTCAGCTAATCAAATGAGAGCATAATGTAAAGGTCAAGATGTAGCAGCACATCGCAATAACTCACAGAATATGGGAACAGTTGAACAATGGATCCTTCCACAACGAAGGGATTTAATTGACCAAGATAAGTACATCCATTGTAATCATCCCTTTCCCAGTATTGATGATGGTGGATACTTGAAGTATTTTTAATTCGGTCAAAGTTTTCTACAGAGATGGTTACCAAAATATAAGAGAAAAAATTGAACAGAGCTGCTAAAAGGTATTGAAATATCCCAAACATACTTCTTTTTCTTTTCTGGCTCCCTGTCTTAGGTCAATTCCCTGGAAGCACAGTCGGAGTTGAATCTTGTGCAAGTGATTTATTGAGGGTTTCAGGAAAAATCAGTAAGCAAGCGAGGAAAGCAGGCTAGGGCAGAAGAGAAGCTAAGCACAGACTGGCTTCAGTTGGAGTCTAGCTTCAGCTCAATCCCAAGGGGCTCTGGAGGAGCGATGCACCACAGTTACTCCAACTGGAGGCAATGGGGCTGGGCTTTTGATCCCATGTTGATTAGTCATTGGCTGTGGGCTGCACCTGAGTTGCCATAGTGGGGTTTAAACTCCTGGGCATTTCCTGGCAAGATGGCTTCTGTAGGTCAAGGGCAATTAGCCAGAGATGGGCACAGCTGTGAGCCATTAGCAGCCAACACTCATAGGTGCTGGTGCAAGTGGATGGGTGACAGGCCTGGTAAAGGGGGCCATTGAGGTCAGACACCAACAACATCTACTCCACTTTCAGGCTTCCTCATCACTTCTGCTATGATTTGAATATATGTGTCCCTCCAAAATTCATATGTTGGAACCTCCCACCCAATGTGATGGTATGAAGAAGTGGGGCCTTTTGGGAAATGATTAAGTAATGAGCACTCCACTCTCATAAATGGGATTCATGCTCTTATGAAAGAGGTAGAAGAGAATGCCCTAGTCCTGTTTTGCCCTTCCACCTTCATCAAGTGAGGATGCCATAAGAAGGTGCCATTTGGAAGCAGAGAGTGGGCTTACACCACATGCCAAATCTATCTGAGACTTGATCTTGGGTTTCCAAGCCTCCAGAACTATGGAGAATAAATTTCTGCTGTTTATAAATTATCCAGTCAAAGATATTTTGTTATAGTAGCATGAGCTGACAAAGACAGCTTCCTTCCTGACTCATAGGGTCAGAGTAAAGCTCTGAAGTGTTTTAGCCCTTTACATACGAAGTAAGAGTAAGAATTATTTGTAAAACTTTTTTCAGCATGTGTAATATGTGCATGCTGAAAAAAGTTTCTTATTGTGAACCATATTCAAGAAAGTTTGAAAGTTAATCCTCCCATGGAGGACTTATTAGAAAGACAGATTTTTTTTCTTCTGGTTGTATATACAGAGGGTATACAGACTGACTCAAACTTTATTTAGGGGAGAATCTATCCTGATTGTTCCTATAGTTAAGCAGATGGCTGGAAATGCAAAGAACTGCAAGTCTTCGTTCTTTGCACATTTGCTGAGAAATTAAGACACAATGGATTTCTTCCCTAGTCCTCTCATTCCCTATCCATGCCCTGTGAACTTTCTACAAGATGGGTTCCTCTGCATGTAAAAGCCTCATCTTTAAAATGGGATGACTTAGGAACAGAGCTTCTCTACAATTCTTTCTCTCTTTTTAAAAACTCTGATGGAGAAGAACGTTACAGTCCTTTTACTCACTCTATGCTAGGGGACATGAATAACACCTGATTGGTAAATACTGGAAGAATAACCAGTCATGCTTATTTCAGCTTCATCCATTCTCCTTTCATTTAGAAATGTGCCTTTCTGCAGAGGACATGAGTTCTCTGTCCCATGCCAAATACTGTGGAGGAGCCTTTCCTACAGGGATCTGCTATTCAGATCAGTTTTGCCATGACTGGGTGGGTATGTTTGTGTCATTTTAATTCTAAGGTTCAGTATTAGCAACTCACTTGGCTAACAGGGTATTTATGATAAAATCTCTAACCAAACCAGGAATAGAGAAAGCCTTCTTTTCTTTTCTTTTCCTTTTCTTTTCTTTACCTACCTACTTCTTTCTTTCTTTCTTTCTTTCTTTCTTTCTTTCTTTCTTTCTCTCTCTCTCTCTCTCTCTCTCTCTCTCTCTCTCTCTCTCTCTCTCTCTCTCTCTCTCTCTCTTTCTTTCTTTTTCAGATGGAGTCTTGTTGTGTCACCCAGGTTGGAGTGTAGTGCCGTAATCTTGGTTTACTGTGACCTCTGCCTCCTGGGTTCAAGTGATTCTTCTGCCTCAGCCTCCAGAATAGCTGGGATTATAGGTGCCTGCCACCACACCTGGCTAATTTTTGTATTTTTAATGAAGACGGGGTTTCACCATGTTGGCCAGGTTGGGCTTGAACTCCTGACCTCAGGTGATCCACCTGCGTTGGCCTCCCAAAGTGCTAGGATTACAGGCATGAGCCACTGCACCTGGCCCGAAAAGGCTTGCTAACCCAACCACGGGCCACTATGAAAGCTTAGATCAGAAATCATAATAAATGGTAGAATGTTGAAAGCTTTCCTTTTGAGATCAGGAGAAGGACAAGGATGACTACTATAACTACTTCTGTTCAACATTTTACTGGAGGAGCAAGGTAGTGCAGTGAGTCAGGAAACAAAACAAAATAAAACAAAAAAATCAAAGATTACTTATTGTAGAGGCGGAATTAAAACTATCATTCAAGATGAAATAATTGTGTAAAAATGCAAGAGTTTTTGAATAGGTTATTAGATTTAGTAAGTATATTTAGCAAAGTTCTTCATATTAACGCAGTATACTGAAGTCAATAGCATTCTGTATACCATGAAAGATCAGTTAGACAATGGAATTTCAAAGAATTTTATACTTCATAATAACTGCAAAGTTATCAAGTACACAGGAATCAACAAAAATGAAGTATAAGCCATTCATCAAGAAAATGATGATGCTACTAAAAGGGATTCTAACTAAAAGGAGGATGTTTCATGTAGTTAGAAAGAAAGATATTGATCCCCTTCAAATGTATTCATAGATTTATAGTAAATACAATTTACATTTAATTTTTTTTAGGATGACTGGTCAACAGATTCTACAATTTATTTGGATAAGCAAAGGGATCCTGAAATATAAAACCATTCTAGAAGAACAAGACTTGTCTTATTGACTTTCAATAAAGACAGTTTAATATTCATGCAGTAACAGATTAAAAGACCATTTGAACTAAATAGGAAGCTGAGAGACAAAGCCAGGGTATGTAGAAATTCAACTTTATAATAAAGTTTAATATGTGAACACTCCTAAGGAGAGACAGGTTTAAAATTCTCACAAAACAATTTTCAAAAGCAAGTAGGCAAACAGAAGTTGGGAACATTTCAATAGGACAAATAAGGTAGGGTATATTCATATAATGGAATACTATACAGCAGTAAAAATAAATTAACTACAGAAATAGATATTAAGACAGATGAATCTTTAAAACATCATGTTACTTCTTTGGAAGTCATAAGAAATATATTTTGCATGATTTCACTTATATTAAAATTCAAAACCAGGTAGAATGAAGCAATACATTGTTTAGGCTTATATCATCAGTAATAAAATCTTAAAGAAAAATAAAGGAATGATTGTCACAAAATTCAGAGTAGTGGTTTCCTCTGTGTGGCATGAGGCTAGTAGTGGGGCGAAAGGAGGAAGCTTCTGGTTTATGGGGAATGTTCCATTTCTTAAGCCAGGTGTTGGGTACATGGGTATTCATTTTCTTATTTTTCAAACTGTACATATGCATATTACATATTCTTTCTATGTATAATATATTTCAAAATAAGCATAACCGTGGATCATAGCAGGATTTGAAATGTGGAAAAAGACACAACAGGCAACAGATGACATTTGGGAATGTAGAGGAACTAAGCATAGCACCCTTTTGCTGCTGGGATTGTGAACTGTAGCTTGCAGTAGCTCAGCTCAGTGTCACCACTTAGCTCTTCCTAGTGGATCTAACTCTTTCATAGTAGATGATGGATATATCTCTTGACAAGAGTGGGGAATCCGTGGGTTTGATTCTACAGGAATATCAACCATGGAAAGAGCCATAGGAACACCATATGGGCTTTGCAAAAAACTCAAGATGAAGCCATAAAGGGTCAAACCCAACTGTAGCGCTCTTATAGCAAGAATGGAGCCAATGTATATTCTGACATCTTTAGAAGTTAAAATACATCCTGGGTTGCTGGGTGGTGAAGGCAGTAAGTCATACCTAAAGCTTAGCTCTGAATTGTATCATAAGTCATTTTTATTACTAATAACTGCAATGCCCATTTTCTACTCATTTAAATTTTGAATAAATTTCAGTGGCTTAAAAGTTTCCTCAGTGATATGTCCCTGTGCACTGATATCCTGAAATGCTTTCTTGCATGGAAGAGGAAAGGGTAGCATTTCACTTAGAGGTATTATGAATAGTTATTAGGAACCAGCTTAGTATTCAACTTCTCTGCCAAATATTCTTGTGAAGGAGTGGGTTTCATTACATCTGACTTTGCCCATGAGCAAAATGTCATTGGTCTTCCTTGTCATTGTTAAGAGAGTGTTGAGACCTGCTGGGTTGGAATAATACAGAGGATAGAGGAACACCACCAGGCTGCTTGGAAAAATATCTGAGCACTTAAATAACCCTCAAGAGGTGATGTCAGTAAGTGAGACTAAATCTTACTAAGCAGTTGAAAACATGCTGAAGGCATTCTGGAAAGGATTATGGCTATTGCACAGCGCCCTTGTGCAAGTCATGGCTGTTAACTAAACACGAAAGACCAAACTGTCAGGCAGCCAACCTTTTCCTTATCTGCTTGTTTTCCAATTTCTCTCAAATGCACCTTGAAAACTGTGGTACTAAACTGAGAACAGCACAATCGTTGCTTGAAGTTGGTGTTTCTGAAGCCTTCCATTCTCTCTTGCATGGGAGGAATGGATACCAGCTGTGTGCCTGGAGGCGAGGCTGTTATGGCAAATCCTTCCTTGCTCTCCTCGAAGGATGGCGAGAGTTCTGTTTCCTGAGAATTACCAGTAACTGACAAATCCTGCTGGACTCTGGGTATGGATGGGAAAGTTCAGAAGCCATGTGTAAAAAGTTGGCACGTTGGAAATATTTGCTAAGGAAACAGCAGACCCGAGGCATTCTGAAGAAGTAAGAAGTTTGTGTACTTTATTTTCCGGGACCCAAGCCAGGCCTGTGGAAGACTGATCATAGAAAAAGAATTATGAAATACTTAGGAACTAGGAAGTGGAATCGTGTCTATTTTCACTTCCTGAGGGCAGGAGTTCAGGCTACTCACTGTCTCTCAGAAATTAGTTTGCACAGAGAGCCAAATCATGAATGAACTTCCATTCACAATTGCTTCAAAGAGAATAAAATACCTAGGAATCCAACTTACAAGGGATGTAAAGGACCTCTTCAAGGAGAACTACAAACCACTGCTCAGTGAAATAAAAGAGGACACAAACAAATGGAAGAACATACCATGCTCATGGCAT
>NW_016803417.1:4055974-4082575 GCF_001698545.2 Rhinopithecus bieti | reverse complement strand
GCCATCAGAGAAATGCAAATCAAAACCACAATGAGATACCATCTCACACCAGTTAGAATGGCAATCATTAAAAAGTCAGGAAACAACAGGTGTTGGAGAGGATATGGAGAAATAGGAACACTTTTACGCTGTTGGTGGGATTGTAAACTAGTTCAACCATTGTGGAAAACTGTATGGCGATTCCTCAAGGATCTAGAACTAGAAATACCATTTGACCCAGTCATCCCATTACTGGGTATATACCCAAATGATTATAAATCATGCTGCTATAAAGACACATACACACGTATGTTTATTGCGGCACTATTCACAATACAAAGACTTGGAATCAACCCAAATGTCTATCAGTGACAGATTGGATTAAGAAAACGTGGCACATATACACCATGGAATACTATGCAGCCATAAAAAAGGATGAGTTCATGTCCTTTGTAGGGACATGGATGCAGCTGGAAACCATCATCCACAGCAAACTATCGCAAGAACAGAAAACCAAACACTGCATGTTCTCACTCATAGGTGGGAACTGAACAATGAGATACTTGGACACGGGAAGGGGAACATCACACACTGGGGCCTATTGTGGGGAGGGGGAAGGGGCGAGGGATGGCATTGGGAGTTATACCTGATGTAAATGACGAGTTGATGGGTGCTGATGAGTTGATGGGTGCAGCACACCAACATGGCACATGTATACATGTGTAACAAACCTGCACGTTGTGCACATATACCCTAGAACTTAAAGTATAATAAAAAATAAAGAAAAAAAAAGAAATTAGTTTGCAAAACACGAATGCATGTCTGTTTATCTCTCTTTCCTATGTTCTTGTCAAAGCCATTGCGAAACTATTTTCTATTTGTTAAGAAAAGCAAAAGCTGGTTAATGATTTGTAGTTTTGAATACAAAAAGAAGGTTGACAAATCTATATATAAGCTTCTTACCCTTTATATTCCAGACATTTTTTTGCTCAAATGGCATATTTATTGATATAGTATCATGCTCTTCTATATCTACTTTTTATTTATAAATAAGTTATCTTTACAAAATTATCCAATTTTGATGCTAGTGAGATAAAATTTACCCATACATTTATTAGTAGACAATATCCTATGGATTGTTATCCATATATACATGCAACTGGATATGCATTCTTCAGATAACACTGTATTATAATTTTCCATGTTGCTGCATAGTTTTCACAGCCATCACTTAAAATAGATTATTAAAAATGCAAGTTGTTTAAAGAAAATATTGGCAATGGAAACAATTGGCAATTTTTTAAAAAAAGAAATATTGCTCAGGCTAGTCTGAAACTCCTGGCCTCAAGTGATCTTCCCTAGCTGGCCTTTTAAGTAGCCAGGACTACTGGTAATTTTTAAGAATTGTTAGTTATCTGAACATATCTGTACATTTTGCTTGAGTCTATTGTCTATCCATACTCTAAAAATACCGTGCAATTTAGTATCTTGCTTTTGGTACTTAACCTGAGAAATTTTCTGTTATTACATAATTATCATGCCCCTAATTTTAATTGTTGTGTTATATTCCCTTTAGTAGATTTACCAACAATATATTTAAGCATTCTTTGTTGACATTTAGAATATTTCCTCTAAATTGCTGCTATAAAAAAGTGATCATAAACATCTGCCTGTATGTAGCTTTTTCTTACATTGGATTGCATCTCTAGGATATTACTAGGTCAAAGGCTAATCAGTTTTCTGGCTGCAGATGAGTATTATTGCCACATGGCTTTCCAAAAGTATTGCACCAATTTACACAGCTACAAACATTGCACAATAGAGTTAGCTTCATATAATTCTCAACCTAATAATTATGAATTTAATAGCCCTGTTTTAATTTTATCAAATTAATAATGAAATTAATTTCTTAATGTGTTTCTGACTGCTTTGCCCATTTTGAGAATTATCAGTATACATAGTTTATGTTTTCCTATTTCACTTTTAGAGTAGTGTTTATCTGATTATGTTATATTAGATTTTGGTATAACGTTTGCCATGGATATTACTTTTCCTCAGACGTCTTGCATTTTATTTTTTTTTGACATACTATAATTGTTATTTTTGGCAAATGATCAGTGTTTTCTTTTGTGATTTCTGTTACTTAGAAAGTCATTTCCTCTGCAAAGAACTGGTAAATATTCAATGCTATACTCCTCTAGACTTTTTATGACTTAAATAAAAGCAACTTTTCAAAGTGAAAACTTTGTGGAATGCTTACAATAAACAGATATACAAAAAGAAAATAAAAACAATAAAATAATCAGAAATGCTGCTTTCCAGAGAAAACAATATGTAACATTTTGGTATATATCCTCCTAGAGACTGTTTACATGGTAAATGTATAAAGTTCAATATATAATTATACACATTTTACAAAAATGGTAATGAATGCACAGCATGCACTATTTTGTGAGCTATTTTTTTTCCCTCAATTAAAGAAAATGTAACCTAAATATCAGTGACAATAGATGTTTCTTGGAATTTCAAATGGCTACATGGCAGTCCGTTACATAGAAGTCCAGTAACGTATTTAACCATCCCTTCAGCATTGGGCACTTAGGTTTTCTTCTATTACAAACAAATTGGAACTGAATTGTCGTGTACAAACATTTTTCACTTGGGTCCAATTCCCAGCAGGATGACACCTGGGATCGAAGCATTTTTAAAAAGATTTTTGATCGTCTTATCGAACTGGCTTCCCTCCAGAATTGTACTACTTTCACCTTGAGTCGTTTAAGTTGGACAGTGCCTTTTCCTTTTATTTTCCTTTCATGTTTTGTTTTTTTGGAGACAGGGTCTGGCTCTGTTGCCCAGGCTGGAGTGCAATGGCATCATCTCGGCTCACTGCAACCTCTGCTTCCTGGGCTTAAGCAATCCTCCCGCATCAGCCCTCCAAGCAGCTGGCACTACAGGCATGTACCACCATAACTGGCTAATTTTTAAATTTATTTTTGTGGAAGATAGGGTTTCGCTATGTTGCCCATGCTGGTGTTGAACGGCTGGGCTCCAGTGATCTGCTTTCCTTGGCCTCCCAAAGTGCTGGGATTACAGGCATGAACCACCATGCCTGATCCCTTCTTCTATATTTATATAATTCTCATTAATTTTTATCAGTCAGATAGGTAAAAGACAATGATGTCTCATTACTTACATCTTTATTCTTAGAAGTTGCATTTTTTTGAGATGTATTACCCATTTGTATTTCTACTTTCGTTCATGTCCTTAGCCCATTAAGTTTTCCCTCTAAGTTTTACACCTTTGTATAATTTGGTTTATAATTTAAAATCTGAGACAGAATGCATCCCCTACCCCACCCCTTCTAGCAGAGTATACTGCCTTATAATCAGTTCTTAATCTTAGGATTAAGTGGGAAAAAAACTATTCTTCAAGCACAGAACTTGAAGCACAGAATTCCTGCCTTCTGCATATAGAAGGAAACCACTTCCCTTTTATTCTGAGTATGGAATTATAATTTCTTTTAAATTGCATGAGATTGTGGTAACTGTTATCAAATAAAAGTAAAGCTACATTACAGTGTAGGGAGTGGCTTTCCCCTAAAAGGGATATTATATTTTTATTTTAATCACATGAGGAGGAGAGATAGCTCAGAGTCCCAGAAACCAGAATTGAGAGAGGGGATCAAAGTGGGAAGCAGAGGAGGTAGATGGCTCTTGAGCACTAAGATGTCAAGACTGTAAGTTGCAGGTATAAAAATGCCCCTGGTAGGTGGAGAGAAGACAGCGATTATACCTGAACATGGAAGTTCCCAGGGCTGGTGCTAGGTCAGTGGGAAGGATACCTGGAATGCCTGAAGCCCTTAGGCAAGTGCAAACACTCTGCCTTGGGAGGAACATTGAGGGTCAAATTGGAAGCGTGGAACTATAGACTGCTAATTGCCTCCCAATGTGCCGAATAATTGAACTACCAATTTATGACTAAGCAGATAGCCATCCATAAGAAAGACTGTATTCTCCAAGTTCCCTTGCTGCTGTTTATGCTCATGTGACTAACATCTGATTAAAAAGGATGCAATGCAGAAGGGATATGCATCCCTTCTGGGAAATGTCCAGAAGGAGAGAGTGAGAATGCCCAGAATGAGAGATGACCAGAATGAGAGAATGAGAGAATGAGAATCAGAGAAGAATGAGAGAAGAATGAGAATATGCCCCTTTCTCCTTTTTGCTGCCTACAATGTGGATTTGGTGGTTGGACCACATAGTGGCCACTGTTAAAATCCTGCGCGGTTTCCCTTTATTGGACCAGAACAACCATCCTCCTGCTGTTCAAAGTGTTGACTGCTAATGGCTCACAGCTGTCCCTTTTCTAGGGAATCTATTTTTTCTTTTGGAAGGAGAACAGGAATTGTAAGGTTTCTATCTTGGACTGTGAGCTGGAAACCATGTATTGAGGATAGTATACAATAAAGTAGAAGGAAGTTCTTTCTCTGCTGATTGTGGACTGTCTGCCTCTGGAATTTTTGTATGTAAAGTGCCTTGGAAGGAGTTGAAAATACAGGAATAATGATCACGGCTGATTGATTTCACTTGTTTCTGAGAGAAGGCAACAAAATTATTTCTTGTTCTTGCTAGGAATTGTAGGCTCTATTTAGCAGAGGATTTTCCTGAGGGCGTCACCTAATAGATGCTTTCAGCAGGCAGAAATTTGACCACCTGACCAGGCATTCAGTATAGGGATTAAGCATGGGCTTCCATGCTCACAGTTAGAATCCTGGTGATGCAGGATTTTTCTTGGCCACTTTGCCAACTGGGGACCTCCATGACTGGCTACTCTCCCTGACCTGAGCCTCGCTCGGCCATGCGCCTGCCGCTGCAGGTACCCCTGCTACTTGGGCCATTCATGCTATAGCTTGTACCCACACTAGGGGGGTTCCCAAGTGTATTCGTCCATTTTCTCACTGCTGATAAATACATACCTGAGACTAGGTAATTTATAAAGAAAAGAGGTTTAATGGACTCACAGTTCCATGTGGCTGGGGAGGCCTCACAATCACGGTGGAAGGTGAGAGGCATGTCTTACATAGCAGCAGACAAGAGAGAATGAGAACTAAGTGAAAGGAGAAACCCCTTATAAAACAACTGAATGTTATTCACTACCATGAGAACAATATGGGCGAAACTGCCCCTGTCATTCAATTATCTCCAACTGGGTCTCTCCCACAACATGTGGGAATTATGGGAGCTATAATTCAAGATGAGATTTCGGTAGGGACACAGCCAAACCATATCAGTGAGCTCTTGTCCTGCCTCCAAGAAGAATGAGGATACACTGACACTTTGAAGGTTGAAGATGGGCAGAGAAGAATTTTATTGAGTAACATAACAGCTATAAGTGGAGAGGGGACTCGGGGGAGGATGGTCCCTCACCCCCACAGTTGGGTGGTTTCTCTCTTCTAGTGTGGCTAGGTCCAGGGCTTTTTATGGACTCAGAAAGGGGAGTGTGTGCTGATTGGCTTATGAGTATGCAAAAAAGGTTAAAGCGAAGACACCACTCAAAGGTGGGCACAACAGTGTAGAAAACCAGTTAGGAATGGGTAGGTATATGTAAAATAGGTGAAGGGTGCGGACCAATCAGAGGAAAGTGCAGCAAATGGGAAGACAGGTTCTCAAGCTGGTCTGTGGATTTACCCGGGACTTGAAGCTAGGCTTTAAACTGTCTTTGGCTTGAAGGTCGGGGTTTCAATGGGGACCTGCTCCTAAATGCTTAGGCATTTGTCTGCCTCCTGCCGCCATCACTGGCTCCATTGCTTACTCTCTTGGTGACTTTGACATTTTTTACTTGTAAAGTAGGCCAAATATTACCTACCAACACAGGGTTGTTATTATAGAATTCAATATGTAAAACATATAATGCCTGGTAGCTATAGATGGGTATAAATAGTATAAGTAAAGCCATTTTCCATAAGAATACATTCTTTCTCAGCTTTAAGAAAGGAAGATAATGAGATATTTGAAAACTTTTCAGAAAACCCATCCTAAACTATTTCATTTAGATCAAGAGATCCATTAGATTTTCTGACAGCTCTTCCCATGGAAGCTTTTTCATGGAAGAAAGGAAACTGGAACTTAAATCTATTATCTTCATGGTTTGCTGAACCCTGATGAGCTACTTAAAGAGCATCTGAAGTCACCAAGCATTTCTGTTGCCCTCTGAATAGCTTCATGGCCTCCATATGAAGCTACGACTCTCAGTCAAAATGAAAATCTACACCCAAAGCAAGAGCTGCTGAAATTCTCAAGCTTGACTGGACAAATTTAATTCCAAAGAAGAGTAACTATTGCTTAGGACAAGAAGATTCAAACAGTCCAATGAGGCCACAGGGAGAGGAGATAGTGCAATGCAAGGACAGGCATTAGGGCAATAGAGGTAGGTGGTATGAAGATCTGAGTCCCCTCTCTATGACATTTGCTCTGGACTTGCTGGTGTCCCATCCTGATTATATCATTTTCATTTTACATAAAGTTGTGCTGTGCCTGCTGAATCTTATGATTTGGTGGATATGACGATACCCAGCTCATGATGGGGAGCTCTAAGCACAGAGTCATTTGTGGCTGTTTTTCAACACAATGGCTGTTTTTCGAATGAAGAGTTCTTTGCTAAAGGCCTTGCTCTGGAGCCCTTGAGGCATGTGCTGAACTTTCCTGCTGAGGCTTGCCAGAGACTCCCTGGCACGTCTTATCCACTAGGGATGCCTTCATCAACACTGCACATGGCCTGTGTGTGGCAGTTTGTACCAGTCTGGATTTGCTGTAGATGCTTCCCTGGTTCTGGCCACATTTGAAACTGCCAGGCTTATAAGTCACCAAATGTAACCAACACTCTGAGTGCCTGTCCCATACATACTTGGTGTGACTACCCACCACACACAAATAGCTGCCTATTGTGAGTACCTGTGGCTCTCTGCAGGAGAGCTTTTTACTGGCTGGGGGAGCATTTGTAGCCCCTGCACCATGAAGTCCAGCATTAATGTCCCTAGAAGAAGCCCACAAGCAATTGCAGATGGGTTCTTTCCTGCTTCAGGATAATTCTGAGCTGTGTTCTACACTGTCTTCCAGAGTTCTCCAGTGGGATTAAGCCTCAGCTGTCCACCATGGTAATCTGCTTAATAACACACCCCTTATTGGATTTCTTCCCTTTCCTATCTCACATCCTAGGATCCTCTTTCTTTTCTTTTTTCTTTTTTAGTTGATTCTAGTTTTTTTTTTTTTAAGCAAATGAGACCAGCCAGACGCACTACTCTGCACATTGATTATTTCACTTAACAGTATTTCTTGGATATCTTTCAAAGTCATACTTAAGAAGCTGTCATATTTTTTTCCTTTTTCTAGTTTTATTTCAGGTTCAGGGGATACATGTGCAGGTTTGTTACATAGGTAAATTATGTGTTGCTGAGGTTTGGTGTACAAATCAATGCTGACATTAATGCTGGTTTTCCCAGTGCAGAGGCTATGAGTGCTCCCCCAGCTAGGACACCATCACCAAGCTAATAAGCACAGTTTCCGATATGTAGCCTTCCAACCCATCTGCCTCCCAACCTCCCACCTCAAGCAGTTCTTGGTGTCTACTGTTCCCATCTTTGTGTCCATGTGTATTCAATGTTTAGCTCCCACTTATAAGTTGAGAATATGTGGTATTTGGTGTTCGGTTCCTGCGTATACACTACTGGTACTCATATCCTTCTCTCAGACTCTGCTGCTGGGGAACACAACCTAAGACATCCAATAAATGAATAAAAGCAGTATTCCCATGTGCAGTAAATGCCACTTCACAATCCACAGAGGCCCAGACAACACTATGCCTCTTTCTTACTGGTAGAATGTGCAAACTATAGCAACTAACTCTTTACCTTAGAAGAGATATCCAGCATAACTCAGACTACTGTATATCTTAAAATCTTCATTGATGTGGCATGTCTCCAAGACTACCCTACTCTAGCACATAGGTGATTTCTAGGGCATCTTGCTCCATGGGTCCAATTAATACATTGTCATTAATACAGTGGACCAACATAAGGTTTGGTGGAATGTCAAGAAGATCAAGGTCCCTGCAGATTCAATTACGATGGAGAACATGAGTTCACATAGCCCCGTGGCAAGATAGTAAATGTGTACTCTTCTGCCATGTAAGGCTAAGGCAGCTCGGCTGCCTTTGATTCTGCTCATTGTTGTGAATTGAAAATACTCCCCATATTGGAAGTCACATACCAAGTGTCAGAAGCCGTGTTGCCCTCTCTAGAGAAAATACCACATTTACCAGAGCAGTTGTGATTGAGACAACTACCTGGATTCATTTCTAGTAATTCCCCATAATCTGCCACAATTCATCTTGTTTGTAGAGAGCTCAGTTGAGTTGAACAGGGATATGATGAGAGTATGGTGGTGATATATTACTTCTCATTTTATTATCCGAGTTGGGCAGGGCAAGTAGTTTCAGGTACTTCTAGCTGGCCTTTCCTACCATGATGGCTCTTAATTCAGAAATCACAAAACAATTGTGAGCTGCTAAATATTCCTATTCCAATTATACACTCATGACTCGGGAAAATAACCCTCTTGTAATAAATATGAGATGAAATTAGGATATATATTCATTTAACATTATCCAGTCATTTAACACTGGACCTCCAAAACCTCCTCCTACTCTGACCAGAGCACAATAGCATTTTAGTTTTCTATTATTAGTGTTAGCTCAGACTCTGTATTTAAAGTCTCTGTATTTAAAGACTCTATCTTTAAAGTCTGGGTGCTCCCTTTCCTCAGTATACAGTTATTATGGCAAATGACTGCAAAACCCTTGGAGAAAATATTCCAGGAATATTGACCATTATATTTGTAGCTACACTGAGAGATTCTTCCTTAAGAGGGCCTGCTGTCTCCTATAGTCAGTGGGTTCTGAATCTGCAAACTGGATTAGATCTAGGGGAGGAACTCATTTTTTCCACTGTCATGGCTGTTGTCGGTCTTCTGCTCTGCAGTCTCCTCTCTCTCTCTCTCTCGACAAAATCTCACTCTGTGCCCAAGCTGGAGTGCAGTGGTGGGATCTTGGCTCACCGCAACCTCCAGCTCCCAGGTTCAACAAATTCTCCTGCCTCAGCCTCCCAAGTAGCTAGGACTACAGGCATGCACCATCATGCCCGGCTAATTTTTGTATTTGTAGTAGAGATGGGGTTTCACTATGTTAGCCAGGTTGGTCTTGAACTCCCTGACCTTGTGATCTGCCTGCCTCAGCCTCCCAAAGTGCTGAGATTACAGCACTTTGGGATGGTGCGACTCTGGACACTCATATGAGTTCATAGAAAGAAATCCTCCTCTCTTCTAGCAAGAGAGAGAGGGCTGCTTCTGCCATCCCAGAGAGTTAAGGGTACTCTGAGAAGTCAGGATTCCAGGGCTTTCCATTTAAATGATGGGCCAATTGTGTCTTAACCAAGGTATACAGTAGTCATCATAAATAATTGCACTACTCAGGACCCATAGGCTAGACATATGAGGCTACTATGAGTGTTTCAAAGTCATGGATCCAGTTGTTTGAAGAGCGGTAAGTGCCTCAAATGAGAATTTGAGGGAAATGTTTGTAACTTCTCATTTTTCTGAGATTTAACTACTGTCTCCATCCTAGTTCTATGGGCTCGTCCTCTCTCTCAATACTCACAGCTGTCTGTGGCCACCATCACCACTATGCCATGATGTCCTTAGATGTGAGGATATGACTAAACATGGACAAATCTCTTCTCTGTGGTTCAATAAGATAGGTGTATAGTTTTCCTAATGGAAATCAGATTTTTAGAGGACTGATATAGTTTGGTTATTTGTCCCTTCCAAATCTCATGTTGGAATTTGATTCCTGATGTTGGAGGTAGGGCCTGACGGGAGGTGTTTGGGTTATAGGAGTGGATCCTTCATGAATGGCTGGGTGTGTTCCTCAAAGTAATAAGTGAGTTCTCACTCCATTAGTTCCTGTGAGAACTGATTGTTAAAAAGAGCCGAGCACCTCCCTCCCCTCTCTTTCTTGCTTCCTAAGATAAGGGCCTTCTACATACCAGGTACCATGCTCCGATTTTACCTATGTTATTACATTTGCTCCTTCCAAAATCTTGTTGGATGATTACTTTTGTTCTTATTTTATAGATGAGGACGGGAAAACTCAGAGAGTTTTAATTATTTGCCTAAAGTCATACAGCTAGTCATGAAGAGCCAGGATTAGATCTCTTCAGCTTTATACCTTTCTTCTACTATCTCAAGACTTAAAACATAAAAATAATAGCTATTCTCATGCATGTAAGCATATGTGTCACTACACTGAAAGTCCTTTTCCAGCTCTACTATTATTTAGCTATGTGAGCTTCTGAATACCTCAACTACCTTATCTAACGAAACAAAGCAAAACAAAAAAGCCTAGAAAGTATGGGTTCTGAGGCTTTGTAACATTCCCTCTGATCTTGAGTTGTTATAATACTGGACTCTATAACTTCCTAAGGGAAGCAATCATGGTGAGCAGCAAGCACAGGTATCAGGCTGGAACATGGTCATGCAACGGTGATGGCCTTGCTTTTAATGTTTGAGATCTTGGCTTCAATCCTGAACTTTTGTTTGGGATTTGTTTTGTTGGAGCTTTATCACAGTGTATTCTGAGTATTTTTTTTCCCCTTATGAGAGGCAAGATAATATACAGTTTAAGGATATAAGTTTTATAGTCAAACAGGATTCCATTACTGGCTCTTTCATTTGTTAGTTGTCTAAATTTGGACACATTAATCTCTTGCTTTCCTCATCTATTAAAGAAGAAAGGAGATCAATACTTCCTTTATAACCTAATATAAAAATCACATGAACTAATATCTGTGAAACACCTACCACAGTTCTGGCACATAGAATGATAAATAGTAACCATTATTGTATTTATCATTATTATTACTGACTTTGGGAATGTGAGAGTTAAGAGGCCAGCCTTTTAACAGACACCTTCCACTTTGGATCACTCATAGAAGTCACAAAGGGACTATATAAATCAGTATCATCTACATGGGGATTAAAAATTAAGGATGATTTTGACATTACTAAAATGTGAAAGAATTTTTGCTGATACAGTAGGTGTGACATTTCTATTGCTCAGAAACAGAAGTCTTCTTGGGAAGTAAGCAAAAGGATCCTGGCAGAATTCTAACATTTCCTAATTTGGAGAGCTGAGGGCAGATCATTCTGCATACGGCAAAGACTCAATGCTTGAATTCTCTTTCCTTGGTGAAAAAAGCAGTCTTTAAAAGCAGCAGCACTGGTAGACCCCAGAAGATGTGAAACAAACCCAGCAGACAGCGGGCAGTATGAATGAGGTGGCCCTGATATGGGGACAATAGAACTAAGAAGGACATTGAGTTCAGCCATGACTTGGGTCTGAGGGGCAGCTGGAACAACATGAAATATGCTTTAACATATACCAAGATGCATGGTCCAGAGATTAATATGCATTCTTGAATAAGAGAACAGAATAAATGTAGAAGCAACAAAGATATAATAGAAAAACGAAACCTTCCCTAAAATGAAGAAACACTTAAATCCAAACAAAATGTTGCCACATGCAAAGGCAAAAAAAGGTTTTCTCTGTATCAGAAGACATCTCTAGATACTATGCAAATATCATTCTTGCAGACAGAGACTCCATCTATCTGAGCTATCATAACATTTCAAGAATGATATCGCAGTACAAAACAACAGGCTGGGCACGGTGGCTCAGGCCTGTAATCCCAGCACTTCGAAAGCCCAAGGTGGGTGGATCATCTGAGGTCAGGATTTCAAGACTAGCCTGGCCGACATGGTGAAATCTCATCTCTACTAAAAATACAAAATTAGCCGGGTGTAGTGGTGCACACTTGTAGTCCCAGCTACTCGGGAGGCTGAGGCAGGAGAATCGCTCAAACCTAGGAGGTGGAGGTTGCAGTGAGCCGAGATCACACCATTGCACTTCAGCCTGGGAGACAAGAATGAAACTGTCTCAAAAACAAAAAACAAAAAACAAACGAACACAACAACAGAAATTGAGGACTGAAACCAATTAAAAACAGAATACATATGAATAACTGAAAATATGTAAAATAATATAAAATTTTAAAAGAATGATAGAAAAGATAATATGATATAAACAATAATTCTGACAAAAATATATATTAGGTTTGAAATCACATGGTACATCAATAATAGCCAGGACATAAGTGAAGAGGATGAGAAAAAGTAAAAGCAGGCTAATTTCTTCATTTTACATACATGGAAATGATAGTTTTTTTTTCCTTGAATAGTTAATGGACTGTGAACAGTAGAAAACAAAGGGTTTTATATCTTATAAACTTCTCTGAAAAAAGAAAGACAAGTAAACATAATCTGTATAGCAAAAGAAAGATAAGCCAATAGCAGGGAAGCATAAAAATAAAACATCAGGCCAGGCGCGGTGGCTCAAGCCTGTAATCCCAGCACTTTGGGAGGCCGAGACGGGCGGATCACAGGAGATCGAGACCATCCTGGCTAACACGGTGAAACCCCATCTCCACTAAAAATACAAAAAACTAGCCGGGCGAGGTGGCAGCGCCTGTAGTCCCAGCTACTCGGGAGGCTGAGCCAGGAGAATGGCGTGAACCCGGGAGGCGGAGCTTGCAGTGAGCTGAGATCTGGCCACTGCACTCCAGCCTGGGTGACAGAGCGAGACTCCGTCTCAAAAAAAAAAAAAATAAATAAATAAATAAATAAATAAAACATCAGTACAACTATTGTATATGTCAATTAAAAAAACACAAAACCCCTCAAAACCAAAACATTGAGCAATGTGATACAGATTTGGGTCAAAATAAAATCCATGGTAATGCTATGGTTTGAATGTCTGTCCCTTCCAAAACTCAGGTTAAATTTGATCCCCAGTGTGGCAGTATTGAGAGGTGGGATCACGAGGGCTCTGCCCTTATGAATGGATTAATCTAGTCATAGATGAATGAATTGATTATTTTGGAAGTGGAACTGTTGGCTTTATAAGAAGAGGAAGAGAGACCTGAGCTAGCATGTGAGTACGCTGAGCCCCCTGACCATGTGACCAGTAAGAAGGCCCTCACCAGAAGTGGCCCTTTAACCTTGGACTTATCAGCCTCTGTAAGTGTAAGAAATAAATTATTTTTTTTTTACAAATAAATTACCCAGTTTTAGGCATTCTGTTGAAAGCAACAGAAAATGGACTAAGACATACATGCTATCTATAAGTAACCTAGAATTAAGAACAAAACCAAAAAGGATAGTCAAATAATAGAAGAATGCAGCAGTAGCAATGTGGCGGAATGCAATTTGCTACCTACTATCCAACCTCCATTTCACCTGTAATAAGTGAGTTCTGATTTCCTTGGGAATAGAGTGGCGAGGTGTCCAGATTAAAAGCCTTATTTCTTACTCTCCTTTGCAGATGGGGTGACCACATGATATAGTTCTCACCAAGGAGATAGAGTAGAAGTTGTTGGGTGGGGCTTCCTAAAAGCTGCTTGAAAGGGGAGTGTACTCAGCTGTGTTTACCCTTTTGCCCTTTGAGTTTCTATCCTGGGCTATGGAAGATAAAAGGCCATAGGGAAAGATAAAAAAAGTTCCAGAGACCGAGATACTGACATTCTTAAGCCACTGAACTGAAGTCAACCACAACTTATTTCTGGACTTCTTATACGGGAGAAATAAGCATCCACTTGGTTAAGTCACAATTTATTATTTGGGTTTGCAGTCAAATGAAAATTCTGAACATCAAAGTAATAAACAGGACAAAGGCTAATTTGTATCTATAAACATATAATCCACAATGTAGATTTAATAATTGTGAATCTATGTATGTAATCATGTGGGTGCTGTGGTCTGAATGTTTGTGTCTCTTCAAAATTCGTATGTTGAAATCCTAATTACCAAGTTTATAGTATTAGGAGGTGGGGCCTTTGGAAGGTGATTAGCCCTTTTCGAGGGCTCTGCCCTCATAAATGGGATTAGTGCCCTGTGACAAAGGCCTGAGAGAGCACTCTTGCCTCTTCTGCCATGTGAGGTTATAGCAAAAAGACTGCTGTCTGTGAACCAGGAAGTGCGTCCTTACTAGACACCAAATCTGCCAGTACCTTGATCTTAGACTTCTCAGCCTCCAGGACTTTGAGAAATAGATTTCTGTTGTTATCCATAGCTACCCAGTCTATGATATTCTGTTATGACAGACTTAACGGACTAAGACAGGGGCTAAAACCTGTGAAGGAAGAGAGTTGGAAACACAAGAAGAATCTGGTAGGATCATAGTAGGTTTTTAAACACATGTTTGTCTGACAAATCAAATAGCAACAAATAAGTTTAGGAAAGATTTTAACAATAAAAAGAAATAATAGGACTATATTAAATATTAAACCCTACAAAGAGAAAATGCATTTACTTTTTAAGCAGCTATTAACCCTACTGGGCCAGTGAGGACCTTACTTAATGTCAAAGATATTTGCAAATCCTTTGATCATGAAATTCATATCAATAATCTTATGAAATCAAGTGTATGGGTGGATGTGCTTGTAAAATTGCAAAGTCAGTGTAGAGATCTAGTGTGTAAGGAAACTGGTAGATGGGTTTTGGAAGCCTGATCGAGTTCAGGCTGGAAAATGGGACATGTTTTGTTTTTCTTCTCTCTCTTCAGTCTTCCCATGCCATTTCCCAAATGGTATCTCATGAGTAGGGAGATTAATAAAAAATGCTTTTCACTGGAAATGTCTTATCAGTTATCATATAGTTATAGGTATAGTCTTTTTTTTTTTAAATTAAAAAAGTCATGGACTTTTATTATCATTCATATGCTTCACAGAAAAAAAACATAGCAAAGGGGTCAGAGTTGTATAAAAAGACATCTGGGAGCAGGGCTGTCCTGACATCCAGCACAACACCTGCGCTGTCTGATGCCCCTTTGCAGGTGAGGTCCTGGGCACACTTGGCACAGCCCACAGAGCAGCAGGAGCAGCAGCTCTTTTTGCAGAAGGTGCATTTGCATTTTTTGCATTTTCAGGAGCCAGCACAGGTGCAGGAGCCACAAGTAGCCAGGACCAGTTGGGGTTCATTTGGGACAGAGGTAAGGCTGGAGTTCCAAAGCAAAAGGCTAAGAGGCAGCAGGGATGTTGGAAGACATGTTGAAGCTCCCGTCCAGTCCTTTCAAGTTTCAAGCTGGTTCCTTGAACAGGTGACATTAAACACCCAGATATGGTATATTTGTGAGCAGAAGGTTTACATCTTGTTTGGTTACATTAGTTGTCAAACAGAAAGCAATTAGAAACGTGCCTGACATGTAGTAACTGCCTACTAAAGGACAGCAATTACTGTTCACCAATGCTGTACCTTCCTCTCTCTCCCAAGGGCCTTTCATCCTGAGAACCTGACTCGAGTCTCTTCCTCTATGACAGTGCTCTGGACACTCCAGCTCAGTCACACTATGGCATCTACAACACATTTAATCATTTATTTATCTTCTAATTGTTTCCTGGTGTTCATAATATCCCTCATCTTCTACTCCAAGTGCCTGAAGGTACAGTGCCAAGTAGTATAGCACTGCCGTCATTGCATGGTGTTGATGGAGACTGCTGGGGTTCAAAACCCTCTTCTTCTACTAACTAGCTGTATGATGTAGTGCAAGTTATTTAACATCTCAAGGCCATTAGTATATTTGTGCACATAGCTTTTGTTTTATGTTGGGTTGGTTCTTTTCTTCCCAGCAATGGGATTACTGGGTCAAAAGATATTGCTTACAGCTGTGTGACTTAGGGAGTTACATACATCTTACGTCTTAGTTTCCTTGTATCTAAAATGAAGATCATAGACTTTCTCATAGTGTGACTCTGATGATTAGCAGATAATACACATAGTTTCTGGCAAATAGTAGACAGTGTGTTCATGCTAACTATTATTGTTGTTTGATTGATTGAAATTCTTGTGCTAACATTTCTTTATGCTCAGGTGCTCTGCTGATCAAAGGATCAGAAGGATGTTTGAGAGAGGAAAAGAAATCGAATTATTTCCTTAACTGAGGCTTTTGTATTACCTGAGTTTTATAATACTGTCTGCTTTTCTGACTCTCCATCTCCACGATTAATTAAAAGATAGCTGAATTTGATATGGTGGCAGCTTTTCACAGGATCTACTAAAAACATGAGATATACATGTTGTTTTGGTAATCTGGAAGGGGCAAAAGGAAAAAAGTGAAAGGCCTTAGAAACACAATTCTAAATCTTTCTTTGCTGCATAAGAAGACCAACTTTCTTCTTACCTGTATAAACAATTTACTTTTAGAGCAGAACTTATGAAATGTAGACCTGGGATGGGAAGGCAAGATTCAATTTGTGGGGTCATGCTTGGTGAGAAAAGTGTTCCCAGAAATAATATTTGAAGAAGGATTACATTCTGAACCCCGGTCAATTTCTTACCTGCTGGCAAAATAAATTATGGTGCTGGGCAGGTTTCAAGCCCATTCAAATGCCAGAGCTGATATCCGATGAGGTTCTATTCAGGGCTTTTTTGCACAGATTTTCAATGGCTGCCAAGACATTTGCCTTTTCACTACATCTCTGTTAAGCACTAAAGCTCATGGCTTGATGTGCTGCACAAGCTGCAAAACGGGCTGGATTCTGACAGCTAAGTGTGTCCAGAGATTAACAGAGGCTGAGCTCAGCTGACAAGGGAAAGAGAGACATAGTCTCGTGGCAAGACACTTAGAAATGACTTTGATTTCCCTTATGGAGATAAGAAATACCTCTGTCCCTGTTCTAAAAAGAGTAAAGAATATGATCAAACAGTTTTGGCTGAGGATTTGGAAAAAGGCTTTGTGTGTGTGTGTGTGTGTGTGCAATTATAAACATAATATGTAATTATGTATAATTACATATTATGTAATAATAGTATATAATTATATGTGTACATATTATATACATATATTCTCTGAATACACTTATACATATACCCACAAACATAAACACACATTCACTCACATTTATTTTCTCCCTCTCTGTTTTTGGTCATTTAAAATAAGGGAAAAAAAGATTGAGTTTAGATTAAAAAATTAGTTGGTAACATTTATTGCTAAGCAGTGAACTCTGAATCTGAATCTACCAAAGATTACAAGCCTGATTGATTCACACCATTAATTTAAGCATCTGAATGCACTGAATGCCGATGTCCACTGTGTGATCAATACAGATCCTGTCTGTTGTCAACATTCTTTACAAGAAGTTTAATTAAAGTGAATAAAATGGAATCAGGATGGAAAGACTAGATTACATTGGAAAACAATGCATATATCATAGATATCATTAGAGGACTAGGAAAGAGTTGATCAAATAGATAAGCAAAAGAAATCCTGGCAGCATACCCAGCCACAACACAAAATCACCCAAATGATATGGCTTCACTTGCTGCTGGATTTGGTCTTAGTAGAGAAGGCAGATTTATGGTTAGTAATTTGTGTCCTTCAAAATTTTGAGGCAGGAGGCCGATGAAAATATAGTGTGCTCAGCCAAACCTCTCTACAGCTGACTATTGGACAGAAACTCAAGTTTCTTGACAACTCATGGAAAAACCATTTAAAATCCTAACTCCTGGACCCTTATTATGATTGTGGGGAAAATAACTTTTAAAACCTGATATGTTCACTTATGCACAAAGGTATATTTTACAGTACAGCAAAAGGTAAATTAGGAATATTCTTATATTCCAAATGACCTGATATTATTTTATTTTGTCATAAATTGCATATATCCCGATGTGATTGAAACCCTACCAGGGTTTGAAGTTATAACCGCAGCTAATGTATTTGAAAAAATAAAAAGCTTTTTGTCAGTATGGTTTCTGCTTCAAACTGTGCAAGATACACTTATTCTCCAAGATAGAAGGACCCCCCCCCAACTTTTTTTTTTTTTTTTTAACAAAACCTTAAAAGACTAAGCAGGAAATAACGCACACTCATGGAAACATTTTAGCCAAAAAGGAATAACTGAATGCAAGTGAGAAAAGGAATATATTTTAAATTAAAGAATTTTGACAGGCCAGTGAGAGAACAAAGGGCTGTATTCTATATTACTTATTTTCCCAGGGGTCCCAGACTCTCATAGACTTCGATGGGAGGGCTACTCACAGGAGGGAGGCCTGGAGCTGAAGAAATGTGGATCAAAGCAATCAGCTTAAAGCGTCTCATTCTGCCTTCCATAGGCCAGCTGTTCTGAAAGTTCTACGGCCTTCCACAGTCATGCCTGCCTTTCCCGAAATGGCAGTTGCAAGACAGTTAAAATCCTTGCCTGACTCACTGGGTTTCCCTTAGAATATTTTGTCCATTTTTTCCTATATTTACATCATGGTTCAATGGGGGATCAATGGGTTAAGTAGTGACAATGACCTTTTGGTTGGTGGAAAAGAGGGGAGCAACATAAAAATGACTGTTTCTTGGGTGAATAGCATAAAGAAGGCATTTCTTACCTAGGACAAGCCTTGGTCTTGACCTCTCTGTGCTCACAACATGGATGTGATGTTGAAGAAAGAACATAAGCTTTCATCAGTTCTGGGTTCAAATCCAGCCTTGCCAGTTCACAACAAGATGATCTTTGACAAGCCTCCTACTCTCTCTGAGTCTCAATTTTTTTTTTTTTCACTTAAAGTGGTGCTAATAATATCTACCCTAGGAAGTTTGGGTGAGGATTAATGATAGAAAGCATATGTGAAGGAAAAGCATAGTGTCTGGTCCTTAATAGTTATTAAATTAAATATATGTCAGTTTTTCTCAAGAGTTCAGTCTCTAACTTCTGAACTGGATTCACTTTCTCCTTCCACCACTTTCTTTTGGCTGTGCGACATTGGTAAAACTCTTTTATCTTTCCGAATAGAATATGGCTCATTGGTGAAATGCTAATAGGTCCTACCTCAAAGATTTGCTGAAAACAATTAAATAGTTTCTTAAAAAAGCATTTAATACAGCTTCTATAATGCAGTAAGTTCCCCCAAAAATGTTCTCACATATTATGCCCAAGTTCTGTTAGTTTGCTTTGTTATTTTTCTTAACCAGTTCCCAAACTCCAGTTCCTCTAGAATGTGAACCTTTTTTCTTTTTCCACACATCCTCTTTTCTAGCCTTGATATAGAGAGAGGCTATCAGCTGGGATATGCATCGTAGAGCAACCCCCAACCCCTCTGGCCACCTTCAGCATTTGAAAGCAACATGAGAATCTACTATGAAATTGGGTGGATTCATGTCAATATCATGTCTTGAAATATTTTTTAGATTCCTTGATTCTAAGTACATTTCCATGAATACTTTTCCAGAAATACTATGATATACCTTAACGATGATATAATCCGCAACTCCAAAGCAAATTAATATGCAAAAGGTTCTAAATTTTATATCTTACTGTTATAGTTGGATCATGAAACTCGTGATTCAACTGACTAATTAAGAATTTAATGACCAGTGATTCTTTTCTTTGCCTTCAGGTTGCCCCACTCCCTAAATGTTGCTAAATAAAAAGACTGATCTCCAGTCATCTAAGAAAATTCTCTTATCTTCTAAGTGAGGCTCACTGTTGTGTGAAAGAGCTTTCAAGCTAGTGAAAGTTTTTTGGGAGCATAAGGGTGAATATCTCTTAAAAGAAAGAACAAAAATAAAAGAAGAAGAAGAAGAAAAAAGAAACTGCATGCAACATCACCATGCTCCTTACTCCTATATCCAGCCCCTTCCCACTGGGCCATTCTGGTTTCATATCCCATGCAACTATAGAAAAGACAGTTTTGAAATTAAATTGACTGAATAATATTTTATAATTATGATGTATTTATATGAAAAACTATATATAGATTGATTACATATTTTGTATTTTCCAGAGTGAGCACATATTGCTTCTTTACTCACAAGGAACAATAAAAATGTGAACATAAGCTCAGTCAGAACAGGCCTTTCCTTATTCTCTGCTTCCTTCCCACCAAAACCCTCCAAATCAATGTATCATGTAAGCTGAAGGATTTCTGGTGTAGACTCATTAAAAAAAGATGAGCATACAGATCCTCCACACAGAATAAAGATCCTTTGCTTAGAATGAAGGTAAATACCTAAACTGTAGCCTCTGCACCAAGCCTCAAAGTCTGGCAGAACTCCTCTCAGGAAATGATGGAGTGTAGAGAGGCCATGATGGCAAATGACCTTAGGAGAGTTTTTCACTGTACCATTTCTCATGCTATCCCTAAGTTCCAAAGGTTCTTGGCAATGGTTTGAGGCAGAGCAGATGAAGTCAACTGCTTATGTCCCCATGTGGTATTGCGGAATTTATGCTAGGCTTGTTGGAAGACAAGTTGAAGTTGTATTAAGTTCTCTTACTGAATAACTATGAAAGCCTGGATAAATCACTGAATTTCTTTATGATGCAGTTTCCTCATCTGTAAAGTAGGTATAACAATATCTATCTTTCCTAACACACAGAGCAGTTGTGAGATTCAAATGACAAAAGCATTTGGGGTCCGTGCTATAAAATGGCAGGGCATTATTTGGTTGCAGGTAGTCTGTATACTCAATACTTGTGCCTGTTTACCATAATTATGCATCATCTACAGATAATCCATGTATCTATAAAGCGTATGAGCA
This sequence comes from Rhinopithecus bieti, assembly GCF_001698545.2. NCBI lineage: Eukaryota > Metazoa > Chordata > Mammalia > Primates > Cercopithecidae > Rhinopithecus > Rhinopithecus bieti. The sequence continues at coordinate 4,061,908 of NW_016803417.1, read as the reverse complement.
TAATGAATGGATGATTTGTAATTGTATACTTGCATAGACTTTAATGCACTTTTGGAATCTAGGAACATTAAATGGCCTACACAAATAAAAGTTATCTTATTTTTATCACTGGGAAAGTTTCCAGGACATTATCAACACATGCTAAAGTTTCCTACATAGAATGTAATACTGAAACCTCTGCTACCTTATGCTCAGGCTCACAACTTCCATATGATTTGCCTCTTAAAAAAGCCACAGAACTTGTCAGCCAAATTCCAAAGTGACATTCAGCAGTGCATATTTGGAATCAGTTTTGATTTTGCTTTTAGGCTGTCACAAAAAACTACAAAACGGCTGGACACATGTACCTCTCTCCACTCTCCTTACTTTCTTTTTCTTTCTCTAGAGTGCGACTAACATGTTGGTTTCAAAACCACGATCACATGCATTCACATACACACCTTCAGCAGGATTCTTAAGATATTGCTTCCCCCATGTAGCTCATAGATCAATTTAACTATACAGCACTGCCCTGGGTTATCTGTCTTGAAACCATGTGGAATACTCATCTTCTCTAATCCTGGTCTATAGTATTTCCAAAGTACTTTACAAGCCTGAGTAAGGCCTCTAATGCCTTGCAGCAGCTGAGCTGGTAGCACACATGATATCTTAAATGTAACAATCAAAGGAGCATGCTGGATCTTGGTATTTCCGCTGGCTTGCAGATGTGCTGTGTCTGGATCCAAAATCTGTAATGTCAATTTTAGATAAAAGAAGCTTAAGACAAAATTGTCTCCCTGCCTTGTGTCAACAACTGAGCCAGGACGAGGGAACGCTCTCCGATAGCAAGGCTGCATGTATTGCATATCAGTTATCTGACCCCTACAATAATTTCTGGGGGTGTGTGTGTCCGTGAGCAACCTTGCTTAAGATTTATGTAATGGAGGGCATTGTTATATTAATCTACACCATGTGGAACTCTCCAGGTGCTAAGCTTTGATCTTCCTGCCCTCTGGTGCATTAAGTTTTCTACTATTCATTGACAATGATATTTGTGATTTAAAGCACTCCCTTTCCTGGCTACAGAGGGGGATACAAAAAAGGGTTCAGAAAACTGTACCTTGAACCAGAGACCCTTAACTTTCCTTGTTTGGTTTCAGTTTGCTATAAAATCCACTCTGATTCTGTTTAGGAGAATTTGATAGGCACTCCAAGGAGTAAAAGAATATCTTTCTGAAACATTTTATGGCACATTAGATTACTGCTGAAAATGCCAGACTTGGCTGACTGGGGATGCTTGGCCTTTGTCAAAGTGGAATGTAAAGATGGAAAGTAAAAGGCAATTTTCCACTTCTCACTGCTATGAGGAAAAGGGAAAGGGAGGTGGGAAGGATACAAAGAGATACAGACATTCAGAAATCCAAGTCTGTTGTGAACCTAATAGCAACAAGAACAAAATGATAAAATTTTCTAATACAAAAGCATAATAAGCCCTGATTTGTCATATTTCAGGAAATATAGTATTACTTTGGAGGAAAATGTAAAGAAATATCAAACAAGTTAAAGGTAATATAGTATACACTGGTTAAGGACACAGACCCTGGTGTCAGATTGCCTGGCCCAAACCCCATTTCTGCTGCTTAACTAGTGTCAGATTCCCCATCTGTAAAATGGGGATAATAATAGTATCTATCTTCTGGATTACTGGGAATATTAAATGAGCACTGAGGACAGGCACAGTATATCCTCAGTGCTATGTAAGTGTTTGCGAACACCTTACCCATGTCCTCTGCTGATAATACCTGTAATTTGCAACACAGATTACTTTCATTTTTACCTCTAGTATTAACTAGTATGATGCCTTTGAACTTCCTGGACTGGCAGAGATCAAGTCTGGATTTCTATGAGTTATGTAAATGGCAACTCCTTTATTGGGGAAGAGAAAATGTTCCAACTATATAGATTTGTTCAAGAACACTAATCCCAGATGAAGAAATCAAGGAAGAGGAACAGTGATGTTCTGCAGTCATGGAATCCAGAGGGCTCTGGAAGGCCCTCCCTATCTTCTCCCTTGTAGGGAAAAGATATTCCCTCTTCCTCAGACCTTTCCATGTGCACAGAATACAAAAGTATTCTTGCCTCTATCACCATAGATTCATTTTGCTTCTTCTTAAACTTCATATAAATGGAATCCTGTACTAAAACTTCCTCTTCCCTGTCTGGCTTTTTCACCCAGTAATAAAACTAAGAGTCACGCGTGTTTTTGCACATATCAGTAGTTCATTCTCTTTCATTGCTGTGTAGAATTTCATTGTATAAGTATGTCACAGTTTATTTACTAATTCTACTCTTAAGTTTTTGCAACTTTTGGATGCTATAAGTACAATTTGAACATTAATTTTTAAAAGACATTTTAATAGTAACCTTCATGAACAGATTTGTAGAAATGTATGCACTAACTTTTCTTTTTGCTTATACTCGAGTTGAATTCAGGAAGCTTTGATGTTCTCTAAGCATTTTGGTGGGGGTTCTTTACTGTCTAAATCAGATTGTCTCTTTAAGAAGGGTTTCATTTTTATTATGTGGGGCAATACCAACCATCTTATTAATAATGATAGCTGAAGAATAACAAATGATGATCAGGTGAGACTCATCCTGTTACTTTGTACAACTATTGTGGGATTCCAGGACTTATTTGCTCTAGTTCAAAAGAAAGATCTGAGACATGCTAAGATGATGAAAAATGTTCCTAAACTAGTGTACATAGGATAGAAAAGATTTTCCTAAGGAAGGCTCCTACATCCATATTGATTTTGAGGAGATGAGTGTGGGATGCTTTGAAGCCAGTGCCATTGCTAGACACAGGTGTTCCAGGACTCCATTTCTTGCTCATATGATGGGAGGCAGAAGTTAAGAGGCAATTTATTCCAGAAGCATAAGAGAGAGGGCATGTCTAACTCTCAAACAGCCTGAGCCTGTTCTGCATTTGTCAACAATGTCCAGTGCTAGAGACACAAGTGGGCACCGGGGTGGTAAATAAATGGAATGGTTGTGGGAAAAAAGGTTTAGTCCCATTTTCCTTTTCTAGCAGTCCCATTTCCCATTTCAGGATGTGCAGAAATGGAGACACAGCCTTACAAGACTTTTCAGTACTTGGATATAGTCCAAAGAGAGGAAATGAAGGCAGAGGAGAGTGCCAGAAAGTCTCCCCCTTTTTAAAGAGAAACTTACCTGCTAAGAATGCATTAAATTAGGATGACCAGCCTTGTTTAGCCCAGGACTGAGGGTTTTCCATTGGCACGGGATTGGCAGTGTTAAAATTAAGAAAGTCTTAAGCAAAGCAGGCACTTTGAAGAAGAAGGCAGATTTAGCAGATCCCTCAGAGTTCTAGATTGCCTGGGCAGCAAGGGATTACCTAATCCAGGAGTTGTAAAGTTTGTTTAGCAGGAGACCAGTCTCCCTTTTTTGAATGGAGGATCTTTGGCATTAGTTTAGAAACTCAGCCTGATGAAGTGGAGCTGTCCTGTTCAAAGCAGAGAAGTCTCCATTTAGCCTAACTGCTCCATTTATAGATATAGAAACTGAGGCCAAGAGACTTGACACACCACATCTAGTTTACAACAGGTCTAGGACTGAATCTCAACTTGTCTTCTGAATTGTTCTTGGCCCACTACTACTGTTCTTCAAAGTATGGCCAGGGTATTCCCACCACCCCTAGTCAGCAATTTACAGATGCAATGTAATCTGCATCGAAATGCTAATAATGTTCTTTTTAGAAATAGAAAAAAAAATCCTAAAATTTGCATGCAATCACAAAATATCTGCCATGTTGAGCAAAAAGAATAAAGAATAAAGCTAGAGGCATCACACTACCTGACTTCAGAATTTACTACAGAGCTATAGTAACCAGATCATGTGATACTGGCATAAAAACAGACACGCAGACCGATTTAACAGACTAGAGAACCCAGATATAAATCCATGTATTTACCGCAAACTCATTTTCAACAAAGCTACCAAAAAGAAACAATGGGAAAGGACAGTCTCTTCAATAAATGGTGCTGGGGAAACTGGATATCCATATGCAGAAGAATGAAACTAGACCCTTATCTCTCACCACATACAAAAATAAAATCAGGTTCCAAGATGGTTGAATAGGAACAGCTCCAGGCTATAGCTCCCAGTGTGAGCGACACTGAAGATGGGTGAGTTCTTCATTTCCAACTGAGGTACTGGGTTCATCTCACTGGGGCATGTCGGACTGTGGGTACAGGACAGTGGGTGCAGCCCACCGAGTGAGAGCCGAAGCAGGGCGAGGCATCACCTCACTGGGGAAATGCAAGGGGTAAGGGAATTCCCTTTCCTAGCCAAGGAAAACTGTGACACACAGCACCTGGAAAATCGGGTCACTCCCACCCTAATACTGCGCTTTTCCAACGGTCTTAGCAAATGGCACACCAGGATATTATATCCCACGCCTGGCTCGGAAGATCCTACGCCCATGGAGCCTCCCTCATTGCTAGCACAGCAGTCTGAGATCTAACTGCAAGGCCGCAGCGAGGCTGGGGGAGGGGCACCTGCCATTGCTGAGGCTTGAGTAGGTAAACAAAGCTGCTGGGAAGCTTGAACTGGGTGGAGCCCACTGCAGCTCAAGAAGGCCTGCCTACCTCTGTAGACTCCACCTCTGGGGACAGGGCATAGCCAAACAAAAGGCAGCAGAAACCTCTGCAGACTTAAATGTCCCTCTCTGGCAGCACTGAAGAGAGTAGTGGTTCTCCTAGCACAGAATTTGAGATCTGAGAATGGACAGACTGCCTCCCCAAGTGGGTCCCTGACTCCCGAATAGCCTAACTGGGAGGCACCCCCGAGTAGGGGCAGACTGACACCTCACATGGCCGGGTACCCCTCTGAGACGAAGCTTCCAGAGGAATGATCAGGCAGCAACATTTGCTGTTCAGCAATATTCACTATTCTGCAGCCTCCACTGCTGATACCCAGGCAAACAGGGTCTGGAGTGGACCTCCAGCAAACTCCAGCAGACCTGCAGCTGAGGGTCCTGACTGTTAGAAGGAAAACTAACAAACAGAAAGGACATCCACACCAAAACCCCATCTGTACCTCACCATCATCAAAGACCAAAGGTAGATAAAACCACAAAGATGGGAAAAAAACAGCAGAAAAGCTGAAAATTCTAGAAGTCAGAGCACTTCTCTCCCTCCAAAGGAACGCAGCTCCTCACCAGCAATGGAACAAAGCTGGATGGAGAATGACTTTGACAAGTTGAGAGAAGAAGGCTTCAGATGATCAAACTTCTCTGAGCTAAAGGAGGAAGTTAGAACCCATTGCAAAGAAGCTAAAAACCTTGAAAAAAGGTTAGAAGAATGGCTAACTAGAATAATCAATGTAGAGAAGTCCTTAAATGACCTGATGGAGCTGAAAACCATGGCACGAGAACTACGTGACGAATGCACAAGCTTCAGTAACTGATTCGATCAACTGGAAGAAAGGGTATCACTGACTGAAGATCATATGAATGAAATGAAGAAGAAGAGAAGTTTAGAGAAAAAAGAGTAAAAAGAACAAAGCCTCCAAGAAATATGGAACTATGTGAAAAGACCAAATCTACATCTGATTGGCATACCTGAAAGTGACGGGGAGAATGGAACCAAGTTGGAAAACACTCTGCAGGATATGATCCAGGAGAACTTCCCCAACCTAGCAAGGCAGGCCAACATTCAAATTCAGGAAATACAGAGAACACCACAAAGATACTCCTCGAGAAGAGCAACTCCAAGACACATAATTGTCAGATTCACCAAAGTAGAAATGAAGGAAAAAATGTTAAGGGCAGCCAGAGAGAAAGGTTGGGTTACCCACAAAAGGAAGTCTGTCAGACTAACAGCAGGTCTCTCTGCAGAAACTCTACAAGCCAGAAGAGAGTGGGGGCCAATATTC
>NW_016803417.1:3999666-4053926 GCF_001698545.2 Rhinopithecus bieti | reverse complement strand
CACAATGAGATGCCATCTCACACCAGTTAGAATGGAGATCATTAAAAAGTCAGGAAACAACAGGTGCTGGAAAGGATGTGGAGAAATAGGAACACTTTTATACTGTGGTGGGACTGTAAACTGGTTCAACCATTGTGGAAGACAGTGAGGTGATTCCTCAAGGATCTAGAACTAGAAATACCGTTTGGCCCAGCGATTCCATTTCTGGGTATATACCCAAATGATTATAAATCATGCTGCTATAAAGACACATGCACACATATGTTTATTGCAGCACTATTCACAATAGCAAAGACTTGGAACCAACCCAAATGTCCATCAATGACAGACTGGATTAAGAAAATGTGGCACATATACACCATGAAATACTATGCAGCCATAAAAAGGATGAGTTAATGTCCTTTGTAGGGACATGGATGAAGCTGGGAACCATCATTCTCAGCAAACGATCATGAGAACAGAAAACCAAACACTGCATGTTCTCACTCATAGGTGGGAATTGAACAATGAGAACACTTGGACACAGGAAGGGGAACATCACACACCAGGGCCTATTGTGGGGTGGGGGAAGGTGGGAGGGATAGCATTGGGAGATATACCTAACGTAAATGACAAGTTAATGGGTGCAGCACACCAACATGGCACATGTATACACACGTAACAAACCTGCACGTTGTGCACATGTACCCTTGTACTTAAAGTATAATAAAAAATAAATAAAATAAAATCCAGATGAATTAAAGACTTTAATCTAAGACCTGATACTATGAAGTTGCTAGAAGAAAACATTGGGGAAATGCTCCAAGACTTTAGTCTGGACAAAGATTGTTTTGTGTAAGACCTCAAAAGCACAAGCAACCAAAGCAAAAGTATACATATGGGATCACATCAAGCTAAAAAGCTTCTGCACAACAAAGGATACAATCAACTAAGTGAAGAGACAACCCACAGAATGGGAGAAAGTATTTGTAAACTACCCGTTGGACAAGGAATTAATAACCAGAATATATAGGGAGCTCAAACAACTCAATAGCAAAAAACAAAACAATACAAAAAACAAAACAAAATACAAAAAAACCCACAAATAATCTGTTTAAAAATAGGCAAAAGATCTGAATAGATATTTCTCAAAAGAAGACATACAGTGGCCAACAGGTATATGAAAAAATGCTCAGCATCACTAATCATCAGATAAATGCAAATCAAAACCACAATGAGATATCATCTCGTCCCAGTTAGAATGGCTTTTTAAAAAAAAAAAATACAGGCAATAACAGATGCTGGTGGGGATGTGTAGAAAAGGGAACCCTCATACACTGTTGGTGGGAATGTAAACTAGTACAGCCACTATGGAAAACAGTACAGAGGTTCCTCAAAAGCTAAAAATAGAACTGTCATACAATCCAGCAATTCCACTACTGGGTATATATCCAAAAGAAAGAAAATCAATATATCAAAAAGACATCTGTACTCCCATGTTTACCATAGCACTATTCACAATAGCCAAAATACGGATGGATGAATGGATTTTAAAATGTGGTATATATACACAATGGAATATTATTCAACAGTAAGTAAGAATGAAATCCTGTCATTTGCAGCAACAAGAATAGAACTGGAGGTCACTATGTTAAGCAAAATAAGTCAAGCACAGAAAGACAAATACTGCATGTTCTCGTACATGGAAGCTAAAAAAGTGGATCTCATGTATAGATTGTGGTAACCAGAAGCCAGGAAGAATAGTGGAGAAATGGGGATAAAGAGAAGTTGATTAGTGGGTACAAATATATGGTTTGATAGAAAAAATAAGACCTAGTGTTAGGTAGATAAATAGGGTGACTCTAGTTTACCATAATCCACTGTATATTTCAAAAGAGCTAGAGAGAAGAATTCGAAGGGTTCTAGCCTAAAGAAAAGACAAATATTTAAGGTAATTGATATCCCAAGTACACTGATTTGATCTTTACAAATTATATGAATACATTAAATAATCACATGTACCCCCAAACTGTGTACAACTATTACACATTAATGAAAAAAATGCTTACCAGGGACTCTGTTCTAGACGATCTTGGAGAAGGTCTAAAAATATGCATTATAACAAGTTCCCAGGTAATTCTTATGAACATGTGGCTGCTTAAGTCTTACCACTCCCACCCCTTAGTCTAGGATTCTTACCTGAGAGGTATGGAAGACCATTTACTCCCATAATCTCTCAAGCTTGTCATCTGTAATTTGGGCATTGGAGTTTTCTGCAGGTTACTGAACAGGATAATAAAAAGCCCCACATCTTGGGGAACAGGCAGTCTATATAAACCAGCCTCTTCTGCTCATGCTTCTGCCCATCATAGCAGGGCTGGAGCCGGGCTCTTCTCTGTCAGCTCAGGGGAGTGACTCTCCCATGCTGGCCTGGCCAGCTTCGGGATTTACTCTCTTGCATCATCATGAGTTTTTTGTCACTATGGTAGAAACATTCTTTTCCTTGGACAGAGATGATAAGTCTTCCTGAGAAGCTCTGCCTTGTTCCCTTGGGGGCTTTAATTCTTCTCCTGTTGGTCCCATTGTGTCCTATGATGATGTCAATGGCATGGCCCAGTATGGTGTGGTTGATATAGCTTTCCTGTTTTTTTCTCTTCCACTCTTTTTCAGAAGCATCTTCTCCTTCTGCATCATATGGTAGGCTTTGGCTTTGAGAAAACTGATAGGGACAGGAGATCCAAAGGAGGATGTCTCACCTTATAATGCCAGTTCATCATATTTTCCTGTGAAAATATCCTACTGTTACGATTCTGGGGTGGCTAATATAAATAATAAATAGCAACCATTGTGCTGAATTCTTCTATATTATCTCCTTTTANAGGCTCCCGCCACCTCGCCCGGCTAGTTTTTTGTATTTTTCAGTAGAGACGGGGTTTCACCATGTTAGCTAGGATGGTCTCGATCTCCTGACCTCGTGATCCGCCCGTCTCGGCCTCCCAAAGTGCTGGGATTACAGGCTTGAGCCACCGCGCCTGGCCTTAAAATTCTTAACTTCTATTTTTTAACAATTAAAAATGTTACAGCTTTATGCATTGGGTTTGCTTCAGTTTCTTCTTGGGAGACCTGAATAATACTTTCTTCTACCCTCATCCCTTAACCCTCCCTCATCCCCTACCAAATAAAACCAAACAGGACTGTGGACTTCCAGAGCATCAGAAGCTGGCTGCTAATTGCATATCTTTGAGGGAGTATGTTTGTCTACCTTCTTTGAGGCTGGTGGACCTCCATGCTATAGTTTCTAAGCTGAGCCCCACTGTAGTCTTCTCTATCAGGCTCTACTCTCTATGCACTAGCCTGGCTTACTGCTCAGACTGAGCCTGAAGCAGTCAGTTGGATCTGACATGGTTTTGGGCGGCTCACCAAGGGTGCGACTGGCCCTTCTTGAATGTTCTTGAAGACATTGGTGGTGTCAGATTGGGCCCCTAAGAATGTTTAGCCACATCTCACTCAACTGAATGTATCCACATGCCATCTAGCTACAGACTTCTGAAACCCTATGTTTCTAGATTCTTTAGCTTTAGTAGAATGGAGGAAAATGTCTTGGTAGCTCCACCTTGGTTAGGAATGTGCAAGCCCAGGTATGGTTCAGAGGTCCATGTGGCACAGCTGCTAGTCCTTATGGCTGCAGCAGGTGGGTTTCCTGTGGTGGTGGGGGATGGAGAAGAAAGGGAAAGGAGGGAACGAGTTTCCTACTGATGAGGACCTCGTCAAGACATGGTGGCCAGAAGTTATGCTGAGGACAGAGTTCCCTCCCCACCTAAAAAAAGAACACCCACTGCTGCAGTGGGGTGGCTGTGGACACAGGCAGGGTCACCGCTTCTCCTTTCCTGAGAGGGCTCCATTCAGCCTGCTGAGCAGGCCCAGCCCTACCTTACTGTCTATGAATCTCTCTCTACAGCTAACACCCCTGCCTAGACCAACCCACCTTCTGTGAACCTGCTCCCCAAGCTGTACCCACCTTTGACTTGTAACAAACCAGTCAGCATTTGCTGCTTACTGAATAAACCACCCCAGAGGTAGCAGCATGCAGTGATAAACATTTGTTTTCACCACAGGTCTGTGTGGTGGCTAGTCTCTGGCTATGCTCCCTGGGTTCCTTCTGGGGCTCCAGATGAGTGGGTAGCCACCAACAGGAGTTATGGAAACACATCATGGCTCTTGGGGGACCAAGGCTCAGACCTGCTGAACACTTACTGCCACCCACATTCTCTGGGCCACAGAGTCACAGACAAGCCCAGTGTCAGTGGAGCTGGGAAGTATCTGCCGATGGAGGTGGGGATGGAGTGACCATTTGCTAGGTAATCATCTAACCTACCTCACCTGGTATTCCTCTTCAGCCTCTTCATGAACAGAGTCCAGATGCTGGCGCTGACCCTTCTGGGGATTCCAAATGTCTCTGCAGGGTGTTTCCAGCAGGAGAATCTGCTGCTAGAATTTAGCTGTGTTTCGATGTCTGTGGTATTGTGGATTGGGAGTGCCAGAAATAGACAAAATAAATGTTGCAGGAGAGACTTCAGTATCCTCTGAATTTCACCTTTAGTAAAATTAGAGGCTTGTATATGAAGCTGTAGCTCTGAGAGAAGGATTAACTAAAGCCCCAACTCAGGCTTTGATGTTTGAAGTTGATGAGAAAATGGTTCAGTACCACAGGGTGTCATTACTTATCTGGGTTCCCCAGCAGACATAGCTAATTGTAGATTTCTTTCCTGCTGACAGGGGATGGTAGCAAATAAAATTTCAAGGCAGCATGAAGCACTACTGCTAATAAATTGGATGCCAAGATGGTCCCTTGGTGCTATCCCTGACCCAAGAACTTAAATATAGGTGGATGGCTTAGGTGTGACAGTATGACACATCCATGGCATTACATTTTTGGGAATGGTGCCAGTTGGCACCAAACTCAGAGAGGTCCTGGACACAGGCCTAGTGTCCTTATGGTTCTTATATCCAAACTTCTGGTGCAAGGAAGATGGGTGGGCAAAGGAGATCAGCTGTGTTTGGCAAGGAACCTGCCTTCTGGTACTGAGGAAACCAAGCTTACAACGGGCTGGATCTGGGAAAGTGACACAGGGCGATAACAGTGAGTAGAATTATGGATCTCTATAAAGCACTGCTTAGGCAATGCATTGTCAGCAATCCAGAAGACATTATAAAAGGAATGCTTTCTGGGCAAAGCCCTGAGACTCAGGAAATCAGAAATCATTTTATTAGTTTCACTGAAGATAGCCACTTTTTGGTGGAATAAAATCCCAAAGGGATGCCACCTCTAGTGATTCAGAAGCAAGGGTACGGTTAGAAGATGCCCTTGAATGACAAGTTTACATAAATCTATAGACAGAGGTCTGGGAGGTCCTCCCGGAAAAGAGGGAGGCAGGCAGACAACTTGTTTAGCACCAAAGCCTTAGGCATACAAGAAGAAAGGAGAGATTTATGTCCAATGAGGTAGTATCTAGCCCCAGGTTCCTGCACCTCCCATCCCCACCTCTGGCTCAGTCAGCTCCAACCAAACTCATCTCTGAGTGCTAAATAGGAAACATTGTTTCACTTAACACTTTATAATTTACTGGGGCCACAAGTCTCTCTGCTTTGGGATCCACATGGAAAATGTGTCCTTAAAGGAAAAGTCAGAAGCATTCTTCCCGTTTCTTCCCAGGACACCAGGAGGCTTTGGTTACCCTGCAGACCCGAGCATGACGGGACCAGCTGGTGACTCAGGTGAGGGTGCTTTGCAGACGCTGGTGGATCCTGAGGAAGAGGCAGTGGTAGCGGGCAGAGTTGGCCGAAATTTGGCAGAAACCGGGTTGCCTGGCAGAAGCCACAGTATCTCGTAGGCAGCAATGATGTGCAGTGGACGGTGGGGCCCGGCAGAACACCTAGGGCTCCCCGGGAAGTCTCAGTGGGTCTTTGTGGGCATTTCTGGCTTTACTGGTAGACAGCACTGAAGGATGGAGGAAGAGAGAAGAAACTGGCAGAAGCCATGTGGTAGTGAACACGGCTTATTTAGGAACAAATTGATGATACTCCCTGAGGACTCACAGAAATTACCAGCAGTGGGCAGGGTTATCTGTGGTGAATTCAGTTATTCCACTTGCAGGAGGAAAGCCAGCCAGCAAAGTCATGACTATTCATGTAAATTTGTTTCCCATTGAAATGCTGGCTTGGTGTGGCCTGGAACATCTAGTTTGTGGAAACGTTCCTATTGGCTTCTTGCCTTGCTCCTTCACATGTCCTACAAACACTCTGCCACTTTGGCCTCTGGACTTAGCAGCTTCTTTTCTGAATTTATCTTCTCTGAAGGCCAAACAGGCCTTGGAATCTAGAGTCTGTTTCTGATAGGAGAGACCGCTGATTTGATCATAGAGAGTAGAGGTTAGTGTGAAGTCTGGTGTCTAACTCCTGAAAGCTACCTCCAGCTCCCATCTGAGTAGTTTTGTGATCGTGGGCAAGCTATATTATCTCTCAGAATTTCAACTGTGATACAGTAGTAGTAGTACCACACTGAGGGTCCATTTGTGTGTGTGTGTGTGCATTTCGTGAAAACGTACACAGAGCACTTAGAACAGTCCCTCAGTAACTGCACCCAGTAGCAGCACCATTCATATAACACCTTTTAAATTAATTCAACAAATACTTATTGAGCACCCACTGTATGCCAGATCTTAGTGAAATAAGCAAAGTTTTCATTCGAGAGGGAGGAGGGTATGGGCATATTAGACGTTTGAGGAGGGAAGGTATGAAATAGTCATTACAGAGAGAGGGAGGGTGTGTTGATTAGGAAAGCAGAGTAGGATTCCTGGACAATTCGGAGGCACTTGAGAATCCCTCCTTAAAAGGTTGAAAAATGTGCAATTTCTTAACCATGATTTTAAGCTTTGATTTTTTTTTTTTTTAAAGCAGAGGAACGACTTCTTCAAAGAAGTCCTGTGGAGGCCATCAGTATATTGAAGGCTAAAGGGGAGCTGTTCTGGAAGAAGTGGCTGGGGGAGTGGTAGCCTCCTCCACACAGGGACCCAACGCCTGTCCTCTGTGAATGTCTTTCTGGTTCCTCAGTAACATCTCTAGAGATCTGGGAAACTCAATTTAGAAACCACTGTTTAGCTCAGTTCAATAACAAAGCCTCAGTCATCAAAGCAGAAAAGGAACGCTAGATCAAGCATCATATTTGACTTTCAGATTTGTGAACAGCCCAGTCTTCCATTTACTGTATCTGAGTTTTATGGAAGTTGCAAAAGACAAAGAAAATATAAGACTCATTTTGATATCAAGGGTTTTATGACAGTGCAATTTTATAAACAGTGTTACTTTAATACCTTTATCAGATATTTCTTGCCCCAATAATGCTGCATCACAAACCACCACCTCTAAACTCAGTGGCTTAATTCACTGATCATTTATTGTCCTACCCCTGGTTCTGTAGGTTGGTGGGGGTGGCTGTGATGCAGGCTGTGGGTCTACAGGTGGTTTTTTCTTCTGTGTCTCATACTGGAGCCCAGGCTACCCAAGGCAGATTTGCACAGTGATAGCAGAAGCATGCTTGAAGCATCTGCTCACGTCTTATTTACTGAAAGCTCATGTTAAAGCAAGTCGTGTGGTCAAGGCAAAAGTCAAAGGGCAGGGAAGTACACTCTGCTCATCATGAGGTCATCGTAAGGATGTGGATGTATGTTACTACTAGAGAGGCACCCAAAAGCGAGACCAGTAATTCAATCCACCACAATACCCATGGAGAAGAGTGTAAGCACCTATGGGAGAGTGACATTCTCTTCCCTTCTGCCTGAACTGCAGCCCAACTTCTACACATTGAGGAGAAGAGAATCCAAGCCTACTTTGGCACCTGGAGGCTTCCATGCATCAGAGGCAGCACCTGGTGGAAGTGGTGGCAGTGGCCAGCAAGGTTGATGGTGCTTGGTAAGGGCAACTGGGCAGTGTGTTCTGGAGACCGTGGCAAGTGTAATACAAGCAGTTTAGTGTATCAGAGGTTTCAGCAGAAAGCAATGGTAACAGGAGGTGGAGCAGGAGAGAAGGAAAGAGCCAGACATGGTTAACTGGACTTGCAAGGACATGTGAAACATCCCTAGAGACCCCTAGAAACAACTAGGAGTGACTTTGGGTGTCTATACTAGCAGTTGGAGGTGGCTTATTGCTATTAATGCAACACCATATATTTCAATAGTTTAAAGTGGCTGGAGAAACTGGTTTTCAACAATCAGACATAGAATTTCAGAGCTGAAAATGACCTTAGATCCATCTGATTCAACCCTCTGCTCCGTAATATCACAGATATATGTCATTTGACACCTGTTTGAACCCCTTCAATGATAGATAACTCACGCACAGAAGGCAGCTCATCCAGTTTTAGATATCAACATTGACAAAGACCTTCTGAGCTTGCAACATGCAGGACTAGAGCATGAAACAGGAGAGGCAAAAGTCTAGAATGAAAAGAGGTTTCTGAAGAATGGCTACTTTAGAGAAAAAGTTCTTTTCACTGTTTTCAGAGGGAGAAGAAGAAGGGAAAGAGAGGCCAACTGAAGACAGAAAGAATGGCAACTATTTTTTTCTTTTGCTTTCATGTTCTTTGTAGATTTAAAAATTAATTACCATGGTTAACAGGGAATAAAACCTGGGAAGTGGAGGAAGTACAAGCATTGGCTACTCCCTAACAGTTGTGTCTATGATGAGTTAGAGTAGAAGGAGACCTTTGGGGTAAGATCTACATATGGTTCTCCTACAAGTAGACAAATTACATCTGACATTAGCTAAAGTTTGACCCTGGTTTAAACCTTCCATTTCCCATCTCACAAATTCCTCTCACAGATAAGGGAGCAGATAGTCAGGGATATACCTACCAGTGAGTAATGTCAACCAAGGAATACAAATTTTATTCTACAGTTCTACTCTAATAAGCCTGTCTTGAGAGCTGATAAGAACTGGATGGTAAGTCCAGGGTGCAAGTCTGAAGTTAGTTTATACGTTATAAATTTTTCCCTCAATGTTTAATTTTTAGGGATTTGGGAGCCAAAACCACTCTCAGTTGTTTCAATAATAATACTAAAATCAGCTATCAAGTCAGTTGGGTTGCAGGCCGGGAGACAGGCACTGGTCAGGCTGGTTATATGACTACTTAAGTATAACCAACCAAAGAAATAACAACCACCACCAACAGTTTAAAGACTGAATTTTAAACTTTTCAACAAGCCGTGCTGACATATAGCGACAACCTTAATGTGCAAACCACTTCAAGCAGAGCGACTTTTAAAAGCTGTAAATTAAAATCACATTTCTTTTGCAAGCCCTTGAAACCTTTGAAAAACAAATAAATCAGTTAGTTTGTCCCCTATTGAGATTCCCAATTTTTTTCAGCAAACTTAGAGCTCAAAAAGAAATTAAAGCAGAAACTGAAAATGTAATTTTAGACTAATTATTTACTGCCTGTCAGGGGGTATGACCTACATTTTATTCAATTTCATGATATATTCCTTCTCCTAAACCTTTCCTCTTAACACCTGGATTCAAATCCAGTCACAATGCTGTTCAATTGTAGCTGGACTTACCTGGCATGTCCTCTATGTGGTGATCCATGCTAGAGTCAGGCACCGGTGTAGTGGTCCGGCCAGAGTGGAGTAGAATGAATGCTTATGGGACTGAATGGCAATGAGCTGGTTCTCAGCAGAGAAAGAACCTCATCAAAGTGGCCCGGAGCTGAGGTCTTTTTAGATCAAAACTAACATCAATGTTGATCAGAAATATTTTGCTCTGAAATGCCCATTGTAAGAGGTAGAAACATTGAGTTTCTCAAAACCAGGACCGGGACATCACAGATCTTTGCTGAGCTGATTACCACATTAAAACGGGCAGGGTTTGGTAAACAGTAAACTTGGTCCACCTAGGTATCTGTGGTTCCAGCTACCTTAGGGGAGACCTGAGGCTGTTTCTGGAATCCAGTTTGTATATGTGCTTTTCTGTTCTCTATGGAAATATACATAAAGGTTTTGGGTTTGCGGCTGCATCTTATGTCTGGGCAATGCCACCATATTCTCCATCGTACAATACCCTTATTTGAGAATAGTCAAACTCACCCCTGTGGTCAGGGGAGAGGCAGAGAGCCTACATGCTGCCTGAATGGCTAGTTAAGAATATGATTATATGGAGTTCACAAATTCTTCAAGAGGGCCATTCCTTAAAATAACTTTGTAACCCTGTAGCTGCCTCCAGTGACTTAGCAGGGCCATTTGTCCTCTAGAAAAAGGGCTGTGGAATAACCATAGCTGTCAAACTTTCTGTCTACCAGAATGGCTTATGCTGTACTCCATGGTTGACAGTCATTTGAGAGGACAGTGGCAAGCATAGCCATGGAGGCAGCAGGAATGGCTACTGGGAACAGAAAAAAGGTAGGACCCCCACATTGCCAGCCTGTTCCTCCATTCCAGCTGGGGTCATTAATTTTGGGAGCAAGGAAGGGTGACTGTTTTGGTGGTTTTGTTGTGCTGGTGGGGTGAAACAGGTAGTAGTCATCAGTGAAAATAAAGTAGGGATGAGTTAAAAATTACTGCAACTAGGAAATCTCAGGGTTTGGGAGTGTGACACATACCATTTATGAGGTATCAGAAATACTTAACAACCCTGTGTTCTGGTAAACATCTCAGATTCTCAGATGGAAGGATTCAGTGGTGAAGGATGAGGAGAGGGTTTTGGTTTTATGTTTTTTTATATATATATAAAAAGCATATATATATATATAACATACACACACACACACACACACACACACACACACACAGAGAGAGAGAGAGAGAGAGAGAGAAGAGTCACAGCAGAGTGACCAGCTCCTGGGGTTCTTGAGCAGGGTCATATTATCCATAGCGGACAACAATTCACTAGTTGAAAAGGAATTGTTAGCAAGCTGTTGGGCTCCAATAGAGACTGAGAGTCTAATTACAGGACAGCAAGTGGCCATGTGGTCAGAAGTGTTCATTATGAGCTTGGGATGTCATGTCCCCTAAGACAATGAGTCATTGCAAGAAGGAAGTGTTACATCCAGGGTTGGCTTAAGAAAGCTCAGAGGGCACAGTAGCTGAATGAACAGATGACAGGGATTCCATGTCATCTACCACTGTTGCATGGATGGCTCTTCCTCAGCTCTCACCTATGGTTTCATGGGAGTTTTCCCATGACCAGCTGATAGAAGAGAAAAAAGCCTGGGCATGGTGGGCACAGTATATTGGTGCATGCCAAAAATAGACAGCTGTTAGACTACCACCCTACCTAGGAGTGCTGAGGGGAAATCCTCAGGAATGGGGAGCTTTAGGCAGAGAACTTGGCCATTCATTTTGTGTGAAGAGAGAAGTAATCCAAGGTAAACATTTCCACAGATGTATGGGCATGAGTGATTGGCTTTGCTGGTGGTTGGGGCCTGGAGAGAGCATGGTCAGAAGATAGAAGACAAAGTAGTCTGGGGAAGAAGCATGTGACTGATAATGTGGGAGCAGGAATAAAGTGTGAGGACCTTTGTATCACATAGTGATGCTCACCAGAGAACATCCACTGCAGGAGTGTCATTAAATAACCACATGGATAAGATGTCAGCCAGCCCTTCCCTTGGCCAACTCACTGGCAAGTTGATTATGTTGGAACCTTTCCACCTGGGGAAAATCAAGACTTCATCCTGCACAGGATTAACACATCTCTTGGGCATGGATTTTTCTTTCCTGCTCCTGTCCACCTGGCTATTTGAGGGCTCACAGAGTGTCTGAAAATTGGACACAGGGTCCTGCAAAATATCACTGGGAAGCAAGGGACCCACTCCATAGCAAAGGAGTCATGACGGTGAGCACAGAACCATGGGATCCACTGGTCCTGCCCCAGGCCATGCAGCCTGGTGTGATGGTGGCATGACCCCTTCAAGGTGACAGCTGAGGCTCCAGCTTGTAGATGATATCCTGTGGGGCTGGGATAGTACTTTTCAGGATGCCATATTCATCTTGACCTGTGGACACTGGGTAGAATACATGGATCTTGAAACCAGGGGATGAAAATAGGAGGGGACCTGCTCCCCAATCACTCCCAGGGACCCACTTGGGGAATTCATGCTTTCCATCTTCAATTTTAGGTTCTGTGGATATATACATTCTGATTCTCAGATGGGAATACTTCCACAAAGGTTCAGAGTGGAATTATACTAAATTTAAAGCTGTGGCTGTGACTGGTCACTTTGGACTCAACATGCCAGGAGAGCAGGCAAAAATAAGACTTGGTCTATTGGCAGAGGTAATTGACCCCCATCATCATGATGAAGCAGGGTTGCTGCCAAGTCATGGGGACAGACAGGAAAATGTTCTGCAGTCTGATGATCCACTGGGGCATCCCTTCCCTGTCAATTCTAACAGTCAATGGACAATTATAGGAATGCTGATCTGTTAAAGGCATAGTAACTAGGGGCTCAAATTCTTCAGGGATGAGATGAGAACCCTCTGCCAGTGGCCTATGTGGTCTTATCTTGACCAGGAGAAAAGCCACTAAGGGTGAAGGAATCTAGGATGGTTTAGGGTGGGATGAGGGTGATGAATTGAAGTAATCAGTTCTAGCTCAGGACCAACTGAGCAGCTGAGACTGTATTCTCTCAAATGAGTCTTCCTTTTATGTTTCCCTAGACATGCTGAGCAGTCATAATCCCAGAGAAGCTGTTCCTGGAAGGACTGAACTTAATTTGAGAAACACAGGGCTCTTGGCAGCGGGTTGGTGCCCTTCCTAGGCTCTCTTTTTGGGGCCAGGGCCCCTGTCTTCAGCTGCTCTAAGTGTCAGATGCAAAGGGCTCACAGCTTCATTCATATCTGGGGAAACCTGTCTTCAGGTTATGCATCTCCCCTCCTTTGTAGGGGCAACCTGCAACCAATGACTGCATGATATGGTAGTAGTGGTGGTAATTTATTCTGAGACTGTAATTCTGAGTTGTAATTCATGCTCCAGAACTGCCAATAGGATAAAGCTGAAACTTGACTTCAGCTGCAGCCACATCCCAGCTGAGTGTTTTCCCCTTTGTGTCCTGCTCCTCTTTCTCTCTTACAGGTTTCTCCTGAGCTTTCACAGGAATCTCTCTTTTAGTTCTCCTTCTACGGAACCCAAGCTAACACAGTGGCCAATAGGAGAGACTTTTGCTTGGCAGGCAGCCCTTTTCTGGGAGCTCAGACCGCACTGTTTAGGCTCCAAAATACCCCCTACATAAAAGGTTGTGTGGGGGGATGCATAACCTCCCATCTGAAGAGGAGTTTCTTCAGAGATGAATGAAGCTGTGAGCTCTTAGCACCCAACACAGAGAGCAGCTGGAGAAAGGTGCCCTGGGCCTGTAAAGTGGGTCGGCTTGCAAACACACAGACTTCAAGCCAGGTGGTTCCCTCTTAACACTGACCCTGGGATACAGTCCTAGCCTCACCAAGTTGTTATCTTTTTAAAATTCAAGTCCAGTAGGGTAGGGAAACAGGGCCTCACTTCTCCCACCTGGCATCTTCTGGCTCCCTGTGGATCCCCTGCTCTTCAGGTGCCTGGGGCTGCTCTTGTCAGCTTAAGAACAGGAGGGCAGTGGGTGGACAACACCTGGTGAATAAATTTACACTCTGAAATAATGGTTTCCACGTTGGTTTTTCATAATTAACTAAACAGACTGGAGTTAAGTTTCATGTGTAAAAAACTTGTGAAGAACTCTTGACAAGAGATGAAGGTTGATGAGAGGAGTTAAAAGTTTTTAAAAACTTTTATCTTCCTTGGACTTTGTTCTCTTTCTCTCTGTCTTCCTCCCTCCCCCCCATTTCTTTCTCTCTGTCTTGCTCCCTCTCTCCTACTGTCTCTTCTTCCTTTGGTTTTTCTCCCTCCACCTCCTCTCTCCCTCTGCCTCATCCGCGTCCCTCTCCCTCTTCTTCTTTTTCATTATAAAACCCTCCTTGGTCCTGTTTGGGTTTTCATGTATTCAAACTTTCACTTCCCAGCATGTGTGTGAAAAGAAAAATAGTAACATCAACAGATTATATTAGTGCTTCCGTAATTTGAAAATTCCATCTGCAGATGTGTCTCTGATCTTGAAGGAAAAAAAAAATGAAAGGCTTTGCTATGTCTCTGGTAAAAGAGATACGGAAAACAAATGGGACGGCAAGTGATTGGAGCTGAGATTTGAAAGCACAATGAATGGAGAATGTCACATCATTACCTGGGGGAGAGAGCACTCTGCCTTCTCATTGAATCTCAGCAACTTGTCTGGGGTAGGAGGGGGCATTGCTATAAAACCATTCCTTCTTTGTGAAAATGGACCTTGAACTTACTGGTTTCTTTAAGAGCCTACCATATTTGCTGAGAGAACAAAGGGCTTTATTCCAGTGCCTAGGTCAGACCTAGATATTTGGATACTTCACAGCTCATATTGCTGACTGAGAGCATGCAGCTCTTTCATGTGATTTCTATGAAATGGTGGCCTAATAAAAATTTGAGGTAGAATGGCTAACTTTTGCCCTTAGGAGATTCTGCCTTTTTTATTCTATTCTTGGTTAGTCAAAGGTACAACAAGAATTAAGATGCTTTTTTTTTTTCATTGACAGTGATTGGTTGTATTTTCTTACTCAACTGTTCACTCAACACCACAAGCCTTAAAAATGTAAGAACCAGCATTGCAGATGGCAGTTAGGCCTTTGAGATCCTCAATACTCTGTGAAGGTCTTTCAGGAACTGGGCCTTTTTACCTGAGTTAAGTAGGAACGTTCTAATTGCATACATTTTCCATGCTTGCTGTTTTTTTTTTTTTTTTTTTTTTTCCCCAGAGTGGGCTTTTGTGGGTGATATGTTATAATGTGGGTTCTGTAAACGTTGCTCATGTTCCAGTCACATTTACTCTGACATGGAGGGTCTATTCTAGGGTTTTTCTTTGGGACTGAATGCAGACTGTAGATTCCTCCTACAGGCTCTGGGTGGTTTGAGGTAGACCATGGATGTGTTTGGTGCTCCTGGTCATCTGAAGTGCCCACAGTTCCCATCAAACACTGGTATATTGAGATGCTCTATAATTAGTTGCTATCTACTTATTTTTAGAACTACTGCTTACCGATAAAACAGCATTATCCATAATAATTAACATATTGTTTCAGACATCCAAGTTCCCGAAAATAATGCTGTTTTCAGTGCTTAAGAATTATAGGACAATGGAATCTCTTTACCCTCTTCCCTATAACTTTTTTTTAAGAAAACAAATACTTTTATTAGAGAAATTCTAAACCTCATTCTCCAATCTTGATAGATTTGGGAGAAATCGTTACTTAGCAACAGACCAAACAGAAGACCCTTCTCCAGCCTGTCATTGAGAAACCAGATGAATTGCTTCCAACGTGGCACCACCTCCAACACAGCCCTTCCCTGTGCCCTCCCCTCATACACATGCTCTGCCCTGTTCTACCCACCCTCTCACAGCCACCACCCTCTGTTCTCAGCAATCTCCCTTCCTGACTTGACAGTTCTTCCTGATCCAGCTCTCTTCCTTGCCTTTCCCACAAGGACTCAGCTGACCGCTCCAGCTCACCGACTTTATTCTTTCTCTGGACTCCTGTTATGCTTGTGTCAGTTCCACACAGCTTAGTATTTGCTTGTGTGTTCTCTAACAGTATTATGTCAATTTTATTTTTTCAGACCTTTGCATCTAGTAGTAGTAGTTACAATTTATTAAGCACCCATTATGTGTTAAGTTCATTAGTTATGTGCATGACCTCTAAGTGTCATAAGAACTCTGCCAAGTATTGTTGTCCTATTTTTAAGGCTGAGAAGGTGGAAGTGCAAAGTGGTTAACAACTTGCCCAAGTGGTAAAGCCTGAATTGAAACCCAGAGCTCTCTGATTCTAATCTTCATGCTCTTAACACCTGTCTCAGTCCTGCCTCTCAAAGGCCAACATTATACTCTATATTTTTTGCATATATATACATTTTTTTAAGACAGGGTCTCGCTGTGTTGCCCAGGCTGGAGTGCAGTGGGCTGATCTCGGTTCACTGCAACCTCCTTCTCCTTGGTTCAAGTGATTCTTATGCCTCAGCCTCCAGAGTAGCTGGGATTATAGGCATGCACCAGCACGCCAGGCTAATTTTTGTATTTTTAGTAGAGATGGGGTTTTGCCATGTTGACCAGACTGGTCTTGAACTCCTGACCTCAAGTGATCCACCTGCCTTAGCCTCCCTAAGTGCTGGGATTACAGGCATGAACCACCATGCCCAGCCTATTTTTCTTTTAGTTTCACATTATTTAACATATAGTTGGGCAGAGAAGAGGTGACATATAAATTCCTGAATGGCTCTGTAGGGCTTTATATAGCATTTTGTGTTTTCTCATAATGTTTCAACAGAGATGTTTAAAAACTCATCTTCTGTTTAACATTTATTGAGTGTAATTTTCATGCCAAACCCTGCACCTGGTGCTGTGGACATAGAGATGAGTAAAGTGGGTTCCTTATCTTGCAGGTGCTTACATACCAACCATCAAATATAATATAACTGGTTCATTATCCGGAAGGATTGGCCTTGGGCCTTATTTTGATCACTGGTGTTGGATTTGTGCAAATGCAGCCATTTTCTTCCAACTTCATGACAAATGTGAATTTTTGTGATGTTTTGCTCGATCCAATCTGTAACAAATATACAAGAAGTAGAAAATCCACATGGATGGAAGAATCCATAATGTTAACCAACTAAGTGGTAATACATAATTGATCTTTTGCATTTTTGGAATATTTCTCTGTAATGGTTATACATGGTATGAGTTTAAGTTGTCCAGGGAGTCAATTCTAATTATCTTTAAACAAAATGCAATGTCTGGACATGGAATCACTAACACTTTGCAAGGCTAGTATTTTAAGACATTCTTGGTTCAGTGAAATCTTATATTGATGTTTCAAAATTCCTTAACTTTTAAACTCTTAGAAAATTTTAAATGCTGTTTAGAATGTCTTTGTTGCTATGCTTCTCCTAAGAATAAACTACTGATGATTTGTAACACATATTTTTTTTTTTCCCTTTACAACTCAAGGCCTTTAAAATCTCTAGGAATGTTCCTAGATATATTCTGTATAGTTGAAATTTGTGACATCTAACTGGAGAAGTGGAAAGTTACATTCCAACACCAAATGCTGGAAAGTGTATAGTGTATGAAATGTATTTTCCATGTAATATTCTCAGTGTAGATGGGCAGTCTTTCGAGGAAATTCCCGAACTCTAAGCCATACCAATTAAATGATACATATGTAATTTGTGAGAAAATTACTATGAAATGATTAGCTTTCCTTGAAACATTTAAATCATTACTTAATTTAAAAAGCAAAACAAACTGTAAATTTTAGGAGATTATCTATATTTTGAGTATAGCATGGTACCCCTGTGAGTTCTTCCTGGTATGTTGATATATGGAGAATATACGAACTGTGGGCTAAATTGAGAGACACATTAAGTAGAAATATTTTACTTTCTTTCATTTGCATATCACACACACAAAATTTTATGTTATGATTCTGTTTACTCTTTTTAGCTTCTGACTTCCAGCCAACAAGATTTTCCTTCCAGATTTGCCCCGTTTTATTGAGTTGAGAAATTTGTCCCTCTCATGCAACCTGGTCTGGGTCTTCCTATAAGAAATTTGCAGCGTGCCATGAAAAATGCTTGAGCACAGACATATGCAAAGTATTACCACTTTGCTTTAATCACCAGAGCAGAGTCACTCCATGAATAAATCGAGCACAGTCACTCCATGAATAATTCGAGCCACTAGCATCCTGTTGAAAGCCAAGACCTCTGGGTTGTGAGTCATCTGTTCTTTTCTGTGGCAGGTGTTGGGGTCAAAGCACTTTGGATCTTTACTATGGTCTGTAGAAAGGACAGTTAGCCATGTATGTTCCTAAGCTGCTGCAGTTAGTGCACTTTCATTAGATGAAAGCTCATTTGAGGTGGTTGCATCCTGGAGGAGACAGTTTGCTTTTCTTTCTGCAGACCTGAGTTTTAGGGTCTCTCTGTAGTATTTCATATGGAAGCAACTGTTGATGGATTCTACTTCCTCAGAGTTAGACTTTTTATCTGAATCACAAAACCACCAAGTGATTTCACATGAGTATAAACCTGTCAAGGTCTGTTTCACGGAGAGCCAGGTATGGACAATGGTTGGACAGGCCACTGCTGCTGCCATCCCACATTCAATTTGGTTGAATTTTGATATTAATATTAAGTAACTGTCAGGCTGAGAATAAGTGGGGATAAATACTCTAGTACAATATTATTATTTAAAAGAGAGTAGCATGAACACATGAAATCCCAATTAAAAATGATATACTATGACTAACAAATATCATTCATCCAATTCCTTTGTTCACTCATTCATTCAATCCATTCTGATTAGTGGCAATCAGGAAGTTTATCATGATAAGTTATGATACTAATTTGTAAGTGGCATATTAATTGATTTTATATGTGTGGATGCCTCAAAATTCCTGACGGCACTAAAAATTTCTCCCTGAAGACATATAATACATAAAAATATAATGCAGGATAATTTCTTGAAATGCCATTTTTTCCCTTTCTTTCTGGTTAGGATCTTGAAAAAAGTTAAAAAGTAGTGAGTACATTCAACATATGGTGTTGGGAAAACAGAATATCAACAAACAAAAAATGGGGTTTGACCGTTATCTAACATCATATACAAGCGTTAACTCAAAATGGATCAAAGACCTAAATGAAAGATATAAAATTATAAAATTCTTAGATGAAAACATAGGAAAAAATTTTCATGATATTGAATTTGGCAATGGTTTCTTGGATATAACAACAAAGACACAGGCAAGAAGAGAAAAAATAGACAAATGGGACTTCATGAAAACTGAAAAATTTTGTGCATCAAAAGCAACATCAACAGAGTAAAAAGGCAACCCACAGAATGGAAGAAAATATTTGCAAATCATATATGGAATAAAGAGATTAATATCCAGAATATATAGAGAACTCCTAAAACTCAACAACGACAAAAATCAAACAACTGGATTCAGAATTCAGAATTATGGAGTTTTAATATGGATTATATATGTGGTTAACATTTCTATTTTATAGTAAAGAAATGTAGAAAAAGGACTTGAACAGGTACTTCTCCAAAGAAGATATACAAATGGCCAATAATGACATGTTAAAAAGATGTTCAATATCACTACCTTTAGGAAAATGCAAAGCAAAACTGCAATGAGATGCTACCTTACACCCATTAGGAGTGACTACTATTGCTACTATCAGAAAAAAAAGAAACCCAAAAAACAAACTGAAAACAACCAGTGCTGGCAAGGATATGGAGAAAATGAAATCCTTATGCACTTTTGATGTGAAAGTAAAATGATACAACCACTGTGGAAAGCAGTGTGACAGTTCCTCAAAAAACAAACAGAATTACCCTATGATTTAGCAATTTTGTTTCTGGGTATATACCCCAAAGAATTGAAAGCAGGATCTGAAAAGATACTTGTATACTTATGTTTATAGCAACATTGGTTCACAATAGATAAAATGTGGGATTGACCTAAGTGGTTGCCGATGGATGAATGGATAAACAGAATGTGGTATACACAATACCATGAAATAGTATTCAGTCATAAAAAGGAAGGAAGTTATGACACAGGCTACAATATGAATGAATCTTGGGGACATTATGCTAAGTGAAAAAAGTCAGTCACAAAAAGACAAATACTGTATGATTACACTTACATAAGATACTTAGAATAGTCAAGAGCATAGAAACAAATAAAATGGTGATTGCCAGGAGCTGAGGGAGAGGAGAAAGGGGAACTATTGTTTGATGGGAATAGCATCTCAGTTTATAGAGAAGAAAAGAATTCTGGAGATAGATGGGTGTGATGGTTACACAACAATATGAATATATTTAATAACACTGAATTGTACACTTAAAAATGGTTAAAGACCAAGGCAAGAGAATGGCTTGAGGCTAGGAGTTCAAAAACAGTTTGGGAAACATAATGAGACCCTGTCTTTACAACAAATAAATAAATAAATAACTAAATAAATAAACAAGCAAGCTAGGCATGGTGGCACACATCTGTAGTCCCAGCTACTCAGGAGGCTGAAGTGGGAGGATTGCTTAAGCCCAGGAGTTCCAGATTGTAGTAAGCTGTGATTACAGTAAGCTGGGATTGCACCACTGCATTCCAGCCTGGGCTACAGAGCAAGACCCCATCTATAAAAAGTAAAAAAATTTAAAAAATAGCTAAGATGTTAAATTTTATGTTATGTGTATTTTATGCCAATAAAAAAAATTGTGATAAAACAAGCAGTAATCATTCCACCCTCTAGCAACCATAGGCAATGTCTATATTTTTGCCTCCCTTGCCTCAGGAGAATTAATCGCTTCTTTGGATTTTTGTGATTCTCTAGAGAAAGCCTCCAGCAAGTATTTGGAAGCCCTCGGGTTTCACAGGGAAGATGCTGGAATTTCCTGTGGGTGGTGAACAAGAAGGGTGGTCAACTCAGGAGCTGACCTGGGTCTCCTCCTGTGCCATGTCACAGAAACAGCAGGCCCACTGAGGGGGATGGCAGTGTGAGTGTTGGGGATGGGATGCTAAGTGATGTTGCCTTGCAAGGTAGGCAAAGGACCTGGGGCAGAGCCAGAAAGAGAGGGGAGATGTTGTGGGCCGAGCAGTTGCTGCCTTCAAATGGTCCATGCTTGCTTGGACAAGGGCATCTCAGGGGTGACCAGTGAGATGCTCCCTCCAACGACAGAGAACCTTCATCCATAAAAGGGGGAAGCTATCATAAGGACCTCATAAATGGTAGAAAGCATGGTAAAATACTTGGTTTAAGTGCTTTGTATATGGTAAACAATAACTATTAGCCATTTTATTATTTTATTTCCTTTTATACTCTTATTTGTCAGACTTAGGTATTCTGAAGGGTTTTTATGAAGGGTTTACCAATCAAAAGCAAACTTCAATCTGGCTTGTGTCCAAATTTTCACAAATTCAGAATTATGGAGATTTTAATATGGATTATATATGTGGTTAACGTTTCTATTTTTATGGTAAGGATAATTACTACTTTATTTCTATTACATTTGTCACTTGAAAGTAATTTATACTCACTATAGAAATGTTTGGAAAGCTTAAGAAAGTTAAAGAACTTACTCATGATCTTTTTACTTGGGGTTAACTACTATTAATTTTCATATATTTCCTTCCAGTACTTTTGAATACACATATAGAGTATATATGCACATATAACAAAATTTGATATATGCATGTAAAATTGGAATCGTTACTATATATAATTTGTACCATGTGTTTTTAACATTAGTACTTTATCGTAAACATTTACCTATGTTATTAAATATTCTTCAAAAATATGACTTTTAATTCCTACCTAATATTCTATTACAGGACCATACTATAATTTACTGAATCTTTTCCTATTGTGGGATCATAGCTGGGTGATAAATATTTTGTACATAAATCTTTTACTACATCTCTCATTTACTTAGGATAGATTTCTAGAAGTATTATTGATTCAAAAGTATGAGCAATTTTATGACTTATAATACATATTGCCAAATAGCTTTCCAAGTTAAATTTCCAGTGGAAATATATGAGAATACTTGCTTTTTTTTTTTTTTTTTACCTCTATTAGCAATTACCTTTAAAATATATTTTAATAGGAATTTTAATTTATAGTTAAAAAAGTTAGAAGTTGGACATGTTTTCCATTTCCCATATGTTTTGGGTTCACCTTATTTTTTTCTCTCATGAATTTTTTGGTCATGTTCTTTTTCTCTTTTTTATTGATATATTAGTATTTCTCCTATTGATTTTTGTAAGAATTTAAAGATCTGGTATAGATATTAACTCTTTATCATATTTATAAATTAGCTAATAATTTTTCCTAGTCATTTACCATTTACTGTTATTTAGTTTTTTCAACATACAGAGTTTTAAACATTTAATGTATTAAATATGTGAGCACAGGTTGAGCCTTCCTAATCCAAAAATCTGAAATCCAAAATGCTCCAAAATCTAAAACTTTGGGAGTACTGGCATGGCACTCAAAGTTTATGTCCAAAGGAAGTAATTGATTACTGGAACATTTTAGATTTTGCATTTTTGCATCAGGGGTGCTTAACCAGTACGTATAACGCAAATATTTCAAAATCTGAAAAAATCTGAAATTTAAAACACTTCTAGTTCCAAGTATTTCATTTAAGGGATACTCAACCTGAATTTACTTTGTGATTTGTCTCACTGTTTTATACTTTGAATAGGCTTCTTCAAACTGATCAAAGAGCTTCCTACATATTTTTTGTGCTACATTAAAAAAGAAGTCTGACTCCTTAACTTTTAAAAAAAATTAATATTTTTAATTGACAAATTGTTGTACACATTTAAAGGGTACCATGTGATATTTTGAGACACACACACACACAATGATGAATGATTAAATCAGGCTAATTAACATATCTATCACCCCACTTGCTTATTATTTTGTCTGGTAAGACATTTGAAATTTACTAAGTTATTTTGAAATTTGCAATATATTATTATTATCAATTGTAGTTACCCTGCTGTACAATAGATCTCAAAACTTATTCCTCCTGTCTTAACTGCAACTTGTACCTTTTGACCAATAACTCCCCATTTCCTCTCCCGTGACTCCTTAACTTTTACGGAAGTTGTTTTAGCATATGCCCTAAGACAAGACTGACTTTGTGTTAACTGACAGGGAGAAAAGCTCTGGAGCTGTAGGCTTGGGTAGGTCTTATAGACTGGGCTCCCCAAAGCTTTCTCTTTTCTCTGTCTTTATTGAGTTAGTCTACATGGAACTCATTGAGATGGGATTGATTTTGTTTTAACCCATGACATAGGATTTAACTCATGATATAAGATTATTTATGACTTATTCTCCTTGATCCTATCTTGTTTGTTAAGAGTTTGTATCAGGAAAGGTAGTTAACTTTTTAACATTGATTTATTAATATGTAATTTTCTATATTATATCTAAAGAATGTGGCTTCTATTTTTAATTCATTGAGATTTCCGTTTTGTCTCATCATGTAACAAAATCATGTTCTCGTTGATTTTTATTTTTATCATTGTTTAAGGAATGAAACACGTTTGTAGAGCTTGTTATGAAGAGCAGCAGTCATCCACCTACCCCTAACTTCTCATCATCTCGACCGTCTCAGAGGCCACCAATCTTTTCGTAGATTGTTTTAGCATTTTCCTCCATGTCTCTCTCTCTTTATTATTTTATTTATTTATTTATTTATTTATTTATTTATTTATTTATTTATTTATTTTTTTGGAGACGGAGTCTCGCTCTGTCGCCCAGGCTGGAGTGCAGTGACACGATCTCGGCTCACTGCAAGCTCCGCCTCCCGGGCTCACGCCATTCTCCTGCCTCAGCCTCCTGAGTAGCTGGGATTACAGGCGCCCGCCACCACGCCCGGGTAATTTTTGTGTGTGTGTGTTTTTGGCACAGACGAGGTTTCACCGTGTTAGCCAGGATGGTCTCCATTTCCTGACCTCGTGATCCGCCCGCTTCGGCCTCCCAAAGTGCAGGGATTACAGGCATGAGCCACCGCGCCCGGCCCCATGTCTCTCCTTATAACATATTTATATTGCTACTTCTCACAATGGAAGCACAAAGATTTACTCTTCTGGTTTCCCCAGACACATACAGCCACACAGAGATACTCCAAGTCCTCACAGCCCCCAATCTTTCCATTTTCTCCTGATATATTTATATATTTACCGGTAGTGTTGGTTTGCTTTCTATTCAGTGTTTATTTTCTCATTTACTACATCAATACAGTTCACAGCTGAGGAGCACTTGGATGGGGCTTATTGATTGTTGGTGTCCTTGCGTTTTGAGTTGACTTGGCTGTTTCACCGGGAAACCAACCCTTGGAGGCATAAAACCTGGGTGACTGCATTGGAAGCTGTGCAGGGCAGAGACTGGAAAGGAGGGGTGGTGGTAGTCCGAGTGTGTGCTAAATCCCTTTATTTCTGGTATGGTCCAGCACCCTTGCCCTCACCTGTATCTGATATCCCCTTGTCCAGAGCCTTCTGCTATGCAGTCTCTAAAGAATAAACTTCCAGTTTTATGTAGAAATTGGGGGAAGGCTGGGGAAGGGATGGGCTGTTGGTTGGCCACCTAAGGTAGAGGGGGGTACTTTGGGATCTAATTACTTCTTAAACGGACTTGCACAAATCCTTCTTTAGTCTGACCTTCACCTCCCCCTTGTAGAGGTACCTGGTGCTGCCAATTTCTGAGTGTTTTGGGTGTTCTTCAGGGTAAATTGGGTTGTTCATGGCTTTTCCCACTGTCAGCTTAGAATTCGCTTTCTTGGGTCTGCTAAGTCAATTACCATGGGCCATCTGCTTTCCAGCTTCCAAAATTGTGTTGCTGTTTTCCTTTCTCCTGCTCTGTTTGTTCTTATGAGTTTATGTCTTTATAAAGCTCCCTTTACTGTCACTTTAATAAATGAAGATTGTTAAGAGCAGTTTATGCAGATGCAAGCAACTCACTGTCTCTTTAGTAGCCCATTTTTTCTTTATTAAACAAATGCTATGTCCTCATTTTAGAAAAGCTGGAAAATACAAGGTAGGCAAAATATTTAAAAATCATACATAATTGCACTTTCCACACATACCCATCATTAATAAAATTTTGGTGTAGAGATTTCAAGATACAAATTTTTTTATTTATTGAATATATTTTTAAAGAAATGAGAATATGATTTCCAGACCTTTGGTAACTTCATTCAAAACCATCTTAATCTGGTCATAAATATAAATTTACTTTATTCTTCATACTATACTTAATTGGAGCACATAAAAAAGATTCTCTAGATACTTTTATAAATGTGGTTTCAATGCTGAACATAAATGTCAAACATAATTGCTGAAAGACATATTAGTTAAAAATAATTTCAACTATACTCTTGCTTTTATCTACCAAATGGTATTAAACAAAGGCTTAGGAAATGGGAGTAGAAAGGAGGTGGAGTAAATTCTTTGTTTTAGATAATGGGATGTTAAGAGATTCCATTTTATTTTCAATTTTGATTATTAGAAAAAAATGCAGCTTAAAATGTTTGTTTAACTTATGTGGTAAAGATAAAAGTAAATACAATGTAGAAAGAAAAGAGAAATTGCAACGAAATGAATACAATACAAAGGAAGAATAAGAGCGGAAAATGAAAGGTAAAATAATAATTTCTCATGTAATGTTTTCTTTTTCCTTTTGCATAATTTCTTGTCAGCCTCTTGCAAGTTAGTTAAGTTGATTGTACTATGATGCCAACAATGGTAAAAGCCAATTTTCTTGTTTTAAAAGTATTTCTTGTAGGAGTGACTCTAGTCAGTCATTTATAAAAAGATATGCAATTTCTCCAAGAGTCTCTATCAAATATGTGGATGACTGGTAGCTGAAAGACATTCTTAAATCATGGAACAGTAGATTAGAATACACATCTTTTTCATTGTGAGTTAACTGTATATGTCTTATATTTTAAAATAGGTGTTATATTGTGCACTTGTTTGCTGGGCATTGTCAGGCATTTAAAAGGTACATACATAATCTCTAATCGTAAATATAAGGTCAAGGTATGTATTATCCATTACACTTATTATATAAGGAAGCAAAGGCTCAAAAAGGTTAAGTAGCTTGTTCATGTTTTCTTATTTAGTACGTAGCAAATTGTGGACTTGAACTAAGGTCTTCTGTTATCAAATTCTGTGCTCTTCTGCAAGATGCTACCTCCAACGGAAGTAAAGGTTCACTTACTTTTCTCCAATCAAATGGTTAAGCTAAGCCCCAGTGCAATTTCTCCTCAAATGCCAATCTTGGAAAACTGTTTTACAAGTTGTAATTATGTATTCCAATGCTTGGAAAAGCTTAGGGGGATGCCACATTAAGCAATGACAAATAAGCACTTCCGGGAGTCTTGCAAATGCTGGTGTGTATTGTGAATCCTTAGAGGAAGTGCTGTATACCTAGTTTTATCAAATTCCTTGACTATGAAACCCTTTTGTTTCTGATTTTTCTGGAATTGATTCACCTAAAATAGTTCTATGGGGTTTGGGACATTATGTTTCCAGTGATCATCATACATTGATCAATACTAAGTAGGATCAATACTAAGTCTTGTAATTTCTTTCCTTCTAAAAAAAAAAGAAATGGAACGAAGGAACGTGGAAAGGAAGGAAAGAAAAAAGGAAGGAAAGAAAAAAAGGGAAGAGAGGCTGCACCAATTACGGGCAATGTCCTTTCCTTGGGGAAAGCAGTCACTAGGCTATGCCATTGGAAGAGATTTTCTGTGGTTTTGGAAATCACAATAGACTAATGATACAAACTTTTCATGAATGGGACAATGTATATTATTTAGCTTTATATCTATAGTCCTTAATGCAGCACCTACCACAGAGTCAGTGCTCAATAAATTAATGAACAAGTGCATAAATGAGTGAACAGAATGACAAGTCTGAGGTGTGGAGTCCTTGGGTGACTTTAGGCACCTCACTTGGTCTCTCTGGTCCTCGTGGTTAAAAATGACAATGCATCTTCTGTTGCAGGGTGCTGTGAGGTCTACACAGATGGTAACATCCCTACCACAGTGTCCAGGAAGAGTAGAAACTGACCTCATCTCAGTTACCTTCCTTTTCTCTTCCAGGGGAAGACTTCATGCTTGACACTGGCAGATTATTTTAGGAATCCCTGTTTCTTGGGGACATTAGAGATGAAGTGAACAGATGTCCATAAATTAATATGTTCTTAGTATTCAATCATCTTTCTTTTATCTTGAGTATTTTCCTTTCAAATAAGTAGTCTCCAACCCATCCTGTTACGCTTTTCTGCACAAGACTCATATGCTGAGTATTGATCAAGACTCCAAAACATACAAACACCTCCTCAACATAAGTATGGGGATTGATTTTATAGCCATCACCCAGCTGCTAGTCAGCAAGAAAGTACTACGTGATGCTTAGCTAGGAAAGTTAACGTATAAAAATAACGGGCTTGTCATTACACGGGCACCAAAGGCACCCCTTGGGAACAGACGGGCAGGAAACAGTAGGGGGTGGGGCAAAGTTCATTGGCTGGCTTGTAATTATCACCACTTCTTTCTAAAAACTAACAGAATCCATATAGATTCTGTGAATTTAACATTTTTATTCCACCAGGTTTCCTTTCTTTCTCACACCTCTGCTCCTAGACACGTTGTATTACCAGAGATTGAAGCTTAGCTTGCTTTACCTTCTTCTGTTTGTTTAAAATTCTCAAAGAAAAGAAAGAGTAGTGGGCAAACGAACACCTAGTAATCCTTCAATGAAAGCAGTGATTTTTCCTTTATCCTGGTTTTTCGGTGGAATAATTCTGTACTCCTCTCTCTCTCTCTCTGTG
This sequence comes from Rhinopithecus bieti, assembly GCF_001698545.2. Classification (NCBI taxonomy): domain Eukaryota; kingdom Metazoa; phylum Chordata; class Mammalia; order Primates; family Cercopithecidae; genus Rhinopithecus; species Rhinopithecus bieti. The sequence continues at coordinate 4,026,440 of NW_016803417.1, read as the reverse complement.
TGTACACACACATACAGAGTTATACACACACACACACACACACACACACACATACACAAATGCCTTTCAGAATAGGCCAGAGACAGTGTCTGATTTCACACCTGATAAGGTCTATGAATGGAAGGAGGAGAAAGAGAGTTAATTTTAGGTGCTGAATGTGAATACTTTTGTTTCTCTTGGGACCTTGTATTCTGAGATGGTGCACAATTTGACTCCTCAAATTTCCTTAGACTTCTCAGCTTGGTGTTTAAGCTGATAGTATGTTGACGTCTCTCACCAGCAATAGCAAAACCGTCTCCGCACATGTTTCTTTCTACCTCTCTCTGCATGGATGGAATGCTTTCTTCCAAAAGGGTTTAGTTACCACAGGTTGGTGTTCTCTTGAGTGAGTGTTTTCATTATTTTTTTCAGAAAAGTGAGGGGACAGGAGGGCTCTTGTCTGAGAGCATGTCTATCCCTTAAGACCCGATGAACCACATAACACGTAGGTTTAGTTTGTTCAGGGATCATAGTTTGTGCTCAGCCTGTCGCTTGCGGGATGTCGGCCAAGTTCTCCTCATTCTGTTCTTGAGGCCTCCCATCGGCTGGCCTCCCCTCCATCTCACCCATACCTCTTGTTCCTGCTCTGAGTCCTTCCTTCCCTCTAACTCTGCTTGCTGACTCACCTCCCTTGGGGACAAGCTTTGGAAGTCACAGAGCTCAGCTTTAAAGCACATGAGGTGCTCGAGAGATCCCAGTTCCTCCTTTAGGACTAGGTGTGTGGAGAGACCCCTAGCTATGAGTTAGAGACCTGATTCTGCCACTTACTGGCTCTGACCACTGAGCAAGCATTGGTAGTAACACTCAATTTTCAAATCTATAAAGTGGGGGAATGACATATGGATGTGTGGTTTTGTGAGGCTTAAAATAATAATCACTACGAAAGCACTTGACATTTTGAAAAGCTCTCGGCTTTCATAGCCATTATGGCTTAGAAGTGGGGAATGTTCCTGTTTATGTTCTTTTTCCACATCTCAGCAAATCCCACCTGCACTTTCACCAGATTAATGAAATCCTTTCCACTGTCTTAGCCCTTCTTGGTTCTCTCTCTGATGCTTTACCCTACTGCTCTAACTACACTGGTCTCTTCCTACTGGCAGAATATGTTTCATCACTTTAACAAATTAGTATAGTTCTGTGTTTTGATTTAACTCCTCTGCTTGTACCACACAATAAATTGATTCTCTTCCTGACTAGTCTGAGTAGTGTCATATTCAGAAAACACCTAGGTTCAAACTCTAAAATTAATTGAACATCTATTAAGTCATTAATCTTTCTACAAATACCAAAGAAGGCTGACATTGCTGGACCCAAAAATTCCTCCTCCTTATCACAGCATTAGAGCATCTCTGCTCCTCCCTCAAAACTCCTTTTATAGCCATTATGGCTTAAAAGGGGGGATATCCTTCGTTTTTCTTGGACCCAGATCCCTTTTTTCCATCCTCCTGGGCCCATTTTCTTTTCTCTGTGAGTAGATCTCTACTCTAGCAAAGATAAAGTTAACCTTTCTGACCATTTGAGGGAAAAGAATAATTTTGAACCCTTCACAGTGCCTAGAACAAGGCTGTAATAGGCATGGGGTAGGTGCACACTCAATAATCGTATTGAATCCATCCCATAATAACCATGCAGAGAGTGCAATGAAGAAAATCAGATTGATAGTGCCACAGTTCTTGGGTCTTGGGGTGGCTACAGGAGATGAGATGGTTGTGTTCTCGAAAGCTGGAGAAATGTAAGAAACAAGAACCTTGGTGACTACTTCGTGTTTCCAGCCTGGCAGCTGGTCAAGGTCTGCTGCCAACTCTGGGGCCAGTGGCAGGCGGGGGTGTAGGACTCAGGCCCAGCCCCCATGTCCTGCCCTCTCCTCCTTGGCCCTTCTCCACTGTACACTGTCTCTAGTTGGTCCTGTGACCAGGGCTTACATGGTTACTTTTTCTGGTAAAAGGAACCTCTTGAGCATATCTCCCACAATCTCAGTTTATTACCTGGCTAGGCCCTTTTCATCCTTTACATTTGCCAATAATTCCCAGTTTTCAAGCTAATTTCATGTACACTTTTTATGATATGATATTCAAAACAACCATGGAAAACAGAAAATACAGGACTCTGAAATGGGGCATTATCTCCTGTTCACAGATGAAGGAAGGGAAGTAGAAGCATGAGGTTTCTTTTGTCCCTTTCTGGCCACACAATGTCTTCCTAAAACCCTCTCTAGTATATATGTATCCCAGTCCTTTAAGTTTTTTTAAAATTTTTATTTCTTTGATCCATGAGTTATTTATTTAATTAGTTTTTATAATTGACAAGAGACAATCTACAGAATGGGAGAGAATATTTGCAAATGATATATCTGATAGAGAGATTTACTTAGTTTTATCTACTACTTTTCCTTTTCTTTATTAATTTAATTGATGCCGTGATCCATTTGTCCTGTACCCTTTAGGTTTGTCACTACTGGTCTGCCTTCACTGTGTACTCTCCAGAGAACAAAATCTCATCAGTCTAAACTCATGGAAGGGGGATCAGCACAGCATTCTGCATTTATTATGAGAAATGCTTCTGTCTTGATGGTGTTGACAACAGCACGTCTGTTGGAAGCAGGGTTTGGGGGCACAGATGGTGACCAAAGGAATGAAGATCATTTGGGAAGAGTCTCCTCTTTGACATGTAACAGAGTGGAAGGCACACCTGGGCTTTTATGGGGGGAAATGAAAGGGAAATGATTTCCAGGAAAGATGGGTCTTTAACCAGCTCCGCCCAGTCCATCTGGGCTAACTCTTAAACATGAGCCCTGCACCATTCATCCGTGGTTTTGTGAACATCATCTGGTTAAGATACTCAGGTCTGTACTTTAATAAGCTCGCCAAACCTGTCACTGTTTGGGGTCCAGCTGTATTTTACTGTTTTTGCTTTTAAGATCAATGTTTCCAGATTCAAACCGTGAAAAGTAAATGGTTCCTTGTAGTCATGAGTCATAACCTGGTAGAGTTTGGGCCTCATTTGACCCCACAGATGTATTTTGTTTAGCTTTCTTTTCTTTTCTTTCTTTCTTTTCTTTTTTTCTTTTCTTTCTTTCCTTCCCTCCTTCCCTCCCTCCCTCCCTCCTTTCTTTCTTTCCTTCCTTCCTTCCTTCCTTCCTTCCTTCCTTCCTGCCTGCCTGCCTGCCTGCCTTCCGTCCTGCCTTCCTTCCTGCCTTCCTTCCTTCCTTCTTTCTTTTTCTTTCTTTCTTTCTGTTTTCAACCTTTACAAAATGTGAGGTTTCAGGTAAAGTTGTATTTATGACATCTTTAGAAAAATTAACTCATCTGGGTTCAGTGGGGTTGAATAACTGCATGTGAGTGTTTGGTCAGGACTAGCTAGTGGCCTGTGGGGCTGTGGTGTGCTGCGGTCCTATAAGACTGCCTCCTTCATCTGTATTGCTTTCTGAGCCCCTGCGAGCACTTTGAGTTTCCCACCTCTTCCACCGAAATGTCATTTTCCCCCAAAACTCTCTTTTTGAACATGGCATTGGGAAATGCAAAGATGGAAGTTGAAGCTAGGGACTGAGGGGAGAAAAGAGGAATGGTTGACCAGGAAATCTTTATAGGTGTCATTGAACTTCTTTTCTTCCTGTTCCCAACCTCTTCTCTCATGGGTAACTTACTTAAGACCAGTGTATTACAAAGAAGAGGCTGGAGGCATGCCAGGTTTGTTCCGCGAAGGATAGGTTACAATAGTGGTTCTCGACCTTGGTGCACATGAACTCCTATACCGCCATTTAGATGAGAACATACCAATGCCTGGGCTCCACCCTGGATCAATTCAATTAGAGTTTTTGAGAGTAGAACCTGAGCATCAGTAATTTTTAAAGTTCCTTTAGTGGTTCTAATGTGCATCCAGGTTTAGATCAGCTGGGTTAGGCTTTTGACAAGGTTTATTGAAGATCTTTCAGGTTTTTGAGCTGAAGGATGTTCCTTACTATTTTGCTAGGTGGACACAGAGAGGCATCTTAGACGCTTCTTTCCAAGGTTAGCTGAGAAGACTTGAGGGCAGATGTCTTCTCCATCGAATTAAAGGGTCCAGTCCAACATTTAATTTCCTGCCACAGTGGGACTGGTACATTGGTCAAATGCCTCATCTAAGTTCATGAAACTTTTTCAAAACACTAAGGATTCTTTAACTCACACTCTGAACTTCCAATAGAGCAGCAAAAATAAGTTATCTCCTACCCCACCCCGAAATAAAATGTTAGAGCGAACCAAGACTTTTTTTTATTAGCTTCAAAACCAATGTCAGCAATACAAACCAGGAAATTTTATAGCTATATGTAGAGAAATAGGATCAGTGGACAGGGGTTGTATCTCAGGCACTAATTCTATCTGATTTTCAAATGCTACTTTCACCTACACAGGTCAGAGCCACACGTGTGAGTAATTCTCAGTGAGGTGACTAACTGATATGTAGCTAATGGGTACCTCCTGCGACCGTAGATGGTATACTGCAGAGGTTTCAAATTCTGACTGATCATTTTAAATCCCTTGAGCACTTTAGAAAACTACAGATCCTTAAAGTTCCCACCTGCAGATATACTGCATCAGACTTTCCAAGGGCACAGGGCCTTGGGCATCTTATTAAGAGAAAATTACCCCCACTCCTCCCCAGTAAGACTTCTTATGTACTGCTGGTGGGATATAAATTGGTAGAACCTTTTAAGAGGGCGGTTTGACTATATCTATCAAAGGGTAAAATGTACTTCCCTTTGAACCAGAAATTGTACTGCATGTATTGGATAAATTTGCCCAAGTTTCAAATATATATGCAACTTTGTAATAGCAAAAAAACCAAAAAAACAAAAAAACAAAAACAAAAACAAAACCCAAAACAAAACAAACAAAAAAAAACTGAACGAAATATTTGTTATAATGGCACTGGTTGAATAAATTAAAGTACATCTCCACAATGGAATACTACACAGTTGTTACAAATAATAAGTTAGATAATTTGAGAAAAATCCATGTATGGTGGTACGGAAAGGTATGCATGCATATTTTAAGTGAAAAAAGTTGCAGAATGACTTGATTACTTTGATCCTGTGCATGTATGTGTACACACACACGCATACATATACATATTCCAGCCTATAAGAGTACACATGCAGCTACATATCCACATTCGCATGCACATACACATGCGTATACACTGGTTGAAATGCCAAAGTTGGATTCTTGGGCCAAACCAATAATCCTAGGAGCCTCCCAGGAGACATTCTGTGAATGTCCATTTTAACTGCAGAGAACCGCTGCTTTGGTCATTTTAAGTAGCAACTAGATTGGTTTTGAGACCACCTTGAATGTCAAGAATTCGTTGTTGTAGTTTCAAAAGTAGCACTATATTTATTTTTCCAGGCATTTTTTTCCTCTTTGCTTTCATGGATAAAGCAAATTCAGAAATACATTTTAAGAATAAAAGAGGTGATGTTGTTTTCCTAGTGGAAATAATATTTCAATGACTTTGACCCTATGCATTTTATTTCATAGGTTTTTATTTTATTAAATAAACTGCTTTTTCCATTTTATCAATGTAAAGAGGAACTTTATGATGGTGACCATTGATTTGAATCAATTGTTCAGTTTCAAGAAAGCAAGAGGCTTGAGAAGGTTCCTTGTCTTATAAATAGTACATAGGACATCAGACGGTGGAGGCACAACCAGTTTCTCAGTTAGATTAAAGGCCTACCAAGGTAGCACTGTGAGAAATCTCACTTGAATGCTATGTAAGTAGTGAGATACAACGGTCTGAATATGAGTGAGGAAAATGCCTGGGTCCTTTTATCAGTCTGGTGCATTTGCTGCCACTGTTGCTGCTGTTTGCCTCAAACTGTTTAAACTGTTAACCTACAAGGTAGCTCTTATATACAAAGTTGTTGATACATCCAATTAATGATGTCTGACATGCTGTTTTTGTAGGGAGAAAATATGTGCTAATAATAATTTTGTTAAAATACTTTTGGGGAAAATTTGCTGAAAATTTGCACTTTTGTTTCTATGCTTGGTACAAGCATATGCTGTCTTTCGAAAAATATTTATTTATTTTTTATATTAGACGGAGTCTCACTCTGTCGCCCAGGCTGGAGTGCAGTGGCGCGATCTCAGCTCACTGCAACTCTGCCTCCCGGGCTCAAGTGATTTTCATGCCTCATCCTCCTGAGTAGCTGTGACTACAGGCGTGTGCCACTATGCCTGGCTAATTTTTGTATTTTCAGTAGAGATGGGGTTTTAACCATGTTGGGCAGGCTGGTCTCAAACTCTTAACCTCAAGTGATCTGCCCACCTTGGCCTCTGAAAGTGGCTGTCTTAAATTTTAGAATGTACTTTCAAATGGATATATGATTGTGGAGTTATATAAATATAATATAATATAAAATATTTAAATAGATAGAATTTAACTTTATTGTTATAAGAAAACTCCAGGTATAAGATATCATAGAAAAGTTATTAGTATATTAGTGTGAAGAATATAAAACTAGAAGGTTACCTTTATATTTAGTATTTTCAGATCCATAAATTCCAGTGTACCCAAATATTGCCACATATTTTGTGATTTTTAAATTCTTTGACCTAGATGACTATAAATCTTTTTTTAGAAACTATATAATAAAATCTTTAATATATGATATAAATAAATTCATTAAAGGGCTACCATTTTCTTGACCCTGCCAACCCCTTCTCCTCTCCTTCTTCATTACCAGGTGATTGCACACCAATGCAAGGGGCATGAAAAAATAAAGCGAGCAATGGGTTTTGAGAAGTAAACCACTTATGTAAACTGTTTTATAATTTCTCTGAATAACTCTGCAAGAAGCTATTCTCATTTTACAAATGAGGAAAAATATTGACAGGGATTTTGTGAGTTTCCCAAGGTCTCATCCAGTTAGCAAATGTCAGAACTAACACTGGGACTCAGTAAACCCCTGTCTTTTCCACTGTCTCTACCAGACAAGCCTCAAATTAATAATTTTTAATAATAATATTATCTTGGGTATGAAAACAACAGAAGAGTCATTTTGTCAAGATTGGAGAATGTTGATAGCAATTTTAAGTGCTAACCTTTTCCTGACTGAATTCCAATATTTTGTGTGTGTGTGTGTGTGTGTGCAGATCTTCCTTACATTCTATGAAATGGTAGCAGGTTAACATTTTAAAAATATTTTCTCTAATTCATTTTGTCCCTTTGACCCCTTTCCAATTCATTCAGGTATTCCATTTAAGGGTGGCTTAAATGACAACAACGTATTATCTCACAGTTCTGGAATTTGTAAGTCCAAGACTTACAGAGTTGGATTTTTCTGAGGGCTGTGAGAGAAAATCTGTTCCATGCCTCATGCCTGGCTCCTGGTGGCTTGTTGGCAATCTTTGGTCTTCCTTGGCTTGTAGATATCATCTTCACATAGCATTCTCCATGTCTATGTTTCTCAGTGCCCAAATCCCCACCCCTTTTATAAGAACATCAGTCACACTGCATTAGAGCCCACCCTAATGACTGACCTGTCTTCACTACTTCCATCAGCAGCAACCCGATTTCCAAATAATGTCACATTCTGAGGCATTGTGAGTTAGGACTTCAATATATGGATATTTGGGGGACACAAGTCAACACCTAGCACAATCCATGACAGATTTGGAGGACTGAGTGACAAGGAGACCTGTGGCTCACTTCTCCAGCAAATGGCCAGATCCTACAGTGGAAACGACCAGGTGGTAGGTGCATACAGAGAGGCCTTAGCCCTACACGAAGGAGAGCAGCAGAATCATCCTGTGTGGGTGAGCGAGTAGACATGTAAATTGGAGCCATGGATACCTGGGTCATAAACTGGTTTTAGAAGGCCCATGATGTTTCCGAAACCCATGACAGTGCTGGAGCAGGAGAATGTTTGCATGCACTGAGAGGGTTCTACTAAACTCAGAGCAAGATCCAAATGGGAAGGGGCTATTTGGGCAGGAATGAGAAAGAACAGAGCTGCCATCAACATGGAAACTTGGAGGAAGAAACGTGTTTTCAGTTGTTATCTGACTGTGGAGAGGACTCAACCCTTCTCTCCTCCCTCCACAAGAGGAGTTTTGCCTGGATGTGTGCACTCTGGTGAGCCAAGCTTGGCTTGTGCTGGGCTAGACCAGAAGTGATGCTCCAAACCTGTTCCTGCCGTTAGCACTAAAAGAGAAAAACCACAGGAGGGCAGGGGCTGCTGGAGCCAAGCTGGGGTTCTGGGGTATGCTATTCTTAGACAGTCCCAGAGGAAAGGAAAAAGAGAAACTTCCCAGGGTGGCCATTTAGTGAAACAAATTGACTGCCCTATTAGCCAACATTTCACCACACATTGGGGAAAAACAAGTATGAACTCTTTCCCTCCCCATTGCTGATTATAGGTCAAAACTCTCTTATAATAAAATGCCGTGAGACACTAGAAGCCAGGTAGGTGAGTGAATTTTTCAAAGAAAAACAGACTTTTCTAAACATTGGCAATGATTTCGTTTGTAAATAGGTTTAACCTTAGACCTTCTGTCATCTCACATTTTTATACAGGAAATTAATTTTCTTCATCCTCTTGGTGTTTGAGGGAAGGGAAAGAGAGTTGAACAAGTCCCTGGGATTTCGAAAAGCTGCCATATAAACTTTAAAATTAAACAGATGTTATGTGAATCACATGTAAATTGGAGCCATGGGAACCCTGGTCATAAACTGAATGGGATGTTCTGAAGTGAGAGAAGTGGTGGATTGTTTGGCAATTACGAAAGGTCTCATGGATCAAAAATATCAAATGAAAATGGATCTTTGTGTTCAGCAAGAGTCAGAGAATATTCCAAAGCATAAATCCTTTCCAGCAGATTTTAAACTTCCTGAGGGCAGAGGCTATATCTTTCTCCACTTTCTATTCCCAGCATCCAGCAGAGCCCTGCACAGGGTAGATGCCTGAACCATTTACTGAATTCAACCCTTTGCGAGCAAGCATGTCATTGCAAGAGGTAACTTTTAAGTGCTGGGATTCCTATAGCTGACCCCAGTTTCATTCTTTACTGTTTCAGTTTAGGTTTCCTCTGAGGCAGAGCCTGAGTCAAGGACTTGGGTATAGAAAGTATATTTTAGAGGTGACCTTGGGAAGCAAGAGTAAGGGAGAGGTGATAATGAGAGGAAAGGAGGAAGAGACTACAGTGGACTATCAGGGTCTCTGCTCTAGGAAATGGCTGGGATGGATTTGCTGGAACCCCTTTGAAGTGTACAGAATACCTCCCAGAACGGTCCATCCCAAGGACAGAGGCTGGGGCATTTATCCACTGGCTCTAGTGGCCCACGTTGAGAGAAGGCTTCGAGACAGAAAGACAGAGAGATGGATCTACATGCACTTGAATGGGACACTTATCATGGGTTCAGTTCTGTGGGGGCTGAGATCAGAAGTGGCCCAGGAGGATGGGATATGGCACACAGGAGTGTTTTCTCCACTTAGTGTCATAGCTTCCCTTCTGTCCTTCTTGGATGAAGATGCTCTTATTTGATCTGTTCTAGGTGGTATTTATGGCTATCTCTGAGTATTTTTTAAACAGAAAAAAACTTACCCTTGATTTTAAGCGATTAGTTTTGCCATTTCTAGTAACAGGGTGGGGGAACAAAATCAGTATCAGAAAGCCTGTGAGCACATTCTGTCTCCTTAGGTGCTTGCCACACCTTTCGTGGGGAAAGATTCCTGGAGGTTAATTCATCCCATGCCTGGTCCACTCAACCTCCTTACTATTCCTTTCTCTCTGCTTCCTACAGTGAGTCTTGGCCCTGCCGTGCCAGTTTCACTTCTGCCCATATCTTTTCTGATTCAAGTTAGTCATCAATCAATTCACCTAAGAACTGTCTCTACTTCCATACCACTTTCTAGGTGTCATAGGTTGAACTGTGTTCATCCTGCCCCCAACTGCCACCCTTCATATGTTGAAGTCCTAACCCCCAGTACTTCAGAATATGACCTATTTATAAACAGGGTATTTGCAGGTGCAATTTGTTAAGATTGTCAATACTTGCCTGTATACATAGCACAATCTCCTTTGTTGATGGCCAGTAGGAGTAGGGAGGGCTCCTAATCAAATATGACTCGTGTCCTAATAAAAAGGGGAAATTTGGACTGAGAGAAAGACAAGTATAGACAGAAGACAAAATGAAAAGACACAGGGAGAAACTGGCCATCAACAAACCAAGGAGAGAGAGAGAGTGAGTAGATCCTTCCTTCACAGCCCTCAGAAGGAAGCAACCTTGTCAACACCTAGATTTTTAAATTCCAGCCTCTAGAACTGTGATACAACAAGCTTCTGTTGTTCAGGCCAACAAAATAGTTGTGGTGCTTTGTCACCATGTTTGTAGTACTTGGTTACCATGGTTTGTGTCACTTTGTTATGGGAACCCTAGCAAGTGAATAGGCTAGCCACCCACCATGCTTGGCGCAAAGCTTTCCTCTTCCATGAATTTCAGTGGATTATAAAGAGCCTTGGACCAGAAGTTAGAAACTTTGGGTCTAGCGCTGGTACCTATCACCACATGAAATAATAAATTGTATAAATATGGGCAAATGTCTTAACCTCTTTGAGTCTCTTTCTTCACAGGGCAAAATAAGGATAATAACCACACTGCCCCTGTTGCCTCAGAGAAGGGTGTGGGAATCCAAGGCAAACACATATGAGAAAGTGTTTGTAAACTAGAAAGCATGACACAAATGTAAGGAGGGGGTGTATAAAGGAGGAGCATGTTGAATCTTGATCTGGGAGTCAGTGCAACCTTGGAATAGTTGTTTCTTTCGTTTGAGCCTCAGTTCCATCTTCTGTAAATTGAGATTATTTTGAAGGTCCCTCCCAGCTCTCAAGCTCTAGGATTACATGCTTATTATTAGTCATTTATTGATTCAATAAACATGGATTGTCTGCTCTGTGCCAGGCTTTGCACGAGGCACAAGGGACAGGAGCATGAGTAAGTTTAGCTCTGGTCTTCCAGGAGTTGTGTTCCTCCAAAATTTTCCTTCTCAGTAAATCCCATAATGGCCATTTCCACCCTTTGATAACACATTTTTCTCATCCTTGGAGGAACAAAAGTTTGGAGAAATGTAAAGATGGGAGTATGAAGGGATGGTTTTGGAGAGAGACTACTTCCAAAGCCATGTTGTTTTGTCAACAGTCAAGGAAGCTGTTGGCTATGGATTTCCCTTATATAGGCCAAGAGTGACATTTTATTAAAGTTTCATCTTCCCAAATGTCCTAGCTCAGTCTGGCTTCATTTTATTGGCATACCTCTGGGTTTACTAACAACATGCAGCTGTGTAAGGTGTGGGGCGAGCATGTCCTTTCCTTGAGTTACTTCTGACAGCCAGTATTTGCACTGTAAGTTGTGTCACCATCTCCTCTTTGGTTTTTGATTAATCTTTGTTGTATTTTGCATCATGGACACTCTGTTTACAAGAAATGTAAGCTGTCTGTCCTTATGTCACTCAGGCAAAACTCTACATGTCTTTGTCTCTGTGTCCAAATCACAGTGGCTAGACACTGGACTGAGTCTAGACTCTGGACTTGAATAATTTTATTGATTCATCCAGCAAAAATGCTTTTTTAGGGTATCCACACCTGGCTCTCTAACAGAAGTTGGGAACACAGTAGTGACAAGCCAGGGAAGCTTATTGTATGCATTGGAGTTTCCCTTCTGCTGAGAGTGTAAGAAGCATATGGAGAAACAAAATAAGTTCAGATAATAAGTGCCAGGACAATGTGATAAACAGAGAGAAGGATGGACCCCAACAACATTAGATGGGGTGGCCAAATAAGTCCTCTTTGAGAAGTAATTTTTGAGCAGACACTTCAATGAAGAAAACTGAGACATAGATTTGTGGGGAAGTGTGTTTCATGCAAAGGAAGCAGAAAATCTAAAGATCTCAATGACAGGAAGAATTTAGCATGTTGAAGAAATAAGAAGGCATGGAGAGATTATAGAAGCGGCTGGAATGCTGATATTATTCCAACGCTTTCCCACCCCTCATTTCTCTGTTTCCCTTTTGTTTGAATGAGTTCTTTGCACCAATTCCTCATCCTGCCTGTCTACCTCCATTTCATCAGTCTGCTACATTGTCTGCATGGTTCCCTGAAAACTGCATTTATTAAGCCTGAAACTATGAGAAGCTGTTTCTTGGGATAGTTTGCTTTAGTTAGGTAAATGGGAGAAGGCAGCATAGAGTTGAGGAAGTGAACTAAAATGTGTCTCAGACAGGAGTAATTTAATCATAAAAGATGAACTCATTAAATTAGCATGAGAAAAGTAGGATTGATTGTTAGGTTGTAAAGGATGCTCTTGGAACCCAAAGGTAGGGGGTCAGGTAGGCTTCATCATCTCAGGCGGATCCTCTCTTTGTTGTCCTCTTTTCGGGATGCTTGTCCCTTATATCTACTTTTCTGCATGTCTGGTTCATTTTTTTCTTTGCAGCAGCTTCCTCAGCAAGGCTTTTAGTTACCTCTTGCCCGTAACTTTGAATTGCACTTGACCTAAGCGGCAGGTATGTAGCTTGACTGTTAGTGCCCAACCCTAAACCTATAGTGACTATAGCCCAGTAACAATAGACTTCATTCTCAACTACAAATTCCAGAACAATGACTCTGGTTGGCCCAGCAGGGATCAGGCATCCATCTTTGGCCAATTCAGATATATCTGATATGGGGAGTGTTCTCTTGGTTCATAAGAGTGCCTCTAGGGCCTGTGGGTGGGGCAACTTCTCTAAAGAAATGGAATAGGTGGGAAAAAGTCAATGCTGTCTTTAGCAAAAGGGTTATTGGTAGAATGTGCTTGGAATAGGAGGATTTACACCAAGAGAGAAAATGTGATCTAGACAGAAAACCAAGGGAGAGAAGGAAAAAATTAGGTATTGTAAGAAGTATGGTGGCCATGAAGATATAGGTTTAGATTTTGTCTGATGTTTTTAATACCATGCTTTTGTATACATGCACACACATGCACTCCGTCTCTTCCCACAAATGACTTGATGCAGTTTTTGTGAAATCATCTAAATTAAAATTCAGAACTGGAAGAAATAATATTGAGCTTAAGCTACTTTATTCTGCTTTATTGTCTATCTTTCCTAAATAGACTATGAATTTTTATATATGTCTTCCATAATTAAGATTTAATAATTTAAGGCTTTTATGTGTACACCAAAGTCCATGTTTTCTTACTTTTTTAGCAGATAAAAAACATACATTTTCCAGTTTCTCTGGAACAAGAGGTCCATGTAACTAGGTGGTGGCCAATGGTATGTGAACGAACTTCCCATCCCTGGCCTCTGAAACCTTCCCAGTGAATCTCCATGCTCTAGTACTCTTCCATTGTCTGCCATCTTGATCCTGAAGATCCAGCAGAGAATTTCAAATTCATAGAAGCTGGTTTAGCCACTGGGTGGAAAAATCTTAAATTCCTGAATGACTCAATGGAGCAGAAACTGTGACATGAGTAAGAAATGGGTAAAGCCATTGAGCTGTTCTATACTGACCAATGCATTGAGAGTGTAGATTCTTTTCTGGGGTTTCTGCCTTCTCACTTAATGTGCGGCAAAGATAGTGGCATATTTCAATGTAAAACTAATAAATGCATATGAGAGAATGGAGAAAAAATAACTGCAAAGGGGATGTATCCATTTGACCCCAAGAAAATTGTCTTGAAATTGAAATATCCAGGAATGTCCCTAAGATGTTTAACCTTTAGGGATGGCATATAATTCACTTAGTGATTTGTTTTTTGAGAACAGAAGTGGTTTGCTTTCCATAAGAATGGATTCATCAGCTTAAGTTCATTCCAAAATGTCAGCTACAGTGTGCCCTCTTATTTACTAATGTCGTGCAGAGAGACATTTTCTTAAGAAAAAAAGTTAATCGTTTTCCCTGCCAAACAATGAACTTTTGGTAATGGAAATGTAAATAGAAGCACAATTCGTTAATGTTTAAAATTTACTCTGGCCACACATATAGCTGACATAGACATGTAATGTAGATGGTATATCCAAATACATAAAAACACACATGTGTGCGTGCATGCACATATACACAGAACTCTCCTAGCTTGCCTTACATGCTAGTAAAGGTGTATAGTTTGTTTATTCTTGCTGCTTTGAAGTTTCTAACAATCCTCTACTAATTTATTTAGTTTTGTTTTATCATGAATTCTAAGTTTGCACGTTGTGGAATTCTCTAAAAGCTGTAGAAAAAGCAGTGAGTGAGAGTCAATGATTTTAGTCTCATCTCTGCCACTACTTGGCCTGTGACCCTAGACATTACCTCATCTCTTTGGATCTTAATTTCCTTAAGTATAAGATAAAATTGCACTAAGAGAATGGGCTTCAGAGTCTGATGGATCTGGGTGACTGGGCAAGTTCTTTAGCTTGTCAAACCCTCATTTCTCTAATTTATAACATAAGGACAATACCTTCTTCCTGTCAAGGTTGAGGCAAGCATTAGTGAGATACGTCTCAAGGCCTGATTCACAGTGAGTATTTAATTATTTGCTTCCTTTGTCCTGTCCTCTGGATATTGAGAGCTGATGCCTTCTACCCAAAGGAGCAGCAAATGTGGGAATCCACTCTTTACCTTGTTGGAGGTCACGCTGTTGTAGCTTTTACAGGGCAGAACTGGACTTCTTCTATTCTTTCCTCTTAGTGATCAAAGTAAACCTGCCTAGAAAAGGAGTGTGTTGGAGACATCATCCATTACACATCACAGTCGCTGTGAGCACCATACCAGATGAGGACCTAGCCCTGTGCAAGAGCAGGGATGGGCACACACCCATGACAATTTCGACTCAGTGTATGCAAGATTGAGTCAGCCATTGCATGCACTTTTTTTTTGAAATAGAGTCTCCCTCTGTCAGTCTGGAGTGCAGTGGTGTGATCTTGGCTCACTGCAGCCTCTGCCTCTGGGTTCAAGCAATTCTCTTGTCTCAGAATCCCGAGTAGCTGGGATTACAGGCACCCGCCACCACACCCAGCTAATTTGTGTATTTTTAGTAGAGATGGGGTTTCGCCATGTTGACCGGGCTGGTCTCGAACTCCTAACCTCAGGTGATCCACCTGCCTTGGCCTCCCAAAGTGCTGGGATTACGGGCACCACACCCAGACAAGCATGCGCTTGTATGAGATTCTTGCTTCCTCTTATATGATAACATAGACAATAGGAGAGAGGAGGTAGGAACAAGGGTAGGGTTCTCATCTTGGCTACATGTTACTCTGATGGTGTCGGAGTAAATCCATAAGGGAGTCATCAAAGATAAGTTATCAAGAAACATGTTTACAATCTATGATTATAACCTCTTTTTAAGATACTGTTTTCTCTCAGTAACCAATTGGTTTCTCTCAGTTAAAGGTCAAAAAAGAGAGAAAACATCTTTGTTCTCTTCAGCAGAACTTTTGTCAGTGTGATCGAGAAGTGTCCCAAGTGACAAGTGAGCTGACCAGGGTAAGAAATAGTTTCCTGTGTCTGTTCTTGGCCTTGTTACTTTCCGGGAAGGGGCAGATTTCAGAGGGCCCCCTCACTGTCCTCGCCCTCGCCTTCAAAATGTAGATTGGGAGGTAGAGTTTTTTTTCTAGGAACAGAAAATCTCATGTCTTTTCTTTTTTTTTTTTTTTCCTTTTTTTTTTTTTTTTTTGACACAGAGTTTTGCTCTGTCACCCAGGCTGGAGTGCAGTTTCACAATCTCAACTCACTGCAACCTCCACCTCCCAGGTTCAAGTGATTTTCCTGCCTCAGTCTCCCGACTCTCTGGGATTACAGGCACCCACCATCATGCTGGGCTACTTTTTGTATTTTTAGTAGAGACGGGGTTTTCCCATGTTGGCCAGACTTGTCTCCAACTCTTGGCCCC
Organism: Rhinopithecus bieti; assembly: GCF_001698545.2. NCBI lineage: Eukaryota > Metazoa > Chordata > Mammalia > Primates > Cercopithecidae > Rhinopithecus > Rhinopithecus bieti. The sequence continues at coordinate 4,010,510 of NW_016803417.1, read as the reverse complement.
AACCAATCCTCCGGCCTCAGCCTCCCGAAGTGCTGGGATTACAGGAGTGAGCCACTGCACCCAGCCAGAAAAACTCATTTCTTGTCCTGGCTTTGCTACTAACTAGCTTGTAACCTTTAGCTAATCTTTTAATTTCTGGGCCTCTGTTTCTACATTTTTAAAATGGGAGAGTTGAACATGATTGATCTCTCAGATATTTAGTACTAGTGTTATATAATTTCAGCATAAAATTTTTCTCAAGTATGTTCTAATACATGTGTCTCAAAATTCCCTAATTTGCATGTCACCTCACTCTACAGTTTTTCTCTTTGTCTATGCATTATATAGGCTAGACTATCATTTGCAGAATATTTTTATTTCAGTCACTTTTGAAATTTATCCTCTTCCTAAGCTGTAACATTCATGAGCTTACAATTTGATGGTGTACACACACGCACACACACACGCACACATGCAAAATCCCCAGCTATTTTAACTTTTTTGTGTTCTTACATGTAATAACATATATTAGGAAATGCTACCATAGTATAGTATTCTGTGAGACAGATTGATATACAATACTCAAACATTGATCTTTATCTTGAGTCCCTTATCCAGTGATGATCACAAACAATATGCCAATGTTTATGCTGGCCTATAGGCCATTTCCCACTCACCAGGAAAAATCTAAAGTACAATATTGTTATTGTTCTAACAACCTTTGAGGAATGGTACTTGCTCTTCTTGGTAACACCTGTTGGTTTAAACCTAGAATTCTGTGCAACATAGATGTAACATAGCTTGCAAGACCAGAAAATCAAAGAAAGAATGCAGACGGGGGGTTAGAATGTTATTTAGATCAAATTATGGATAATAGCATGTTCCTTGTTTCACCGAGAAAGCATTGAATCATCTGACAATGCATTGCGTATGTCCTCTCTCTTCCACGTTTTTGGCATTTGAGCTAGGTTGTACGCACACCTTCTATAAGTCTTCTTTTAGATATTTAAAATATTGAATGTGTACACATTTATTTAATTAATCTTCATTTATCTAATTAATCTTGGAAGGTGAATAATTTCTTGCACATCTTGGTTTTGAAAGAGTTCCGTAAGAATTAGAATTCATGAAACACACAGCAAGTTTAACCCAGCCTTCATTTTTGAAATCACCTGATATCAATTAGCATTCCTCCAGTTTGGGGTTGATTTATGATGCCCTTGTAAGGCCCTGAAAATATGAAAGCAGAGAAGCAGTATTTCAAAATGCAGCATAAAATCAACAATAAAATGTATATTTATAACCTGAAAAGTATGATTTCATCTTGGAGAATTACCAACCCAATAGCAGTAATAAGCATGATTTTCATTGTACCATATTGTACTTATTAAGCACTTCAGGGGACTTGTGAATAAATCAAATTGTGGGATCAGTTTTGGATATCTGAACATATTTTTAAATATTGTAAAAATGTGGAAAAGTATCACAACTGGTTATCATTTGTTCATGCTTTCCAAAAGAGTTTTAATCATAAGCTCATTCTTACATCCTCCTACAAGCTGGACTAAGGTTGGAATGGCCCTTAAAGTGAGGCCCTTTGAATAAATGCAGGTTTAATATGGTCAAGAGATAAGATTAGACCCTTGAAAAATCCCTTTCAAATACCACAGATTCTGATTTATGCTTATAAGAGTCAGGGAAAACTAGGTGGTTTAGAGGATGCAATGTTATCAGAGAATTTACGGTGATGTACATGCCTGCTTTTGATTTAAATTTTAATAAAAATATTCAGGATGGGAAGTTAAGGCATTGAATTGAAATGGCCCAACTTGCTCTGTTTGCATTATATTGGCTTCCACAAGTCAAGTCAATTCAATCCAACAAGTATTTGTTGACAGTGTACAATGTGTCAGGAACTGTGACAGGTGTGGGGCTACAAAATCGAGAGATAGCAGTTTGGGGGAGCTCTTGCTGGCATACAGATCAGTGTGACAGAGCTGAAGTTCCAGGTTGACCCCAGATCATAGCCTTCCCAGATTTGGATAGTATTCTGAATTTAGATCAATGGTCATGGATTCCAATGGAAAAGGGATATATAACTTGGCCTGGTCTGCAGAGATCAGTATCCCCAATGAGTTATTTTAGGGTGATCCTAGGTTAAGTCCCAAGTAGCAGTGGGGTTAAGCTAGACTGTCTGGCAAAAGTAGTCTCAGATGGATGGCTCACTTAATGAGAACCTCCCTAATTAGGAGAAGGTTGGTAACAGGGGCATCTCTAAGAAACTTTAAGATCAGGACAAATAAATAAGATTTTTAAAAGTCCCAACATTTTATTGACATTACCTTTTTTTATATAGAGTTATTAGATCATAGGTTCTATAGCTGAAAGCAAAACAAACCACTTTTGCTTCAGGTTTATATGCATGTCAGGGTGTAAGCCTCCCTCCAGGTTTCTCAAAGGGAATGATAGACACAATAGAGCTCTAAAGAATTGCATCAGGATGGCATGTCTTGAATTGGAGGTCTGTTTACCAGCCCTGCCCTGGCCCATATCACCCATGCTGGAGACCCAGAGTCTCTGCCTATGAACCCTTGGGTTCTTGCCTACAAAGTAGCTGACCCACAGCTTCTGTAAGCCAAACTGACATTACATATCTGATTCTATTGTCTCTTTACAGTGTTAAAAATTCTGGGCTGGGCGCGGTGGCTCAAGCCTGTAATCCCAGCACTTTGGGAGGCCGAGACGGGCGGATCATGAGGTCAGGAGATCGAGACCATCCTGGCTAACACAGTGAAACCCCGTCTCTACTAAAAAAATACAAAAAACTAGCCGGGCGAGGTGGCGGGTGCCTGTAGTCCCAGCTACTTGGGAGGCTGAGGCAGGAGAATGGCGTAAACCCGGGAGGTGGAGCTCGCAGTGAGCTGAGATCCGGCCACTGCACTCCAGCCTGGGCGACAGAGCGAGACTCTGTCTCAACCAAAAAAAAAAAAAAAAAAAAATTCTGGGAGGTGATGAAGAGCATCGTAAACCAAGTGAAGGATATGGAGGTTATTTGAAATGTTTTCTATTTATATTCCAATACATTGCATGTTTTCAGCTCCAAATTTGCTTGGATATCAAATTCTAGTTCTTTCTAAACAATGGAATATTGTGATAGCTTTTGAAATAAATATAAAATTGGATGACTGTCTCTCACACTTTACTATTCCATCCTCCCTTGGTAACATGCATAGAGTAACTATCTTGCCAGAGAAATGCAGACTGCAGACCGGGGTCACATCTCAATTGCGAAGTCTAATAAAGAGGACAGATGCTTCCAGTGAGTAGATAATTTGAGTATCACTTGCATTTGTGTATCATCATACCAATACTAGGACTGATAATAATGGCTACCACTTGTTAAGTACTTACTTTGTAGGAAAATAATTGTGCTATGTATTTAATATAATATCCTCATTTTATTTAATTTGAGTCCCACAATATTTCTATGAATTAGCTATCATTGCATCAGTATACTTGAAATATAAAAAATCTAAAGCTCAGAAAAGTTCACTAACCAGCTTGAAGCCAGGATCTAAAACCAGCCATTTTTCTTCCATAGCCCACCCATTTTTTATTCTTATCCTATGCTGCTTATGTTGAGATAATATGTCAAGGTTTTCTGATATGCTTTTCATGTTTTTATGAGACTGGGAGTGAACCCCTCTGGAAAATCCCTTGATGGTTCATTTGAACCCTAGAAAAATAGACAGTGAGCCAGTGTTTTTCAAACTGTGGATTTTAGCCAGTTAACAGGTCATGAAATCAATTATTAGTGGATTATAACCGGTAATGTTTTAGAAAGGAAATAGAGCATAGAATAGAAAATATCAGAATACATAGAACTGAAGCTAACTATTGTTTCGTAAAACTTTTGGCATATATATGATATAAAAATGTATGATATATATTATGTATTATATAATTTTTGGCATGTATTTTATATAATATTCGTGTGTGTGTGCATGTGTGTACTCACAGTGTAAGAATTTTTTTTTTCTGTGAATTTCAGTCAAAAAATTTGAAAACCACTGCCTTAGGATATAGATAAGGTGAGCAGGGAGTAAGACTTATGGTGTATAAGAAAGGAAGAAGAGTTTGGGGATATTTATGGGGGTTAAACTGGGGAGGAGCAAGGAGGAAGTCAAAGGGAAGAGCAAGGAGACCCCAGTAGCAAGAAACTGTCACCTATAAGGCTGGGAGGATATACTGGATCAAGGTTGGAACAGAGGGATCTTGACTCTTGTGCTAAGGAATGTGGACTTGATTGTCTGGGAGTGGATGGAAAGCCATCAAACAAGTTTGACTGGGAATGTGACATGACAAAACAGTGCCTTGGATGGATTAATCAGGCCACTGTACATATGATGAACGGGAGGTACAGAGACTGGAGTAAGGTGTACCATTTAGGAGGGTTTTGAAATAATCCAGGTCAGGGACACTGAGTGCCTTGAATGGGGAGAGGGGAGTGGGAAAAAAGAGGTGGGAGATATGGTAAACACGAATATGGAAGTAGAGGCAAATGACTGGGAGCTAGGCAGAGCCTTTAACTAACATAGAAACAGGGCAAAGGAGCAGGCCTCGAGGGTAAGATAATGAATTCAGTTTGGCACGTGCCCAGTTGATCCACAGGAGGGACATCTAAAGTGGATGACTACAAAGCAGGGAGCCATGGAAACATGAAGCTTGGTGCAATGTAGTTGAGTAAAAGGGCTAACACATAGTCAAGCTAGGCAACAATGCAGCATCCTCTAGATAGATGCTGACTGAATGGTTGATCTTGGTGACAGTGGTGGGATACATGCATTTTTCATCGTGACACTCCCTCTATTAATATTGAAGGAGCAATGAGATATTTGTCCACTGGCCTGTGGGATGTTCCAGACTTTGGTATTTTACAACTGCATTAATACAGAGGAATTGGTTTTGATGGAATGATTATTGGTATTTTTAAGCATGGTTATGTTTGTCAAATATCTGCTTTATTTTAGAGAAAAGTCTTCTCCAATGAAATGACTAATGGTCTTAGCATCTTTGGGATTAGCTTCCTTGGGATCCTTGGTCTTAGCATCCTTTGAATGCTTAAGGGTCTTAGCATCCTTATCAACCTTGGTCTTACCATCCTTGGATACTCCTGATTGTTGTCCTTATCAGGAGAAGGGAGAGGCACCAGCCTACTAGCATTGGAAGTTGCCTAACAGTTGGGCATAAAGGAAATTTGCCTAGGCTCCTCCATGGAGGTCATCCCAAGAGTAGAAACATACTTGGTACCTTGTGATAGGATTATGTCTGCAGATAATGCCTCTTCTAGTTGGATGCTTTTTGTGTGTGTGGTAGAACAGCTTTTATCACTCCTAAGTGAAGTTTAACTTTGTGGCCTCCTTTACAAGCATGAAACCACATGCAATGAAAACACATTTACTTCCCTAAATTTGCCCTTGCTTTGACTTTTCTGGACCAGGTTTCCTAACAGTATTCAGTTTCTCTCCCTGAATGGATCCTGGTGTTGATGGTAGTCCTTCAGGTAGAGATTGGGCTGATGTTTTCCACCAAAATACTGACTGGTCTCCACAACATGCACATGAACAGATGAATTTTAGAGCTTCAGATCCTGAGATGTAGTTCTTATTCCTTGATTGGTAGCATGCAAATGACAGGGACCAGGCCCTGGAGGTGGACCCAGGTCTCTAAGCTGCAGCAGTGACATGCAAGGTGACTTGTTCTAGGAGTTCCTGCAGAAACGAGTTTGGTGATTTGTGGGCTTTTAACAGACCAAGTTACTTCCTCCGTCGTGTCTACCCTGGTCTCCTAGTCTGCAGACCTTACAGTAAGAAATGCCCAGTAACCAAGAAGCTGAAAGCAAAGCCATGGCAGGTTTCTCTGCCAGTCAGTGCATTCCCTAGGAAAGCCCTTGGGATAAATCCATTTCCCCATAACGGATAAGTTGATTGTCACACCATAAAACCCCATCTTATTAGCTGGAGGAAAATATCATGAAAGTAAGGGATGTCATTTCCATCAAAAGAGAAAAACCCTGAGCCATAGTTATCTCTTTGAATATTCTATAACCAATTATTTATTATTTGTGCCTCTAGAAATTTTAAAAATGCATTAATTAAGCATCAATTGTGAGCTAAGGCAAATAAGATGAATGTGTTGTTTGCACACCTTATGATAGTCAAGACATTCCTAGAGTTAGTTTTGTCTGCTGTTAAAAGCCACTCATGGCCCCAGGAATTTAATATCCAGGAACCTGTAGAATGTATGGGGATAAGTGATGCCATGTAATGCTTTTGGGGCCTAGAAGGTCAGCACTAGATCTGGAGTGTACATTGACTTAAGATCGAGAACCAGAGGGCCCTCAAAAGCAAAAGCAGTCCTGTTTGGGGAGTACGCGGAGCACTCTATGAGCTAATAAATACCAATGAGGGTCAAAATACCTGAAGAATCCCTAGGACAAAGTATACCTCATGCCACTGGCTTTATCTCTGTCTTACAACCATTTTGTGAGTTACTGTCTGTGGGAGGCTGAGAGAGAAGGAAGAAAGAGTGTTTAGAATAAATATGGATTATAGTCAGAATAAATATGGGAGTCTAAATGAGACCTTAACTGATATTTGCACACTCTTCTGCCCTCATGTTCAATGGTCCAGGCAGTTGTGAAGTTCCTAAGAAAATGAGCATATTTCTTTTATCTTTGAGCTCCTAAGAGTTTCTAGTTTCTGGCTCATTGTGTTAAAAAAATTACTGGATAAATGGATCATATAGAATGTCTAATCTTTTACTTAAATAATTCCAGAAAAGAGGCTAAAACTTCTGCAGGAATTCACTTCAATATATCTGATCTGGGTTTTTTTGTTTTATTTTTAAAAAGTGTTCTTAGAACTTATCTGCTATAGCGTATAGCATCTATTAAAGGCTTACCATGTGTCATTTACTGGGGTAAGGAGTTTACATTGTATTAAGAGCCTATGTTGTAGGTACTATTTTTATTCTCATTTTTCAGATGAGAAGATAGAGCATGAGCAGGTCATATAGCTAGAAAGTGATGGAGCCAGGAGTTTTTATCTCAGATTTTATGTCTGTAGAAAAAACATTTTAGAGCTTATTCTTTTACAAATAGTCACTTAACTGGCTAGGTTCCTAAGACAAGAATCTATTCTTGTCTATTCATAATTTGTCTTGTGTGGTCCTCCATGGCAATGAAGAATGAAGGTCTGCAGGGTTTAGTTACTTCATTGTCTTGAAGACCACTCTGAAGTCATGCACTAAATTTTTTAACTTAAAAAATACGATTTGAAGTTTTGGAGCTCAGAAGACTTAGACATTTTAATTTTGATGTCTCCAGCACCTGACATGCAGCCCGGCAGATCCAGTGTCAGGTTATGATCCCAGGTAGGATCATGTGACATATGCCTATGTGAACACCCTCTACGCAGATAGTGCATCTAGAGTTATGTGATGTCAGGCCCTAGTCCCCATTGTGTTCCAGTACCTTTCTGATGTTAAAGGTGCCACACACTGCACCATCTCTCGGTAAGCACAGATTGGTTATTCAAGGATGAGTTCCAGATGCAAATGGACCTGAAACTACACGGTTCCTGAGGCATGGAGTGCAGAGCCCTCTGGATTTTGAGGTGGAAGACTCAGGGGCAGGTGAGGGGCCATCCAAAGGTTTGGTCTGCATCAGAGTCACAAATATGGTGTGTTCTTCCTACTAATTCCCCAGAAACAGCTGCTGGTTGGAACATAGGCATGGTTTCATGAACTTTTTTTTCCATGGTCTCAGAAATTCAGACTTTTAAGAGGGAGTCGTGGTGTATTAATATATTATCAGATGTTTCCATGATTGATATTTGTGGAGACCAGGGTCAGGGATAGCAATTTTTCAGGGAGTGTTTTGCTTTGTAGTCCCATTACAATAAACAGAATCTCATACACTCTTTGCAATTCTTTTCCACTTCACTTACTCCCACAGTCATTTTTGCATTACCTACTGTGTGCAAAAAAATGTGCTCAGGCTCCTGCCCTCTAGGAATTTAAGGTTCACTCCTCTATCAATGAATGACATTTTTCTTCTGAGGGGTGATTTGCTGAAATTTTATGTATGTGCACTGATTATATATATGCTACTTAAAACTTTAGCTGAACTGTAAGGATAGCCAATAGGACAATATAACCAATGACTTCTTAAAAGGGAAAATTCTAAATTGTGAATATTTCAACATTTCTGAAACGGATAGAATGTATTTTCATTTGGAACCCCTTGATCTGGCTTGTTGTTTTCTTCTTCCCTGTGTCTCTTGCTGGGGACTCCCTGTGTCTCTCCTGTCTGTCCTCTTCTTCTGACTCTAGGACTTTGGGTCTTTCCTTTTCCCCGTTATCAGTCCTAGCCATATCTTTCATTTACCCGGAGAACTGTATGAACTCCACCTCCTAACCTGTCAAACTCTCAGTAGTGAGTGAGTCTGGGTCTGCACCTGTTATGCTTTTGCAAAATTCTCTGGACAAGCTGAGGTGGAGCCTGTGACTTGTTTCTCCCTTTAGGTTTGATATTCCAATGGAAGCGCTGCATGTGTGGCCAGGAGAGGGATGTGCAGGGGTGATCATGGCAGGCTGTTGGACCTGGCACCCACAGCAGCCCTGTCAGCATTTGAGTGTCTGGATGTGGATTGTTGTCTTTGGCAAACATCAATAGCACATTGTCAAAGCCCTGCTGGCTGCTGCTTCTCACTGAGGATGCCATTAACCACCTCCCTCTAGACAGTTGATGTGTGTTCAAGGAATAAAAACTAATATGAATCCAGCATATGGACTGTAGACACAATTGATCTGAAATCTTCATAATCTGAAAAATAAAAGTCAGATTTTTTTCTGCATTTTTTAAAAAAAATAGACAAGATATAAAACATAACTGAATTTGTGAGATGGCTTTGGTGCTCCCTTCCCCCTGCTGTGAGTCTCTGACTTCTTTGATGAAATAGGGTCAGAGTGCTCAGAGATATGTGGTAAGGTCACAGTTAGGCCCTCTAGTAAGTCATGGATTCAACTGACTTACGGTATATATTCTGTTTGCTATTTGTATAGGATCTCATGTAATACCACTACAGTTTCTTTCTGGTGCCCTAACTTAACATCACGGATCTCGGGAGCTCTCTGACTTTTACCTCTCTTCTGTGAGGCCTCCAGTTCTTTGGCTTCCTTTGTGGTGATTTGTTGTTTTCCCTAGCATCTCTGTACTTTCTCCCATTCCTCCCTTCCCTGTAGGCTTGAAACTCAGATTCTACTTCTTCAGGTGCAGTAAGCTGCAAATCTTCCGTAATTCTGGAAAACAAGCTGTTGTATTTGGAATGAAAGCATTTCAATTTCTGTTAGAAATCAGGAATGTGTGTGTCATTCATTCAGTCATGTATTTGACAATTATGAAATTATTCAGTACCTTTTTCTTTTTGCCAGAGAACACTCTAGAAGTTGGGAATACAGGGTTAAAATCTCTGCTAGACCAAATAGAAATTGGTACTATTTTCTCCTTGTTCTTCAGGCATGGGTGTGTCTTATGTCTCCATTAAAGTGAGCTGAGAGGAGAGACTGCCTTCTGTCAACCACACAGGCAGTAGAATTCACACAGGCTATGGGTTTCTCCCCATCTCCTTTAGAGTTGCTCAGGCTGATGGTAATTTTGAGGGACCAGAAAAATTTGGGATCCTTGCCTACCCCAAGGGTAACAGTGTATTTGCAGAGTACCTGCTATCTGAAGTCACGTGGGAGGACTGGTGTCCTGAGGTAGTATATTTAAAGTGTCACCTATTTTCTAGGATGGGCCAAATGACAATTTCATGACATTATTTGGCAGGGAGGGAAAGGATTAGCCTATCAAGCAGGTAACTAAATATGATTTCATTTTAAATCTTTTCAATCTTCTCACAAATAAAAATACATTCTTGTCAAACTAGGAATCCTAACTTTGGGTTTAGAAATATATGCAGGGACATAATGTAGATGTACATTGATATTTTCAGTACCATCTCAGCGCAATTGACATTTAGCTTAACTTGCAATTAAATTCTCACAGCAGTTTCCAACACTAAAATTTTGCGTGGCCAAGTACACCAAAAGAAAGCCAGGGAAAGTCTTAACCTTGAGTTTGCTTTCTGTTAAAGGGAGTGTTTTATGGATTTTATTAAAGATCATGCTTGTAAAAAGAATTGGGTGCATTATTTTGCCAAAAAAAAACTTGAAAAGTAGTTTTTCCTCTCGCCTCTCCCACTGTGTATGAACCTGAGAAAGAACAAATGTGATGCTGTGCTAGGTAAGAGACATGGGGCTGCAGATGGTCTGGAGAGCCTTGACGCTACCCAGTTCAGGTCAGATGCACCTGGATCTTTTTCAGGGGTTGAGATAGAGGGGCTTGGAGTTTTTTGGCCTGCTTGATTAACTAACAGCATCAAATGAAAGCAGGCCAGGGCTTGGCTGTGAATTTCACTACCCTCTGCAGACTCATCTAGAGTCCTCCCACATTGAGTGGAAGCACAGGCTTCTGTCTTTCATGTGTCTAATCTGCTTTTCTACTGCACACTCTCTGGTTTCTCCCATCATGATCCCTGGGAAAGAAGAAAGGTCCAGTCTCTCTTTTGGCCCCTCAAGGAAAGCCTACCTTATTCTCTTCTCAGCTTCCTACAGCAGCCAACGCTTCAGGCTTAGAAAGAAAAAGAAAACCCTAAAGGAGAGTGATGTCTACCAGAATTATTATGCCCACATTTAAGGCCTGACTTGGGTTAGCATGAATTGAAAGATCAACAGGCATACACACACACACACACACACAC
>NW_016803417.1:3942672-3996609 GCF_001698545.2 Rhinopithecus bieti | reverse complement strand
TTTTCCTGAGGAAAATGTATCTTTCTTACAGCTTTTTTTTTTATTATTATACTTTAAGTTCTAGGGTACATGTGCACAACATGCAGGTTTGTTACATATGTATACATGTGCCATGTTGGTGTGCTGCACCCATTAACTCGTCATTTACATTAGGTATATCTCCTAATGCTATCCCTTCCCCCAACCCCCTCCCCACAATAGGACCCAGTGTGTGATGCTCCCCTTCCTGTGTCCAAGTGATCTCATTGTTCAATTCCCACCTATGAGTGAGAACATGTGGTATTTGGTTTTCTGTTCTTGCAATAGTTTGCTGAGAATGATGGTTTCCAGCTGCCTCCATGTCCCTACAAAGGACACGAACTCATCTTACTCTTTTTGGCTGGGTGGAGTAGTGGGATGTGTATGGGAAAATGCAATGACAGGGTGTACTGTGTGTTTCAGAGCTTGAGCAATATGAGACATAATCCAGGAGTAGAACTTATGTCTACTCCCACCCCTTAGGCCTCTAGCAGAATTTGTGGAAGATGAAAATAAGGCTTGAAATATTCCAGATAGGACTCACTAAGACTTCTTCTCCTTCCTCCTCCTCCTCCTCTCCTCCTCCTCCTCCTCCTCCTCCTCCTTCTTCTTCTTTCTTCCTTCTTCTTCTTCTTCTTCTTTTTTTTAACAGAATCTTACTTTGTCGCCCAGGCGGGAGTGCAGTGGTGCCATCTCAGCTCACTGCAACCTCCACTGTTTGGGTTCAAGTGATTCACCTGCCTCAGCCTCTCAAGTGGCTGGGACCACAGGTGTGTGCCACCACTTCTGGCTAATTTTCTTATTTTTAGTAGAGATGGGGTTTCACCAAGTTGGCCAGGCTGGTCTTGAACTCCTGACCTCAAGTAATCTGCCCCTCTCAGCCTCCCAAAATGCTGGGATTATAGGCGTGAGCCACCACACCCAGCCCTCACTGAGACTTCTAATGTAAGCTGCTAACCTTGACTGAGTCAGTATTAAGTACTAGGTATTGTGCAGGTACTTCATGTGCATCTTATTTAATTTTTACAAGACCCATGGGTGGCAGGTACTATTGGCACCATTTTCCAGATAAAGAAAATGAAGTTCTGAGCAGTCAAATGACATGTCAAGATCACCCAACTGGTAAGCGACTTAGGGGGGATTCCCACCTTCCTTAAAGACTTTTGGGTTCCCCCAGTGAGGATCTCATAATGTTGTTGATAGAAATGTCAAGATACCCTTGAGTATACTAGCTGCAAATGTCCTGTTATACATCCCTGATGCCAGATGATGGTTGGCATTGTTGAGAACAGCTCCAATACCAGAGAGGAGGACATAAGGCGTATACGTAAGGAGCGTCTATGATGGAATTCAAAACAAGCAGGACACAGGCAGAGGGTCTTACATAGTATCCTTTCATAACTGGGATACCTGCCTTTTTGTGAAGAGGGCAGCAGCTACTTTTCATATTTCTGAAACCTTAAGGTTGTAGAGAGGCCAGGGGCTTGACAAAGCAAGCATGTGTGTGTGAAATACTAACACTCAGGTCTGTGTAGGTGTATGTGTGTGCAACGGCGCTGATGCTGGTTAGAATCCTTTTCCATCCAGAACCCAGTAAACCTCAGAGGGAGGCTTCTTGGCTAGACTCTATCTCCCAGCAGAGAGAGGTACTGGTAGCCATTAGAGGTGATTCCAAGATAATGGTTGGAAACCCAGCTTCATAGGCTCACTCATTTCACAAACCCAGAACTATGTCATGGACCAAAGAACACGGGGACAGAGCAAACTATGAGAAAACCTGCAAATCTAGGCAAAGGCTGAGGGAATTTCAGAAATTATTTCCAATAAGATGTGAAAGTCAGGCTTAAAAGATACTTGATCTAGTATGTTCATACTTCATGTAGCTTAGAATAAGCTGTTCAACAGTAAACTGCATGCTCAACTTGAGTAAGGATCTCTGCTCTACTGCTTTATAAATGAGACGAGAATGTGGTTTGTGGCATCAGCATCAACCGGAAGGTTGTTAGAAATGCAGAATCTTAGGTCCCACCCAAGACCCACTGAATCAGAGTCTGCATTTAAAAAAGATCCCCAGGTAGGTTGGATGCACAGTGATGTTTGAAAACTACTCTGCTAAAACATACTAAACAATAGCACAATGCACCAAAGATATTGATTAGTGGTCTCAACCCTGGCTGAATATTCCAATCTTTGGGTGGCCCCACTCCAGACCAATTATATCAGATTTTCTTTTTTTTTTTTGGAGTAGGGGCCAGGCACTGGCATTTTAAAAAACTCATAGGGTGCAGAGAATGCCCTGATTTAGATGGTGGGTGCCCCACATGAGTGGATAAATGTTGCTTTATTGACTGGAGTTCTGAAAAAGTTGGCCCTATGACTTGATACTACTTAACATGTCTGTTAGTGATTTAGGAGAGTATGTATAAGACATACTGATTCCATCTGCCAGTGATAGGGGATTGCACAATATTGCTAGCTAACATCCTGAAATTCAGCAGGACTAAAATGCTAAGTGATTGTGACAAGAGTGGAAAAAGTGTGGACAAGTGTGAAGGTCCTACTGATTCTCAGAGGACATTCATCCAATCATAACAAGAAATTGTCCAGTGGTCAAAGTGAAGAATGGTTCAGCAATGGAGAGCTGTGATTAAAAAGGCAGAGAAAAATCAGAGCATGAGAAATGCAAAGGAGAAAGAAATCATTACATAGCCTTCCCCCGGCACTTCATATTGGTTAGGACTTTCTATTAGCATCACCCAAGTTAGGATGCTGGAATTGAAGTGCAATTATGATGAACTTTGGATATTTCAGGGGAGACTAATAAATATTAGGCATAAAAAAGCAAAAGAGGCTGCTTTTATTTAGTATGTTGAAAACAAGACTAAGGGGAGAACTTAACATTTTTCACATATAGGAAAAGGTGCTTTTACATGAAAGATGATGATTAGCTGATCTTTTACCAGAAGGAGAAGAGAATAGTGAATAGACATTAGGAAGAAATTTCTAACATCAAAAGTGGGCAGTCTCTGAAAAAGATTAGGGAAACGAAACCTATATCTGCTAATGTTGCTTTGGGGCCCAAGAGGCAAAAGGTGGTCTTCATGAGAAATCTGGAATGTAAGGGCCCCTACCAGTGGGTAATAAAAGCCTCCAGTAACTTTTGCTCTACATAGAAGGAATGAGACGCTCTGGAATCCTGAAAACATTGATGAAGTTAGTGTACCTTGAATCTGCTGAACACCTGAGACAACTTTGGTTTCTGCATATCCAGTCTTAACCAAGTAGGACTATAAGAAAACTTCTTTATCCTAATAAAGGACATCTATAGATGCCTTTCAGCAAACATCAGACTCGATGGAAAATGTTTGAAAACATTTAAAAATATTAATATGTTATTTTAATTGGATAAATCATAATTGTCACATTTATGGGGTACAGTGTGATGTTTTGATATGTGTATAGAATATGGAATTATTGAACCACACTAATTAACATATCCGTCACCTCACTAACATCATTTTTTTGTGTGTAGTGAGAACTTTGAAGTTTACACACTTAGCTATAGTGAAATATATACTACATTACTATTGAATATAGTCACCCTGCTTTTCAATAAACCGCAAAAATGTATCTCTACTGTCTAACTAAAACTTTATATCCTTTTTACTATACTCTCCCAGTCTCCCTGCTGCCTTTGGTACCACCATTCTACTCTCTACTTCTATGAGTTCAAGGTTTTAGATTCTGCAAATAAATAAGATTATACAGGCTTTGTCTTTCTGTGCCTGGCTTATTTCACTTAGCATAATGTCCTCTAGGTTAATTCATGTTGTTGCAAATGACAGGATTTCTTTCTTTCTTTCTTTTTTTTTTTTTTTTGNTAAACCGCAAAAATGTATCTCTACTGTCTAACTAAAACTTTATATCCTTTTTACTATACTCTCCCAGTCTCCCTGCTGCCTTTGGTACCACCATTCTACTCTCTACTTCTATGAGTTCAAGGTTTTTAGATTCTGCAAATAAATAAGATTATACAGGCTTTGTCTTTCTGTGCCTGGCTTATTTCACTTAGCATAATGTCCTCTAGGTTAATTCATGTTGTTGCAAATGACAGGATTTCTTTCTTTCTTTCTTTTTTTTTTTTTTTGAAACTGAGTCTCGCTCTGTTGCCCAGGCTGGAGTGCAGTGGCGCAATCTCGGCTCACTGCAAGCTCCCGGGCTCACGCCATTCTCCTGCCTCAGCCTCCCGAGTAGCTGGGACTACAGGCACCTGCCACCACGCCTGGTTAATTTTTTCGTATTTTTAGTAGAGACGGGGTTTCACCGTGTTAACCAGGATGGTCTCGTTCTCCTGACCTTGTGATCTGCCTGCCTCGGCCTCCCAAAGTGCTGGGATTACAGGTGTGAGCCACCGCGCCTGGCCAGGATTTCCTTCTTTTTGTGACTGAATAAGTATTTTATTGTGTATATATGTCACATTTTCTTTATCCACTTACCTGTTGGTGGGCACTTAGGTTGCTTCCATATCATGACTATTGTGAATAATGCTGCAGTGAACATGGGAGTGCAGGTACTCTTCAACATATTGGTTTCAAATCCTTTGGATATGTACCCAGATAGACGATTGCTGGAGCATATGGTAGTTCTATTTTTAGTTTTTTGAGGAATCTCCTTACCAAAATGGCTGTACTAATTTGTATTCCCATCAATATTGTATGAGGGTTTTCTTTTCTCCATATCCTTGCCAACACTTTTGTCTTTTTAATAGTAGTTGTTCTGATAGGTGTGAGGTAATATCTTATTGTGGTTTTAATTTACATTTGCGTAATGATTAGTGATTTGAGTATTTTTTTGTGAATTGTTTTCCATTTGTATGTCTTCTTTTGAGAAATGTCATTCAGTTATTTTCCCCATTTTATAATTGGGTTATTTGTTTTCTTGCTATGAGTAGTTTGAGTTTCTTACATATTTTGGATATTACATCCTCGTTAGATGTATGGTTTGCAAATATTTTCTCCCACTCTGTGGATAGTCTCCTCACTTTGTTAATTGTTTCCCTTGCTGTACAGAAGCTTTTTGGTTTGATGTAATCTGTTTTGCCTATTTTTGCTTTTGTTACCTGTGCTTTTGGGATCATATTTAAAACATCAGTGCCTGGACCAGTGTTGTAGAGCTCTTTAACTTATGTTTTCTTTCAGTAGTTTTATACTTTCAGGTCTTACATGTAAGTATTTAATCCATTTGCATTTATTTTTGTATATGGTGTGAGATAAGGATCCGGTTTCATACTTCTGCATGTGGCTAGCCAGTTTCTCAGTACCATGTATTAAAGAGACTGTCCCTCTCTCTCATTGTATGCTCTTGGCACCTTTGTTGAAATTCAACAGACAATAAACACATGGATTTATTTCTGAGCTCTCTATCCTGTTACACTGGTCTATGTATCTGTTTTTATGTCTGTACCATTCTGTCTTGATAACAAAGCTTTATAATATCTCTTGAAATCAAGGAATGTGATGCTTTCACCTGAAAACATTATCTTGAAGGTCGTGAACAAGACAAAGTTGCCTCTGTCACCACTTCTGTTCAATTGTACTGGCATTCCCAAACAATGTGTAATACAAGAAAAAGAAATCATATGTATGTAAGCCTTAGAAAGGAAGAAACAAAACTATAATTCACAGATGATATGAATAACTAGGGTTGATTAGAAAACCATAATGAATCTTTAAGGAAATGACTGGAATTACTAGCAGAGTTTGACAATGTTGTTGGATATAAAAAATCAATTTAATAAAATCAACCACATTCCTACATACCAACTACAATTGAAAACTAATTTTAGAAAGATAGCATTTATCACAGATTAAAAAAAATTAAAAAACTAGAGTTTTGCTTCCAGTAATGGCTGACTAGACTATTCCAGACCAATCTTTATAGAAAAGCTAGATAACATACAGAAGGTTGTTGGAAGGTGCAGAGAGAATTTTCAGGATCAAGACCTGGAATAAGAGGGAAGCCACAAGAGAAGTGAGTTTAGCATTTGGCGGTTGCTTTTAATCTTGAGGTGAATGCAGATTCTGAAATCAAAAGCAATGGCTGAGAGATTCAGAAGCTGGCCAGAGCTTTCAGCACTCTAAACAGGGCTGGAGTGACAAAAGGAATAGGTCAAGCCCCATTGAGAAGGAGGTGCTCTGATAAACACCCCAGGCTTTCAGTTGGGACCCTAAAGGATTATATGCTAGGAGTAAGAGTGAACCTGAACAAGTCAAATCCTCACAGGACTAGAGCTCAAAACAGCCTAATTGTTATTGGATTAAGGTGATTTGCTCCCACCCTAACTGTCTGCAAAATTAACTACAAAATTAAATAATTTCTGGAGAATAATAACATCATTCAGAGTAGTATATTACTTCTATAATTTGTCCTACAATTGGTATGCTATCAAAAATAATTGGGTATACAAAAATATAAGTGTATTAGCCCATTCTCATACTGCTAATAAAGACATACCTGAGATTGGGTAATTTATAAAGGAAAGAGATTTAATTGACTCACAGCTCAGCATGGCTGGAAAGGCCTCAGGAAATTTACAGTCATGGCAGAAGGGGAAGCAAACACGTCCTTTCTCACATGGTGGCAGGAAGGAGAAGAATGAGAACTGAGCAAAGGGGAAAGCCCCTTGTGAAACCATCAGATCTCATGAGAACTTACCATCATGAGAATAACATGGGGAAAACCACCCCCATGATTTAATTACTTCCCACTAGGTCCTTCCCATAACACATGGGGATTATGGGAACTACAATTCAAAATGAGATTTGGGTGGGGATGCAGCCGAACCATATCACTAAGACCTAATCAAAAAACAAGAGAAAAAAGATACAATACGAGCGTACTGAACAGAGAGATTCAGTTATTAGAGTTAACAGATATGGAGTTTAAAGTAACTGAGATCAGCATATTAAAAGAGCTAAAATAAAGTATGGAAGACATTGGCAAAGAATAGGAAACAAGGAGCCGAATGGAAATTCTGAAATGGACAAATGCAATACTAAATTTAACAACACAATGGAAGGATTTAACAAGTATACACAGCAGATGAGAGAATGAGTAAACTGGAAGATAGATCAGAATACAATATTTCTACTGAAGCATGAAATGATAAAGGATGGACATGGGCAACTATAGAAAGAGTATAAGAGGCGTATGAGACAGAGTGAAAATGACTAACAAAAGTTAGTGAGGGAGAATGTGGCAGAAGCCATATTTGGAGAAATAACAGCTGAGAATTTTCTAAAATAGATGAAAGACATCAAGCCACAGGTTCAAGAATTGCTGTAATCCCCAAGCAGAAAAAAATAAGAAAAAAACTGTATCTGGGTACATTTTCTTATTTCTTTGATTCCAATATTTCTTTTAGCTCAACTGTCAGTCTTGTTATTGCTCCAATGAAGGCACTACATTTTTTTCCCTCTGACTTGTCCTACCCAATAGGTACATTGGCATATGGGTAGGAAACAGATCACATGAATAGAATAGAGAGATCACAAATGGACCCATGAATACATGGAAATTGTTACGATTATTTGGCAAAGTGAAAGCAAAAGTATATGTTTTTAATAAATTATGTGGAGACAATTGGTTATCCATTTGGAAAATAAATGAAATTTGACTCCTGCTTCACATAATATTTAACAATTAATTTCAGGTACATCAAAGACTCTAATGTGAAAAAGGCAAGACTATAAAGTTAATATGAAAGAATTATTGTGATATTATGGTAGAGAAGGACACAAGACACAAAATAATAACCAGTGAAGGGACATATTGCTGAAATTAGTTTACAATTTCTATTTCTAGTCCTTAAAATACATCAAATTAAGAATTTACTTTCATTAAAAGACACCATACATTGAGTGAATGTGTTATCCAGAAGATACAAATTCCTACTAATCAATAAGAAAGAAAAACAACATTATAGAAAATGGGCAAATGAAATAAAGAACAATTTTAAAGAATCAATTTCACATGAAAAACGAGTCAATGGACAATTTCATTACTAGTCAGGGAAATGCAAATTGAAGCCTACTATTTTATACTCAACTCTTTAACAATACCAAGTTGTAACTAGGACCTGCAGATACAGAAATTCTCATCCACTGCTGTTGGGTGTAGAAACTGGTATACCATTTTGGAAATGACTTTGGCAACATTGAATTATGAGCATACCCTCTGACCCTATGACCTACCAATTCCATGACCAGATATCTGCTATAGAGGAGATCTTGCATGTGAAACACAGATGTTCATAATGACACTTTAAAATTATGAACAAAATATGTAACATATTTATATAGTTGTTCATCAATAGAAAGATGTGTACTCATATGCTGGAATACTATACAGCCATAAATATGAAATACTCTTTATGTACATCAACAGGGACCAAGTTCACAAACATAATATTGAATACAAAAAGCAAGTCACTAAAAAGAACATATTGCTATAATTCCATAATTGTAAAGTTCTAATATAGACAGTTGAATTACATATTGTTTAGGGATACCTGCACAGATGGTAAACACTATAAATTATGAGAATTCAATATAGTGGTTACCTCTAAAGAAGAGGAATGGGTTGCATTCAGTGATGTATAAGTGGCTTATAGGGTATGGTAATGTGTGGTTTCTTGGAATGGATGATGGGTGTCCATTTTAAAAAATGCTGCAGCAACTTTTCTCCTCTGTGTGGAGCTGGATGGTATTGCCCAGTGAACCTGTAATCACCGACATCCTGGCAAAGGGTGTGCATCTGAGCAAGCTAAATTAGTTGAGCCAAAGTTGGTTTTAGCTAAGTCTCCAATTGTGATTTTCCTTTGGTTGCACTTCTCTTAAAAATGACCAACTCACATTCGTTTGAAAACACACCTAACTCGTGACATTCAAGTCATTTGTGACCCAATTGCTGAAATATGACTTGGGTATAGCTACTTGTTTCATGAAATCGTTGGAGACTATTTAGGACACCATTAAAGATGTTCTGCTTTTGCCATGCCCAATAAATTCTGAAAGATTTGGGATGATTCAGTTTTCTAAGCTGAAGGCCCCATCCAAGGTCAAGTTATGGTTTTTGCTCCATTTGGATTCCATGAATGTCATGATTTCACCCTTCTGCACTGCATATTGTTTTATATTAGTTCTCCTGAGCTCAAGGGAGCACCCTTCAGTCCAGCTGCAGGAGCCCAGGGAAGCTCCCATCCAGAGGTTTGGAAAGCTCTCTCTGAAAGAAGAGCTTGGTGTCTCACAGTGTCTGTGAAAGCACAGTGGCTTTCAGTTCAAAGGTGACCCTTCCTTACCCTCCTAAGATCATCTGCTGTTTGTACAGGCTACTGGTTCTTCATCTAATCGTTTGGAGTAAATGAGGGTGAAGACCTGGAGGGTGTGTGTGTTTGTGATAGGGTATGGGAGACTGAGTTTTCGTGAAGACTCGGTTTTATTTATTGTTTGTTTACCCCTGCCTAATCCCCTATAATTTGTAATCCTCCCAATGAACCTTTCCCCACCTTGGTAAAAATATAGTGATTTTAGCCTTCCTCTCCTTCTTAGTGTTTTTGTGCTAGTATATACTTTGAACAAAGTATATCCACTTAAAAAATCAGGGGAGGAGAGGAGGTTGCAGGCAGCTCCCTTGGGTGAGGGCAGGAGTGAGTAGTGGGAGGAGAGAAGGATTGTTTGCGTTTTCTAAAGAGAGCTGCAAATGCTGCTTCTGAAATCCTTGGTGGATAAGCCTTGCTTATTTCCTTCTGAAAATTTTGTGAATTACTGTGTTGTCCTTTATTATGCTAGCAGCAGTAGTGGCCACTCAGGTTTCTAATACGGAGGAGACATTGCCTCATGGCCTTATGAATTTCTGGAGGTGAAAGAATGTAAACTTAAGGCCCCATGTCCCCACCTCAGACCTTATTATGGCCTGACAGCTGGGAAAAGCATAGGAAGCAATTAAAACACCCTGTATTAGTCACAAAAGGAGATCCCAGCCCCAGCCAACAGTGAAAGGAGCAGATCTGCAAAAGAGTGCGAGAGAGAGAGAGAAGAGTGAGCCAGAACAGTTAAAAATGGAGAGATCCTACCCAAGTACTTGCCCAATTAACTTCAGCACCTGTCTGGTTGGAAATGGTTTGTAAATGCATTAATTGAAAGGGGTGTGTGTGTGTTTGGTTGGGACAGGGGAGCAGTAATTCAACAATCCAGAAACCCAGAGAAGGAGAGGGAGGAGGAGTGGAGCTGAGCAGGGACCACTGGAAAACCATCGTCCCAGAGGGGGCCCTGGTGCCTCCTCTCTGTCCTGCTGAAGGAGCTTCTTTGCCGGGACCTCTGGAGGGCAGAGAGCCTGTGACAGCTAAATCACTGGATGCCCAGGAAAGAGGCTTGTTTTTGCTTGGCCTGCTTCTGTTTTATAGCCTGATGGATTTTGGCTCTCCCTTTTCCTCTTCAGAGGCCTACAATCCGCACCAAATGTTTCACATTACTCAGTGTGAAAAACCTCCTATTCTTTCAGATTTTTTACAAGTTCATACATCCTTGGAAACTCGATATTCCATATTTCATTCTGCTTTGTGGATGTCATTGTGAGGGATGCGGGTTCACATGCAACAGGCCTCTTCTGGCTTTGATCAGCTTGACCGCAACTAATTGTAAATGGAGAACAAATGAAAGAAATATTTACAAATTTCATGGGAATTCAGGCGGGGTCTAAGCCTTTCCTAATGCCTCCATTCACAGTAAATGTTTATTGAATACTTTGACTCTACTGTGCACTTCAATATTTATATAGTATTAGGTTCTAACTTGTTCTGAGGGGATCCAAAGAATTAGTAAAATGACCTTCCCCTTCTCTGCTCTACCCCCTTCCTCTCCTGCAAACTTCCTTTCTTTCGCATTACAAAATCTGTTGCTGCCTAAAGAAAACCAACTCAAATTCCAAAGCTACAGCTGTAAGAAGGAGAAGGAGAAAAAGGGGTGGGGAAGAGGTGTTAAAAAAGAGACCGGAAAATTTAAAACAAATTTTGAGTTGCATAGTCGAGTTGGGAAAAATCAAATGAAAATGTTAAAGATTTGTTCAAAATAAAGTCATAAATGCCTGGAGCCAAGTTCAACAGCTGCTGGGTCAGGCAGGCTAAAGCCTGAGAGGCAGCACCAACTAAGAGCTGAATATTATGCAATTAATCAGCACTTGTCTGGTTATAAAGAAACATGTATAACCCTGTCAGAAGATTTTA
This sequence comes from Rhinopithecus bieti, assembly GCF_001698545.2. Taxonomy (NCBI): domain Eukaryota; kingdom Metazoa; phylum Chordata; class Mammalia; order Primates; family Cercopithecidae; genus Rhinopithecus; species Rhinopithecus bieti. The sequence goes on along the minus strand of NW_016803417.1, from coordinate 3,985,310 downwards.
AATGGAGGCCTTGCCTTTCCTAAGCACACTTTTCCAGAAGAATTTCTGTTTACTCAGGAAGCAAGCTACCTTCACGGCTTCTCCATGGAGGTTTTGGAGAGGAGATGCTCTAAGGCTGGGAAAGGGTCAGCTGCCTCCCTCCAACTCCCCTGCCTCGTGGCATATGCTGGAAGCCCCATCAGGCATTACCTTCTTCTCACTGCTGTCATGAGCTGCCTGCACTTACAGGGCAGCTGGGACAGATGACAGGCCAGATGCTGAAGGGAGGAAAGGAGGTGACCTCTGTCCAGAGAGCCCTTTTGCTATCACCTTCTTGGATGGCCAATGTGTTCGGGGTCTGCCAATGTCATCATAATAAATGCTCTAACAACTGCTTTTTTAATGAGGAACATTTCACATCTGTGTCTGCTGTACCCTGGGTCTGTTCCACCCCAGGAGTCGTAAAAGTCAGGCTAGATTCTGTTATCTATGGAGCCTGGCTTAACCTGCCATTCTCCATCTTTCCACTCAGATATGAAAGGCAAGATTCAAGGATCACAGAAACTAGAGGGCGAGTGACCCCAAACAACCCCAAATGTCTGATGATACAGGGGCATGTGGCGGAGGGCAATTGGAAGTGGCTTAGGATAGACGGCTGGAAACAGAGTGACAGGCAGCTGAACAGTGGAATGGGAGTTTGGAGAAGGAAGTCAATGCCAAGGCGGATACAAAACGAGCATGACATCCCAAAGGAGGGTTTGGGGTATTTTACTGGTACAAATTTCTTTATAAAATCCAATTTTAACTTTTATTCTTTGAGGAGTCATTGATTTCACTGACATCAAGAAAGCCTTTTTTATGAGCACAAAATCTGAAATCAAAGTTATTGGCTTTTAAAATCAAGGCTTTCTGTGTGTTTTGGTTTCATGGCATTGAGAAAATCCTTATCCATAAACATCAGTAGCTTCAAAATGAAAGATTTCAACATTTCACTTTGCGGTTTTGATTCTTTTTAAACTGATCTAGAACCTTGAAGGAGGATTATGCAGTATTTTTGTTTCAGAATTCAACTGTTGATATTTCCTAACATAATTATAAAAGTCAGAGAAGCGTCCCAAAATTGTAAATGGTAAAATTATCTATATAAATACAACATCATAATAAAACATGTAAAAAGGTTTACTGTGTATGTATAACTATGATGTATTGAAAATGTGACTGACATTTAATTAAGCACAACATATGCATTCAATATTAAGAATGTCCTAATTTGCCTAGTTTTATATGAATGGACTTTCACAGTTCTGATTTTGTTTTTTTAAAGGAAATGTCTGGTCTGGTTATACGCAGTCTATGCAAAGACCTGTTTATAAAAATTCCTTTTTTATTTCATAAGCTATAATGTGTGATATGTGTGGACATTCAGATGCTTTTGTCAGCATATCAAACCATTGGGGATGACTTTTTTCCAGTGATGGGTGTCTGGATAAAATGACAGATTCACGATTTTATTTATTCATTCCTGCAGTCTTTTCTGCCATAGACCCAGACTTCCAAATCCAGGGAAGGGAAGGAAAAAGATCTGGCACAGAAAGAAATTAACCCTACTTTTCTAGATCTCTTCTGTGGGGAGAATCTCTTTCTCTCTGACACTGTCAGAGAACAGCACCCCATGTAGACAACCCTGTTCTTTCACTTCCCAGCCAATACCGTTTTCTGAAGAGCATTCTTCTCCTCATCCTAGGCTCTCATTTGTGGAAATTTTAGGCTGCCCTCTTGAAGACCTTGCTTTCTCTCTCAAGATTTTAGGAGGACATGGCATCATGTTAAGCTTCTTCCAGGCTGGATGGAGGAATGCCGTGCACGACTCAGCCCCTGGTTTCACTGTGGTCCTCAATAGATTAGCATTGAGCAAGACTGAATGGCTGTCAATAGATCAGTAACTGGAATTGTGCTAAACATCTAGAAACCAGTCCCTAAAAATCCCAAATCTGGCTAGACTGGCCCTGAGCAATGTCCGTTTCACGATCCTTCCAGTTCCCTTCTTTTACCACCCGGGCTGCCACCTCTCGTCCCCAGGAGTCCTGTTTTTCTTAGATGCCCTCTTCCCATCAAAACATCCTCTTAGAGCCCTGTTTACCAGTAAATGTAACTGGATAAGAACAACAAACTTTTCATTTTGAAAGAAGACTTGCAGTAGAGAAAATGGACCGAACTGGAGTGGTGGGATAGTGCCACAGATCAGGGGCAGCTTGGAAGAGACCTGACTGACCATGTGCGAGCAGTGTGTAGATTCAAGGGGCAGGAGGGTGTGGTGCTTAACAATTTCAATTTTGGAATTGGACAGCCAGGTCAAATCCTATCTTTGTTCCTTATTACCTGTGTGATGGGTGAGTTTCCCCAACTGCTGTCTGCTTTGGATTTCTCATCTATAAAACTGGGCTAATGATAGCACCTACCTCATAGCTTTGAGAAGTGAATGAGTTAATACATAAAGAATATTTTGAATGGCATCTAGCACATAATAAATGGTACATCATTATTAGCTGTTTTTATTGTTTCAGGAGGCAGGAGGCATTTTCTTTACCAAAGTATTAAATTCCTACTGCCATCTTAGCAACAGGAATGTTTATTGAAGTTAGATTTCTTTACTTTGTTAAAGAGATCCTCTACTAAGGACCTTTCCTGGATTAACAATCCTATCAATTTACATTTAGCACTTGGGATTATTGGTATATAAATGTTCTAGTTATTTCTTATGAATTTTAATCCAATGCTATATTTATTTTTAACCATACATGTATTTTAACTATGAATTTTCCTCCTTAAGAACTGACGGGGGAAAATCCACCTGCAATGCATTTGCAGAAGAATGCTGAATTAGAAAGATCTTCAAACTTGCCCTAGCAGCACAGGTATCCTTAGATCAGTTTTCTTCACTGTCCTTCAACCAAGAAAATGACCTTTTCCTTAATTATCTGTTCTAAAGGTGGTGATCAAAATTTTTCAGTGGTCAGATATTAAATGTATTGTTCCGAAACAAAACAAGAGGCCTTGTTAATCAACGTTCATTAATGGAAGCAGAAAGAGGAGAATGCGGAGCAGTGTTATTTACCTTTCCTATTAAGAACTTGTCTGGAATTTCATAAACAAGGTACAGAAGACACTTATTCTACTTGTAATTTGAGCTATGAAAATTGTCCTATGTCTAGTGCAACCAGCATTAAACACAGACACACACACACACACAATTAAAAGAAGAAAAAGAAAGCTAGCAGCTTGCAAATGGTGCCTCTTTGCACGAAAGGACCACATTCCAGAATGTGGCTTATGGGACTCCGCCTGTATTAAGTTGAGCAAAATGAGGGTGACCCATAGACAATAGATTTCTTTATTGTATTGTTTTGACACAGAACAAGTGACATTCCTCAGGCCCCTTTTCATGTTACAGTCTGCCACAAAATACGTCTGTACTCTTTTTACCTGCAGAACTGGGTTATATCAACTCCATCACTTTTAGGCTTATCTGATGACAAATGAAAATTGATACTGGTGGGGAGGCTAATGACAAGCTAGTTACCAGACAACCATTCACCTCTGTTTCAAAGTTCTTTGAGCTGTTTCAGTTTAAAACTGGAAAAATGTTTATGAGCAACAATATACTCGCATTTCCATAAATACATTTATACAAGAAAAATGGGAAACTGTGGACATACGTGTTCTTTACATAATATATAATATGTACTAATGCAAATATTAGACATTATATTATGATTATGTGTGCACACATATTTCTTGTGTACACCTGTTTATATGTTCTAATGTTACTTTATCTGCGTATGTTTATGTGGATATAGGTATGTGTGTAGTCAAAGCATTTTTTAAGACACTCTGGAAATAATGCATATGTTGCTATAGAATGAACACAGTGCCTAAACCATTGATTGTGTGAATACTGCTCTATAATGTGTAAGTTCTATGTACTTCTGTGTTTCACAATTGCTGGAAAAGGGAAGAGTTCTTAGAATATCTTCTGTAATACTCCTAGTGATATCATGTTTTCATTTTCTTGGAATACAGCATGAAATAGATTTGTACCTTTTTTCTCCCCGAGCACTGAGAAAATTATACACTCTACCAAATAGCAAGGAAATAAGGATCTGTTGAAAACAATCTCTTTTACATATTTTATGAATGATTACACAAGCATTATATAAATATGCAGTAATTACATATGCTAATACATACTTTCAATATATCTAAGTTTTCAACTGCAGATATTTTCTAGCATGCTTTCCTATAGTTACATTTACTCTGTATGGTAATTGTATCTTAGCTTTAGCCTTGGATAAATTTCAAAGAATCACAGATCACTGGAAATGGCTCCAGATGCCACAGAATACAGAGATGGAAAACTGGCAGCTAGCGTGCCAGATTTTGCCTACAATATATATTTTTTGGGGCATTCGGGGTGTGTGTGTGTGTGTGTGCGCGCACATGTGTATGCTGAACAGTGTTATTGAGGTGTAATTGACACACAATAAACTGCACGTATACCATACAGTACTGCACGTATACCATACAGTTTGATATGTTTCAATAAAGGTACACACCTATGACATCCATCATTTGGATAAAGGTATACGCAATGTTAAATTGTTTATCCTAAAGCTGCTTCCTTACTTATTTTAACTTTGGCCTAAAGGTTTCTCTGTACGTAGTGAACTGTAACCTACCTAGATACGGAAACAGACTGTAACCTACTCCTGTACCAGTCACGGAGTTTCAGCCATAGGTGGCCAACTGTTCAAACCATGTGTAAATGAGGTAAATGCTGAGTTGTAACCAATCTGACTGTTAACATGCCTCCCTTTTAGTTTCTGTCCATAAATCCTCTCTGTCCACATTGGCAGCGCCAGAGTTAATCTGAACCTATTCTGGTTACGGGGGCTACTCAATTCTTTGCTCAGTTAAACTCAATTAAATTAAATTGTCTGAAGCTTTTCTTTTAACAGTTGGTAAAAACATCATCACAATCAAGATAATTCACATATTCAGCACCATCAAAGTTTCCTCATGCCCCTCTGCAATCTCCTTTCCTGTTTTAGCCGCTCCAGGCAACTGCTCATCTAATTTCTGTCATTATAGATTTGTTTGCATTTTCTAGACTTTTCTATGAGTGGAATCATAAAATATGTGTTTTTTTCTTTCTGCCTTCTTTCATTCAGCATAATTATTTTGAGATTCACTCCCCAGTCATAGTAATTAAAAAGGTTTCTTCCTATGTTTATTTCCAGAAGTTTTATAATTTAGGTTTTATAATACATTAAGGTCTCTATTTTAAGTTAATTTTTAAACAGTTGTCTGAGGTATAGACAGAAGTTCATTTTTTAATGTGAATATCAATTTTTTTTTATTTTTTTGAGACGGAGTCTCACTCTGTTGCCCAGGCTGGAGTGCAGTTTTGCGATCATGGCTCACTGCAACCTCCGCCTCCTGGGTTCAAGCGATTCTCCTGCCTTGGCTTCCTGAGTAGCTGGGATTACAGGTGTGTGCCACCATACCCGGCTAATTTTTGTATATTTAGTAGAGGCAGGATTTTGCCATGTTGGCCAGGCTGGTCTCAAACTTCTGACTTCTGGTGATCTGCCCACCTCGGCCTCCCAAAGTGCTGCGATTACAGGTGTGAGCTACCACGCCCTGCCAGAAAGACTATCCTTTCACCATTGAATTGCTCAGCATTCTTTCAAGCTGGGGCAATTGTAGGGCTCACCTCATTTTCCATTTTTTAGAGGCTACTGCCCTTCAATGATTGATATCCGGTGCCTGGAAAGCCATGGTTTCGTGCAATTTGTGGATTTTTAATTTTTTTCTGTTTTTCAGATGGGAAGGTGAGTCTGATCCTTGTTACTTTATTTTGGTCAGAAAGGGAGGTCCTCTACTCAGTGTTTTTTTTTTTTTTCCCCCCTGTTTTGAAACAATTTAATTTGTGGCCAATGGATAAAAATGAGGAGATATCATAGTAAAATCTAGATTTCTGACTTCTCTTGAAAAATCTGCAGTCCTGGATGCACACTCCACCCAACAATAATGGATTTCAGAGAAGCAGTGATTTCCCATGGTCCTCTCTTTCCTTCATCCCCCTGGGCCTGATTAGTCCAAACCTCTCATTTTATTTGGGAGGAAACAGCAGCAGACAGGCAAAGTGGGTTGGAATTCGAATCTGAGACTTCTGACTTCAAATCCAATAGTGTTTCTACAGAGATTGAGCAAGTACATTGTATTATTAGTATGGAGCTGAGCAAACTGGAGGTCTGAATATTTGCTGACAGATTTAGATGCTCAGTGCCTCTAATGCACACTCTTTTTTCATCTCCTGATAATAACCTGTGAAGTTTATTATAATTTATCTGTTGTCATATTTGAAAAGCAAACCATGTGGCAGGATTTAACTGTTACTTAATTCTCTTAAAGGAATTGTTCATCCAGCAAAATTACCATTTGAGAATTATGTTTATTTTTTCTCTTAAAAAAAGTGCCTGCAGCATTTTATTGAGTGTTTCAATCTTTAACGAGTTCCCACCATAAAAGAAGACTGACATGACTACAATGTAGAGAATATGTTTGCAGTATTCCTTCTCCATGCATAACTTTCTGACTTACATTATTGAAAATGTTCATGTCAGAATAAACTGAGAAATTCAATTTGTTAGCCTGGGAAATTGTGTGATAAAAAGCTGTATCTACCATTTTCCTTTCCTGTCTGATTAGCCAAAATGTTACCAAACTCTTGTGCAGTATATGGAAATACGAGTCAAAAAATAAACCACAAAATCAGTAAGAATTATGTGAAGGAATACTTTGTAGATGTGGTAGACAGATGCATTTTTGGAAGTAAACCCACTATTTAATAAACATTGATATATTTACTCTCAATTGTTACACATGATGAAAACATAGACAATGAAGAATGATCTATAACTTTTGTTTTCATATTCTGACTTTTTCTTTAACCTAGATCCTATACAAGAAGAACTCAAAATAAAATATGAAATGACTTTGATATGATTTTACTGCATTACCACAGATGACTATTACTATTTTAAAAGTGAAAAGGAACTGTTGAACTATCTTATGATTTTCATGTTTAGGATCACATTACATCGAACAGAAACTGTTTTACCTTGATTGCAAGAGCTATTAACATTGCCTGTGTGACAAAGAATGCTATGGTCCCCTCCAAAAGAAAAGTGAGACTATGCTTTTACTGGTGAAGGGGGCCATCTAACAGCAGGCTTGGGCAGCTGGGAATATGTCCATTGTCATCCAGTGCCTGGAGAATGACATCGATTGGTGCAACACAAGAAAGATGCACAGGGCATGAGTCTCTGCTTTCTGGAGTTGGTCATATTTGGGTGTAGGATAGTTCACATAAGTTCCCAGCTAGTAAATTCTGCTCTTTTACTAACTTTTCACAGAAAATCCCCAAGCTGCTTTTTCTGTTTCTTTATATAACTTCTCTCTATTCATCTTCATTTTCCCTCCCATCTTCTATCTTTTCCTCTCTTTCTCTGCATCTTTTTAGAATTTGCTTAATTCTAAATTCAAGCATATCTATATTTTTTTCTCTCCTTGAGAATTCTCCTTTAACCATGTGGATCTCTCTCCAATCCTTCTCTTCCTTCGCATGTGTTTTTAAACTGCTTGAACAGAAGATTCAGATCTATTGTGTCTCCTCACATCTGACATTTGCAACCAGTTCCTGGCCCCAGCTTACCTTCAAAAGTTCTATTCAGGCTTAATGTCTCCTGTGATCTGCTTTCGTTGAGATAAAAATCTGTCAGGTTCTGAATTTTATAGCAATGTCATGTCTCTTTGTGTACAGTTAGTTTCTTTGTCCTCTAAGCATCTCTAGTTTGAATATTTGAGACTTTGTTCTCATTTTATTTTTTCTCACTTTATTTTTCTTACATGTTCTCACCCTTCTCCCTTGTGTCTCCTCATTAACCTGATCGCTGACTTCTTATGGCCATGCGCTCAACATCATTTTCTTCCCAGATGATGTCTTCTCTTACTGCATTTCCTACATCTTCATAGAGAGTCTGTAATTTTTATTTTCATTGTGGCCCCCATGTTTGGAAATATACTGACAAGATTTTAATTGGATGGCTTTCTTATACCATTTGTCTTCCTTCCCTGTCACTTGTGGGGTTTCTGTTATTAAAAAAATGTCCTCAGCACTAAGAGAAATCCTTTACCCCAAGTCAGTTTTCTCTAGCAATGACATTTTTCTTTTGACATTCAGTTTTGCACTTTTCCTGACTTGTTATTATTTTTGGTAACCATTCATTAGGAGATATTTATTTAGTGTTTATCTCTATCAGTTTCCTTCCAGTCTCTTTTCCAAATCCATTCTAAGCCCAGCTTTGACTTCCTTGCCTTGGGGAAGGTTGTGAATGGACCTGAAGATACAGTATTAGAAGCAGCTCCCCCACCCTCTTATGATTCCTGGTTCCTGCTCTCAGGGAGATTAAACTACTGCAGGTAATTTTGCTGTGGGGGGAGGAAGAAAGGCAAGCAGAGGAAGTTGGGGAGATGGAAAGTGGTAATGGAGAGAAATATCTCCCTAGCACAGGAAGGAGACGTAATTTTGTGGTCTGTGGCTTCCATGAGGGGGTGACCTGTGACCCACTGTCTGATGTAGCCTAAAGGAGGGGCAGGGCCAGAACTCAGGTGAGCCAAGTGAGACACTCAACTCGAGTACTTGAGGGGACTCCAAAACACTCAGTAATTAAGACAAGTAATATTTTAAATGCATTATTTAAAAAAAATCAAGATTAATGCAAAAAAATCCATAATGAACAACATATCAATACTTTAAATAAAGGAGAGATTCAGAGAGGGTTGTACCTCCAGAGGATGGTGGATGGTGTGTCTAGAGTGTTGACCTCAGACATCTCAGCAATGATTCCTGGGCTCCCAGGGACCAACCTTTAACAGTTTCTCCATTTCTAAGGATTCTGTAGATTTGAACAGTGCCATCACAAATGAAACCAGTATGGACGGATTGATAGAGGGTCAACTCAAAAATTTTTTAGTGTAGAAAATCCCTAGAGACTTTTGTCCAGCCATGGGTAGAAGCCCCGATAATGGGAGAAATTGGGGCCTTGCATTTGGATTGATTTTTGACTTCATATTAAGTAAAATAAGGTATTTCTTGCACTCATAGTTTTACTGTTACTTATTTATACCAAACACAGTGCCTCTCTCTGAAGCTTGGTTATTATTTCAGGAGAAGAGTAGGAAGCTGAGATGCTTTGCTTGCTCTCCCCAGCTCTGTATTGCCTTTCCTCCTATCCCAAAAATCCACTCCTATTATTAACCAGTGACTCACTGACTCAGCATCCATTGATGGAAAGATCTGGAAAGTGTATACACACACACACACACACACACACACACACACACACAATTAAAGGCTTTCTCTCCTTGCTTTATTCACATCCTTAAGATCTGACTTCTTTTCTCCAGCATTAGAATCAGCACTTTAATGTGGGCTCTGCAAGGTGACCTGCCTTGACATAGAGATTGTTGGCCCAAGTATTAGGAGAGGTGGATGCTGGGCCTAAGTCTGCTTCTAGCCGGCTGTGTGAATGTGGGTAAGTCTGTTTCACTCCCTGAGCCTCAGCTTCCTCATCTGTGCAAATAGGGAGTTAAACTAGACGAGCTCTAGGGTGTCACTTTGACTCAACATTCCATGAGTTCCAAGGATGATTTTGATTCTCACCAGACTGCCAATTTCCAGCTGATCCATTTATAATCACTTCAAAACAACCCAGCAACAATCCCCATTTTCACTCTGCACTTCAACATTGTAGTTTCTGTTTTCAAATTCTGCTGGCCTCCAATTGTCCTCTGTGTTGAAAGCAGATTCCTCACTCTGGCTCTCAAGGCCCTAACTTCTTAGAGGAAAAGCCCTGACAAGTTCTTTGCTCTTCTTTGATTTAAACCTTGCTTGATGTTAAAGTACAAAAAGAAGCAATAACACTTGGGGCTAATCATAAACTGGTTTCTTTATCTGTGAAATAAAGAGATTTTATTAGATGCTCTTCTAGGCCTTTTTCAGCATTAAAATTTTGAGTCACTTCAAGCAGCATGATGATGTTCTTAGAATTTAAATAAGTTTATGATCTCTTATTTTGACCGCAAGCATCAGCTTTTAAAGTGCTCCAAGTTTTTTCCACCATCAGTTACTTAGAAATTTATATAGAATTGTTGGGCTTCCAATCTGTTGCTTGGGCCATTTAAGTTTTGTAATTTGGTGTTTGACACGCTACTGTTTTACGAAGAGGTTGGAACATTTCTCTAATCCATGTTATTTTAAACATATTGAAAAACCTGAAGAAGTGTGTGTATGTGTGTGTTTGTTTTAAAGGTATAAAGTGGTCTCTCCAGCCACTGCAGCAGCTGTGAGTGTTCTCTGCCTTGTTTGCCAAAAGGACTGGGCAGGCTTTGTACATTCTGATGCTTGGGAATTGTGAGACATGGACTCAGACCCTTGTTTTAAAGGTGATTGGTGGAGGCCTCCTGGCCCCCAAGTGTGGTGTCAGTTCCAGTTTCTTTGAGCACTTCCAGGTTATCAGCCCAGCTCTCCTCTAGTTCCTGGGGCTGCTGAAGAAGCTGTTGGGGAAAGTAGGTACCCCTGTCGAGTCCTTGCTGTTGCACAGGCCTTCTCCACAGGACATCAGTGACTTCTTCCTCTTAAGCTGGAGCATTATCAGTTATACAGAAATACACCTTAGGAAACAACCTTTAGAGGACCTGGATTAGTTCATTTATACAGTCTTCACAGATCACCCCTAAGCTTGACTTCAGCTAGAGAAGGCTGTAAATTCAGCATCTGCACCGATATGAACAGGAATAGGATCAGTTTCAGAGGCTTTCTAAATACATACAGATTCTGTGATCATGTCTGGACTTTTGTATTGAATGATGTTAAACTCAGAGAGGTGACAGAGGTTATCAAAGTGAATAAAGTGAAAACTGTAGCCTGTGATGGTAAAAATATAGGCTCCAAATATTACGGAATGAATAGGAGAAAAGGCTTTTAAAATGCTATCATCTGTCATCTGGTATCACTTTTGAAGAGCAGCACAGGCAAGATTTTTAAAACATTTTATTCTAGCAATGCAGAAATGGCTACACAGTGCTATACTAATCAGAGAATGTCAGATGAGAAATGCTTACAACTGTGGCTTTTTATATTACCTTTATTATGCAACATGAAGAAACATAGCTTTTAAAATGACAAAGTAAAAGTTGTCACCTTTCTAAAATGTTAATAAACCCATTTTAACTCAATGTGAATAATAATGGGTGGAGCTATGAAGTGAGCAATGGGAAGATAGTAGATAAACATTTTGAAAAAGTGCCATGTTCTTTGCAAGGGAAGTCAGAAAAATGTGTCATTTCAGTAAAGTCAAGTTAGTTTTATCAATTGTAATTTTTGCCATTGATAAAAAAGCATTAGCAGGGACAACAGCAAATGCCAGATAGACTTTTACTTAGAAATCAATTATTTAAAAGTATAAAACCAGAGGTAACATTGGTATGACAAATCTCTTAAGAAATACAATTCTGTTAGGAAAGTAGATAATTTCCCTTGTGAGCTTCCCTTGCTCAAACAAAACAACCAAAACAAATAGAAAAACCCGTTCCCAACAATATAAAATCATCCCTATGTGAAATGTAAATTATTTCTTGAACTGACCATATTTGTCAAATCTTATACATTTAAAAATTATCTTAAATTCTACCAGTTATTAGACTTTCAATTAACACATTTTACTAAGTATAAAAAATATACACCTAGTGTATATGGAGGCTCTTGAAGTCTTTAAGTTGAAACTTTCAATGCTTAGATTCATCTCGGTAAACAGGAACAGAGTGAGTTGGAGTAGAACTCTGTGTTTTCTGGATTCTTCTTGTGGTTTTAGTAGCTGTCTTTTCTGTGATTCTCTTTGGCTGCCTTCCCTTTTCAAATAAAGGGAAAAAATGCTACTATTGGATGGTGCAACTCCAAGGAGAAACAAGTAACAAGTAAAGAAAATTATCCTAGAAGTAGCAGTTGCTGACCTGCCCATTCTGGCTTCTGGACCTTCACTCTAATAGGTTGAGTCCATTGCTCCAGGTGTTCATACATAGCCCTTGGGGTGATATATTTAACATGGGTCTCTGAAAATTATGAAAAGAGGCATCATGACATGAAGCATCGAGCAAAGTGTGCTTTCAGACCATGGGCATCAGGTAGATCATGCAAGGCTGGGAGAGGTGGCTCATGCCTGTAATCCCAGCACTTCGGGAGGCTGAGGCTGGCCCATCCTTTGAGCCCAGGAGTTCAAGACCAGCCTGAGCAACAGGGTGAAACCCCGTCTCTGCAGAATATACAAAAAGTAGCCCAGCATGGTTGTAGTCCCAGCTACTTGAGAGGCTGAGATGCGAGGATCACTTGAGCTCAGGAGATCAAAGCCTGCAGTGAGCTGTGAGCATGCCACTGCCCTCCAGCCAGGGTGACAGAGTGAGACCCTGCCTCAAAAAAAAAAAAAAAAAAAAAAAAAAAAAAAAAAAAAAAAAAAGAATCACACATCTCAGAGTCATCCTGAGGTCCAGGACTCTACCACAGTTCCATTCAAACTGTAACTATGTGTGTGGTCTGAGAGCCCACAATTCGAACAAGACCCTCAGATAACCCTCACTGAAGTTTGGAAGCCTATGCTCTTACAGTCAGTTTCACTGTCCCTAGATTGAGTACATCTGGGTTCAAATCCTCATTCTGCACCCTTTTAACTGTGAGGGCTAGAAAAGCTCTTGAAGCTCTCTGGGTTCCACTTTCTTCATCTGTAAAAACAGGAATCATGATAGAGCCTACCTCCTAGGGTCTTGCTGAGAATTGAGATAATGCAGTACACTTATCACTGTAGCTGGTTCATGTGAACCACTTATAAATTAGAGAGGCTACTGTTACTACCATTATTATAAAAAGTTTTATGAAGGATATCCAAACCTCCACTCTGGTTTGAGAGCAATAAATAATGTATGGTTAAAGGAAGGAGTATTAAGTATACACTTCTTCACTAAGGGGAGCCAGTAACATGCTAAAATCCATGGTTACCTCCCGAGTGCTATGGCTTGAATGTGTCCCCTCCCAAATTCAGGTGTTGCCAATGTGATAATATTAAGAGGTGCGGTTTTAAGAGGTGATTAGCCCATGTGGGCTCCTCCCTCATGAATGGGATTAGGTGCCCTATTAAAAGGGGGAAGTTTGGCTAGCTTGCCTTTCCATCATCTGCCCTGTGAGGATACAGCATTCTTCCCCTCTATAGGATTCATCAATGAGGCACTATTATGAAAGCAGAGAGCAGTCCTCAGCAGATACCAAACCTATTGACACCTTAATCTTGGACTTCCCAGCCTCCAGAACTGTGAGAAAATAAGCTTCTGTTCTTTATAAATTACCCCGTCTCAGGTATTTGGTTATAGCATCACAAAATGGATGAAGACACCTAGGCTTGCCAGCATTTTTCTTGTCCCAGATTCTGCTGATGCTCTTTTAGATGCTCTGTGTAGTTCTTGTCCCAAAGAGTAAAAGATATAGCCCTCTGTTATTGGTTTTAAGGCCATTATTCCTGAGTTTCTGCTTTTGAAGCAGCTCCAAGGGGAGTCTTTAGCAGATGATTTACAAAGAAGTCTTTGATGTTCTCCAGTGTGTCCTGCAAAATGCTGTCAGTTTGCCTTACTTGTTAACCTTGGTGGCCTTTGAGAACAAGGGCCTGCAGCTGTCTCCCTCCAACCAGTCTCCTGTCCCAGACTGCATCCTTTTTCTGCTGGGCTGTCTTTTCTGTTGACCCCAGCCTCTCCTCTATAATTGTAGAATCCCATTTTCTGAGACTTGGCAGGACAGGTCACTTCCTTGTGGCCATCTGAGCAGCAGAGGGATTCCTCATGCAAACAGGATAACATTTCCTGGATAACACTACTAAATATTAAATATACTTAATTATTTTTGCAAATTTTGTTTGTAACTTTAGTCACTTTAAATTCTTTGGAGCTTAGGGGCCATATTAATGACAAGGAATCATTAATTATCATTAATTCTGAGGGCGGAAAATCTCTTGAGCTATAATTTGTTTGACTCTTCTAGAAAATGTTTTAGGACAAATCCGACTCTTCTAAGTACAAGAAGCATAATAAATAATAATTCTTTTTCTTTTAAGTAACATTGGCCAACACTATACATGTGATGTAAACTTGAAACTGTCAAGGTTAGTCGGAATGTCCTATATTCAACATTCCTTTTCCATGACCACAGCACTAAGCCAAGGCATTAAGAAAGACACCCTGCATTCTACAAGAGAGCATCCTAGTTGGGGAGATAAGACTTGTGGGTGGAAATAGCTTTACATCAAGGCTGGATAAGGATGTGAATAAGTGCTGAAGAATAGAGGACTTGGGGAAGAAAGAGGCATGTGTGAGGCAAAATGATTTCTTGGTCATTTCCTACTTGCATTTCTTGCTCTTACCTCCAGGTGATCCACCACTGACATTGCATTGACCTTGTTAAGGTATCTGTGGGTAACATACCCACAGTAGGAATCTGGCAGTCTCAGAAAGTTGGCTCTCATTGGCTGCTACATCTTTTTGGCAGAGGAAAGGGGAAAGAGGTGGGCACAGAGTGACCATGCAGCTGACTCTGTGTGCAGGTGCTTTGCCTGCAATACCTTACCCAAACCTCCAGCAACCTTGAAGGAAAAGAGTACCATTTCTGTTTAACATGCAATGAAATGAAGGCTGGGAGTGTTAGTAACTTCCCCAAGCTGTCATGCAATTAGTAAGTGGGTTAAAATTCACATATTTTTGATGCCATGACAAACCATCCCGTGGACTATTAATATTGAAAGCCCAGAATTTTAATGGCCATGAACTACTCTCCAAGAAAATTGACTTAAGTTTAGCAGTGGCCTTATATGCCAGGGAGCTACGTAGGAGGTGAGCTGTGAGAAGGCCCAGAAAAATCAGCTATAGACTAAACCATTCATTATGGATCCCTTAGGGCTAATGGTTTCTCTCTTTCCACCTTCTCCCTTTCCTTCTTTCTGAAATTGAATGCTGTTTTAATCAGTTCTAGCTGTTATAACAGAATACCATGGGTGGCTTAAACAATACAAATTTTTTTTTAATCACAGTTCTGGAGGTTGGGAAGTCCAAGATCAAAATGCTAGCAGATCAGTAACTGGTGAGTGCTCTTTTCCAGGTTTTCAGACCACTGTTTTCTTGTTGTATCCTTATGTGGTCGACAGATAAATAGATAATCTCTTTTTTTGTCTCTTCATAAATGGGCACTAGTTCCATTCATGAGGCCTCCAACCTCATAACCTAATTACCTCCCAAAAGCTCCACCTCCAATACAATCACACTGGAGATTTAGGTTTCAACACATGAGTTCTGGGGAGATGCAGATATTCAGTCCAGAGGATATGCTATAGCTACAATGAGAATTTATCAGACTCTCATTGTACAACTTGCAAATCCAGGGCACTTCAAGTCTTGCAGTTTGGTTTAGGATAAAAAGGTAGACTTGAAATTTCTGGTCTTGACTGGAGTAAAAGATAGAGTCCTCCTGAAGACTGGGACTCACTGGGCTGAAGAATCCAATTTCTTATGATGTCACAGAGAGCAGCATGAAGACCACACATGTCCTTGGTCAGAGAAGCCAGGAGATGGAACAGGCTCTGAAAGGGCAGGGGATAATGCCTGGATTTTATAGTTTTTGCTGCAACTCCATCTCACATGGGCAGCTATGTGCAGAGGGTGAGAATGTGTACATAGGCAGACTGGGCAGATTCTGACCCATTAGAAACTGGTTGAGTCTATGCCCTTACCACCCTGAATGTGACCAATCTTATCTGATCTCAGAAGCTAAGCAGGGTTGGTCCTGTTTAGTACTTAGATGGGAGAAACTGGGTGAGCACCAGCTCCAAGCCAGATACTAAACCTGCCACTTTTTTTTTCTATGACCTTAAGCTTTCCTGGGTGGTACCAGACAATCAACTCTTATCCATAAATGAGGGTCCTAGGAACCAGAATAAATAATCTCCAGGTTCCTTTGGGGAATATGAAATTAGAGCTGGGAGAGCTGGAAGATCTGAGGCAGATTCCATGAGGTGTAGTTCCTAGAGTCCCCTCTTTCTTGGGATGTCTGTGCCACTTGGAACAGGGTGCCAGTATGGTAGAGTGGTAAGAACGCATGTGAGTTTTGGCATTAGAACAATCCTGAATCAAATCCCAGCTCCTCCATTTATCAGCAGCATACATTTAGGCGGTAGATAACACCCACTACTAGCATTTATTGAATTTCTACCATATATCAGACACTGATCAGGTTTGACACCTTGCAAAGTATTAACTTACACGTATTTTTCAGTATGCACAAGTAGGCTGTAGGGTACATGCTATTATTAACGTCATTTCACAGATGAGGAAACTTAGGCATAGAGGGTTAAGTAACTTGCCTGAGGTCAGACAGCCAAGATTAGAACCCAGGAAATGTGCCTTCAGTGCCCATGCACTTAACCACTCTCTCCCATTTCTGTGTCTTTATCTGCAAAACAAGAATAAAAGTAGCTGCCTCAATATTGTGAAGATGAAACTACATAGGATATTAATATATGAAGTTGGGACACACCGGGTACCCAGCTACTGGCAGCTGCATTCCTGCCTTCCTTCCTCATGATATACAGGAACACCTCCTTTTTGGAATGAAGCTGGAATACCTCTTGTATATCCAGCTCTCCTTTCCTTTGTCTCCGATGCCAGCCACCCTTTTGTTTATACTCGTACCTGCAGCTCGACCTTCCTCATTTCTACCGTTGTTCGTAACTCATTATGATTTCTGAGAGTGAGGCTTATTTTACACAAAATCATTTCTGGTGAGCTGCTTCCTGGCCATGTCTATAAGGCACTTTAATCTCTTCAGTTATTCCCTACATCCCACTGAGGGGGGTAGATTACTTCTGGGAAGGACCATCTCTCTGTGTGTGGCTTTCTGCTAATTTCTCTTTCAGTGAAAATCTCTTTCCCGAGCTTTCTCTGTTGACTCTTTTTCACTTCTAATTTTCAATCTGAGGTCTGCCTAACTAGAGCAAAAACACTGCTCTAGCTCTGCACCTAGCAGCCCCTGCAGAATCTGAGAATCCACTAGAGAAGGGTCCTTCCCAAGTCCCATGCCTGAGATCTCTCTGGGTTTGACTACCTTGGGGAGGGTCCGTCCTGGTTAATTTTCACTGACAACTGAATCTGCACCCTGCATGATCCTCTCTCCTCTATTCTCTTCCAGGCTGTGTGTTTTGGGAGGCTGACCCCCTGTGGATTGCATTACCTGGGATCTTGTGCCTTCTGGCTTCCGAGTGGGTTTGGCCAATGGGAGGCACCAGCAGCAGATAGAGAGGAAGCAGTGGCTATGGCCCTCCATGACAGGGCCCACCTCTCAATGGGCTCCAGTCATTCTGCCTCCTCCCCTGGCCCCTTTAGTCCCTGGGGGTGCACATGGCTGCTAGGCTCTAGGTATTTTTCTACCCCTTTTATATTCCCATAACCCTGCCCACACCTTTATGTGTGGGCCGTTCATTAACGCCTCTTCAATTAAATAACATGGGATGAATTCTGTGCATTTTGGGTCCCTACAGATTTGACATGGGACGAATTCTGTGCCTTTTTGGACCTTACAGATTTTGGGTTCTTTGCTAGAACCAAAAGGTAACTGGGGAGGAATATCTTGTATAATTCTCACCTTTGTAAGTACAATTCTTATTCTAATGAGTGAAATCACAAAATTCAAAAGAAAAACACAATGTCTCCAAGTACTTGGCTATCTCCTTGCTCTTCAATGCAGGGGGGATGATTGCTCTTTTATCAGGACTCTATGAAGAGCACGGCTTAGTAGAGAAAGTTGTAGTTTAGTGGAAGAGCTCTGTTTTGGAATCCAAGTTTTTAAGATAGATTTCTAACCGTGTGACTTTGGGCAAATCATAAATTTCTGGATGTCAGTTTTCTTACTGAAAATGATGAAGCCATTGAGGTTATGAAGTCTAACCTTGTTCTAAAAAGGTAAATATCAGCAAAGTTGCCACTACCTGGAACATTTAGAGTTGGCTGAGGATCTTGCTTTGGGCCAAAGGTTAAGGCTGCCCCAAGCTTTTCCTAGGGGACAAAGTTGCCCCTGATTTGGACGTCTGAGGTTTCTGGTACACTCTTGGCCACCCTCTGCCTGACATGATTTCATTTCTGCCCTTGTTTCTCCCAAGCTGACGAGCCCCATTTTGACACTGGGCTGTGTGCTGGCTGCCTGTATTGGAACAGGAAGGACCCATACCCTTTAAGAAGACACAAAGGTAGCAGCAGTTGAGGGCTTCCACTGACCTCACTAGGGTCTAATTTCAGGCCTACATCCTTTGTGTCCTTAGAATAGAATAAAGAAAAAGTCTATAGATTTAAAAACAAACAAACCCAACCAACATCTGCATCTCTCTTGGTGTTCAGTATGGATCTGGAGAAGGAAGGAAGAATGATTACAGAATGATTTCTACCTGTGAGGCAGTGTGCTAGGCAATTTACATCCATGATCTTATTTAATCTTTATAAGGAGCTGTATAATCCCCAATGTACAGATGGAAAAACTGATGCTCAGAGAAATGCAGCACATGGCAGGATTACTGTACCAAGGGATTAGGTGTAAGTTTTGGCTCAGTCATGGCTGTACCAAGGGATTAGGTGTAATTTTTTCAGTTTGGTTGAAACACAGAAATAATTTCTGACCTTCCCAGGCTTTGCATGCAAATTTGTCTTTACTTTCCCACAAAGCTTGAGAGGTGAGATATTTCATTTGCCCTTCTCTTTGGGCCTGCTTATGTCAAAGGTTGGTTACTCTTTTCTGTTTTAATTTTAATTTTTTATTTTTGTCTTTTGCCTGCTGGAAGTACACTCAGAAGCCTGCAGAGTCACTGCCTTGCTTATTGGGTGTCTTTTTTGCTGTTTCAGAAATTGCTATACTAAGGCGTAGATGAGAAATGTGAGAAACAAGATAGGAAATGTTTCTTAACAATACAAGGCTGTGACCCGTATGGAAATGTCTCCTTCTGGAGGGAACCCAGAGGAAAAATATCTCCCTATTCCAAGGGTCACATCCAAAGCCACTCTGCAAGTGACCCGAACCCTCTTCCATCTCAAGTGGGCAGACTGTATTAGCTTTTACTTGAGATAACATCATTCACCTTGACAAAGTCAGGTCTCTTATTTCTACTTTCCCTCAGCCTTAACATTCTTATCCACATTATTACTAGTTCCTTAATCTACTGGATGTTAGTTTCCAACTACTTTAATTTGAATAGTGGAGCTAAATATTTGTAATCACTTCTCAGGGAAATTATGGGCCATTTATATTAGAAAGAACTTTCATAGCTCCAGTGCTAAAACTGAATTGTTTCTCGCTGACATTGTGGCAAAAATAACTCAAGTATGTGTACAAAATATCTTGTGGGTTATTTACCTTCAAATAGCCTCATCTAAAAATAATTACAGTAAACTCACACTTTCTGTATCTTGTGATGAAAAGTATTGATATTTCACATACAGCATGTTTGAAACAGTTGGCCTCAACAGGCTTTTCAAGTTATTGTTTACATTTATATTTTTCTTCCGAGTAAGGGATAAGAATGACATGAAACAACTTCACTCAGCAGATGGGAATATGGAAAAATCATGACTAATGGTTAGGCCATGTATATGTTTGGGGTTGCTTGTTTGTTTTTGTCCTACTTATCACCTCCCCAATTCTGCTAATTGCTAGCTTGTGTGTCCTTGGGCAAGTTCACCTCTCTGAACTTGGTTTTGTGCCAGTGGTGCTAGCATTGAGAGCCATGGCTCTTAAGTAGGAATCAATTTTGCCCCTCAGGGGATGTTTGACAATGTCTGGAGATATTTTTGGCTATCATAAGTGTGTAGAGGTGTGCTACTGGCATCTAGTGGGTGGAGGTCCCAGATGCTGCTAAACATCCTGTGAATGGACAAAGACTCTCCCACAACAAAGAAATATCTAGCACCGCATGTCAATAGTGCCAAGGTTGACAAATCCTGCTTTACAGGTCGTGGTTATGGAGAAATGTTAGCATCAGGTGCTTTGTGAATTGTTCAGAGATGTATAAATATCAAGTGTTACTATAGTATCTCTCAGGCATGGGTGCTAATTACGACTGTAACTCCTTAGTCCCCAACTGCCCAAAGCACTGTTTGAACTCTGGGACTCCATTTCTTTATTGTGAAAACTTATTAGGCTTCAATGATCTCCAAGAACAATTCTGGCTCTGATAATGTACATGGGAAAAGCATTATGTGGTACTTTCGCCCAAAGTTGACAAAACCAATAGTTGCTAATTTCAGTGTTTTGTTTTTGGTCCTCATGTAGATCACTGATCTGAATCTTTGCTCTCCAGATAATCTGAGATTTCCTAAAACGGAGGAGGTAAAGGAGGATGGGAAGGAACCTGAAGGCATTTTTTCCAGAGTGGTGCAGTACCACTGAGGACTGTTGCTGGGTTGATTAGGAAAAGACACAGAGTAATTTGCAGTTTGTTTGATTTATTCTTTTGTTTATCTACATCCCAGTAACAGGCATGAGGGAAGGCCCTGTCTCTCTGGGACAGAGTGTCACAGATGACATCTGTGTTTTGTGTGAATGAAACTCAAACACTTAAAAAAAAAAAAAAAAAAAGAAATTTTAACCTTGTTCCTTTAATGAGCAGATAAGATTTATCTGTGGCAGTGTTTTGTTTTGTACGACGTAGAATAATAACAATGTTAATAGCAATAAATAAACAATGGAGAGTGCCTACTGGGTGCCAGACTTTTGAACACCTACTGTGTGCCAGCCCCTACCATAGTGCTATAACTGCAAGATCTCATTTTATCATCACAGCATGGCTGGTTAGTATGATTGCTTCAATTTTACAAAAATGAGGAAAATGAAGTTCAGAGAGGATGGGGACCTTGCCTGAAGTTGCACAGTTGTTGAGGCATCCAATTGCTTTAAAATACAAACCATGAGCGCTTTCTACTTCTCTAGATTCTTACTCAATATGGTCATTATTAGAAATTTACAATGGAGAGTTAAGCGAGAGTGAAATGAATGCCAAGAAGGCAGGAGACAGCCCTGCTATTTTGTAAAAAGCTTTGTGCTCTGTGGGTACTTGTTTGGTATCTGGTAAATTGGAGAAAAGACTGGGGGTAAATCTTGCCATCAGCCTGAGTTGTCAGAGAGCAGTAAAGGACAGTTCAAACAAGTGGCCTTTTTCTATCCTTTTCAAGTAATTCATAAAATAGCTCCTATGGATAGGGTCAGGGCAGAGCTCCAGGTACTAGTGAAAACATTATTGCTGATAATCAAGAAAACTATGGTAATATCAAGTGTCAATAGAGAATAACATATAATCTGAATAAGGATTTCAGATTATAATTGAGTGGAGTTTTGACTATATAGGAATCAGTTATTCTCCTTTGATGAGGGCAACCATTCTTCTCAATCTGTGGTTTCAATGTTGGCTTCCTTTGGGATCTTTAACAAATCCTAACGCCCAAGCTACATCTTAGTCAATTAAATCAGAAGCCCTGGGTGGGATCCCAGCATCAGTAATTCTCAAAGCTCCCCAAATGATTTCAATGGGTAGACAAATTTGAGAACCAGAGTGCTATATCAGCAGTCCTTAGACATCTGTGTATATCAAAATCATCTGGAGAATGTGGTAAAAACACAGGGGTTCAGGCCCAGCCCTTCTTCAGTGAGCCGGGGGTTCTAGGAGCTTTATTAACTCTCCAGGTGATTCTGATAAACATCATAGTTGAGAACTGCTACTTTATTTCACTCTTTAGGTTCTATTCTATTTTAAATAGAAAAAGAATAACACACTTCCTAGCTGAGGAATTGCCTAGAATAAACACTGCATGCAGGTGGGCACATTTGGATCCTCACAACTCATTTCTGGGCCTTGTGCCAGGCACTGGCAAGCTCCCATGTCCTGTAGATGCCAACCTTGTCCTCTGCAGCCCTTCTAACTCCTTTCTGACAATGGCCCCTAGTCCAATTTTGAAGTATCTCTCAGTCCTATTTGAAAGTATGGTGAATCTGTTGTTCATATGACACATTTTGAGACTTGGTCCATAAGAGATATGGTGGTTGCTCAGTCAGGAACTCAAGGTAAGGCCACTTCCTGTAGACATCTTATGCCTTATTTTATCTCTGGTTGCTTTTCACAGATTTTCATGCTTTCTGAATTGCTGATTTTTTGAAACCATTTTCTTGGTTGTTTCATGGAACAATTCCCATGCTCCAAAAATGCAGTCCCAAGCCTGCGAGACCTTATATTGTCAGGCACTTCAGGGAGTACTCTGAGTTTAAACATCTGAATCTTTGAAGCTCAAATTATTTACATTATTCTGTAGTTTGCTTTATGTTCCTCTTGTTATATTCAGTTTTAGGGAGTTGGGGGAGGTAGAAACTAGGGAATGAGGTAGTTCAAATTTATGTGTACTTTTAATTCTTTTGAGAAAAGAGGTCTTTGTTACCTGTGATGAGAAGTTGAGCGATTAGAAATTCATGAGGGAGATATAAGATTTGGAGAGCACTGCAATTCATACTACAGCTTGTCTTTGGACATAGCCAAGAGTCCATAGGAGTCCTGAGTGTGCATTTCCAGCCAGTCTTTCTTGTTGGGCAGGGCTAAAAGCTTCCAGGAAAGCAATTTCATTGGCCTAATTGTATCAGAAAACAATATTCATGTTATAGCAATTGGTGGGTGCAATATTTAGGGCTATGTTTCTTGCTAGAAGAGCCACATCTTAGGCCACTATATATGATGATGTGAATTGAAGGATTGACAATAGCCTCTCCAACCAAAAATATCTCTTTGGTGGTAGATGTTACAGTGTTTCAATGGACACAATCAGAGAGCTTTCCTTTGAGTTCATTTATCCAACAAACATTTACCAAATACCCCTACCATGTACCAGATTTTGTGCCAGGCACTTGGGACATAAAGATGAATAAGACCTGATCACTCCTGCTGGGAGATTCACAGTATAGTGATGGAGAGAGATAAACAAGTACGTTTTGGAGCAAAATGGGGTGAGCACTTTCAAGTATGCATGTATAGAGCGCTGTAAGAGTCAGGTTAGAAAGAGTTTTTTTGTGGGAAAGGGCATTTTGAATTGGGTTTTAAGAGATGAGAAATTATTTTGTAAGTGAAGAAGGCCTAGGATGTTTATTCTTGAATGAAACTTCACTGAGCGAAGGATGTGCATGAAAGCCTAGGGTCCCAAATGTTGATTAGAGAAAGTAAAAATATGTGTGTGCCTGGACCATATATGGATGGAAATGAGTATGGAGAATGAGGCTGATCAAATTCAGGAGCATCTTACATACTACACAGGGAGGGTGGGACTCTATCCCGAAGGTAATAGAAAACAAATTGAAATGTTTAAGCTGGGGATGGAGCTACATGTTTACGAATTTTGTGAAAGAATATAACTCTTACAGTATAAGAGATAGTTTAAACTAGAAAGAGGCTGGTTATGAGAAGCGAAGCTTTTTACAATATTTCAGGTAAGAGATGATGAGGCCATAGGCTAAGGATTTCATATATCTGCCATGTGTCCTACTACTCCTTTCTGCACCATAACAGACATTACTAGTTAATCTGTTCTGTTCCCATGGTTATCCTTGAATTTTTCTCCATACAGCACATCAGGAAGCTACTGTTTATTAACCTACAACATATAAACATATAACATATAAACATAATAATAATGTTTATAATGATGAAACTTGTTTATTATCTTTGTCAGAGAAGAGGAAAAGAAATAGAATGAACATGATGACTGGCAGCTTAAACGTTGAGGCTTAAAGAGAAAGTTAGGGATAACTCTTTCTCTATTGGAAGGCTTAGGGGCATGGTGATACAATTAAATGAAACTGAGCTCAAAGGACACAGAACATCCTTGGGGTGGAAGATGATAATTTCAGTTTGGGTTGTGTTTTGAGATGCAGGTACAATATTCAAGTGGAAGTACACAAGAAGTTAATAACTACAAGGTGAATATAAGATTTTCAACCAGTGTTATTCCCTACCTTACCCCAGACCAGCTATGGTTCTTAGCCAGGAATGTATGTCTGGAGCTTGCAAGATATTTTAGAGCTGGAAATACAGATTTGGTATATTTTACTCTAGAATATAGATTTTGCCATTTAAGCCATGGACATCATTCAAGGAAAGGGCTATTAACTCAGATGTCTTTTTTTTTTTTTAAGTGTCAATACACATGAGAATAATATTAAATTAACTCACAGAAAAGTGTTAGCATGATTTCAGATATCTTTTTCAGGAATTATGACCTTAGGCAGTATCCTAAAATCAATGGGATATGGAAAGTGAAAAGTGGTAGAGAGTTAAAAAGGGACACAGAATGTAGATGAGTAAGCACAAGACAGATTTCACTCACTTGGCAATTTTATCTGGGGTCGAGTCAATTCTTAAGGGAGGCAAGGCTTAGGAATAGTTTTGATTTGTGGCACTGTTGAATGAAGTACTTTTACTTGGTTTTATCCATAGAGTATGTGCATCCTAGCTTCATCTTAATATTTTCTTCCTCAATGAATAATTATATGGAAGCAACTTGGAGAGAAGACTACATAATAATATGTTAAACTGATTTGTTTTCCTTCTGGTTAAGGTACACCAGAAGTTTCTCCTCTTTGTTCTTGTTAAATCAATTAACTTGGTATCTGAAATAAACCAAGTGGTTATGTTGCCCAGAGGAGAAATAGAAATGTCTAATATTCTATCATTTCATATGAAAACTATAGTACTTCTTGGTAGTTGTTTGTTTACCTAGGGCTGACTATAGGAAAACAAACCATCAACCTTCAAAACTGAGATTTACCTTCTCCCTGACCATGACTGGTAGTGAAGTCTTGAGAGCTGCGAGGAAATGTTTTGGCTACTTGTTCCCCTCTCAGTGGCCTATAGTGTCTTGGAAGCATGTGGCAGGCATTCAAGGAATGTTTTAGCTTATTTTAAATCTCTGGTTGAAAGGAGTTGAGATACAGACATGGCAGGGTGAGCCACTTGTTCTGGCAGCACAGGCCAAGCTCACTCTTTCCATCTGTGCTCAGAAAAGCTGCAGCTCCGGGCTTTCCTGGGCTTGGAGTATTCTGTCTCTGTCCGCTGGTCTTTTCACTCTTGGGCCAGGAAGGGCATGCAACTGGAAGGGTTGTATCTTAGTCATCTTTGGCTGCTATAACAAAATATAGTAGACTGGGCAGGTTAAATGCAGCTATTTTTTTCTCACCGTTCTGGAGGTTGGAAATCTGAGATAAGGGTGCTACCATGTCTGAGTTTTGGTAAGGTTCCTCTTTCTGATTTGCAGACAGTCATCTTCTAGCTGTGTCCTTACATAATGAAGAGAGGACTGTCTCCCTTCCTGTTCCTCTAAGGACCCTAATCCTATTAGGAGTGCCCCAGCCTCATGGCCTCATCTTCCTCTGATCACCTCCCAAAAGCCCCATCTCCAAACACCTTCACTTTCGGGTTAGAGCTTCAACATATTAATTTGGGGGGACACAATTCAGTCCGTAGCAGGTTGGCTGCACATTCATAAACTTCTGGGTTTCCTGGATAGCTGGATTTACTAGGCTCATTTCATGCCATGTTCTTTCCAATGTATTTACTTCTTTATTTTTTTAATTGGCAAAATTGTTTATATTTATCTTGTATAACATGTTTTGGAGTATGTGTACACTGTGGAGTGCCTAAATCAAGCTAATTAACATACATATTATCTCACATACTTATCCTTTGTGATGAGAGCACTTAAAATCTACTTTCTTAGCAATTTTCAATAATATAATACAGTGTTATTAACTATAGTCACCACGTTGTGCAATAGGTCTCTTGAACTTATTCCTCCTGTCTAACTGAAATTTTGTATCCTTTGACCAACATCTTTGTCCCTTTCCCACCCCAGCCTCTGGTGCCCACTATTCTACTCTCTGCATCTATGAGTTCAATTTTTAGATTCCACATGTAAGTGAGATCATGCAATATTTATCTTTTTGTGCCTGGCTTATTTTAATTAACATAATGTCCTCCAGTTTCATCCATGTTGTTGCAAATGATAGTATTTCCTTCTTTTTTATGGCTGAATAGTACTCCATTGTGTATATATGCCACATTTTCTTTATTCATCCTTTAATGGACACTTAAGTTAATTCCATATCTTGGCTATTGTGAATAGTGCTGAAATAAACATGGGAGTCCAGATAACTCTTTGACATACTCATTCATTTCCTTTGGGTTTATACTCAGCAGTGGGATTGCTGGATCATATGGTGGTTCTGTTTTTAATTTTTTAATGAAAATCCATACTGTTTTTTATAGTGGCTATGCTAATTTACATTTCCACCAACAGTGTGCAAGGGTTTTCTTTTCTCTACATCCTTGCCAGCAGTTGTTATCTTTCATATTTTTGAAAACAGACGTTCTAACTGGGATTAGATGACATCTTATTATGGTTTTAATTTGCATTTTTTTGATGATTAGTGATCTTAAATATGCTTTTCCATATAGCTGGTGGCAATTTTTATCTCTTCTTTTGAGAAATGTCAATTCAGTTCCTTTTCCAATTTTATAATTGACTTATTTACTTTTTTGCTATTGAGATGTTTGAGTTCCTTATATATTTTGGACATTAACGCTTTATCAGATATGTGATTTGCAAATGTGTTATCCCACTTCTAAGTTTATCTCTTTCTCTGTTCATTGATTGTTTCCTTTGCTGTGCTGAAGCTTTTTAGTTTGATATAATCCGTTTTGTTTATTCTTGCTTTTACTACATGCGCTTTTGGAATCATATCTAAATAATCATTACCTAGACCAACATCATGGAGCTTTCCTGTATGCTTTTCTCTAGTTCCTTTACAGTTTCAGGTTTTAAGTCATTAGCTCATTTTGAATTGACTTTTTTATCTGGTATTAATTAAAGGTATAATTGTATTCTTCTTCATGTGGATATCCAGTTTCCTCAACACCAGGTATTGAAAAGACTGTCATTTTCCTATTGTGTGTTCTTGACACCTTTGTCAAAAATCAATTGACTGTAATTGTGTGGGCTTATTTCTGGGCTCTCTATCTTGTTCCACTGGTCTGTGTATCTGATTTTATGCCAGTGCCTTCCTGTTTTGATTATTATACCTTTGTAGTATATTTTGAAGTCAAGTAGTGTGATGCTTCCACTTTTCTTGTTTTTGCTCAAGATTGTTTGACTATCTAGGGTCTTTTGTGGTTCCATACAAATTTTAGGATTTTTTTTTTTCTCTTTCTGCTAAAAATGTCATTGGAATTTTGGTAGGGTTGCACTGAATCTGTAGCTCACTTTTGGTAGTATGGACATTTTAGCAATATTTATTTTACCAATCCATGAACATGGAATATCATTCCATTTATTTGTGTCTTCTTCAGTTTCTTCAATCAATGTTTTATAATTTTCAATGTACAGGTCTTTCACCTCTTTGGTTAAATATATTCTTAAGTATTTTGTTTTTTCTGGTAGCTATCATAAATTAAATTTTTTATTGGTTTCTTTTTTGAATAGTTGTTAGTGCATAGAAACACTATATATGATTCTTATATAATGATTTTGTATCCTGCAACTTTACTGAGTTTTTCAGTTCTAGAAGTTTTATTGGTAGATTCCTTAGGGTTTTCTAAATATAAGGTCATGTCATCGTAACATGACCTTATATTTAGAAATAAACATGAAAGATAACAAATGTTGTCTGAAAAGACAAGACAATTCTCTTCTCTTTTAAAAACCTAAGTCAGATCTCCTTTCATCTCTACTCAGACCCCTGAAGTGTCTTCCCATCTCGCTGAGGGTAAAAGCTTCTTACATAGCTTTCAAGGTCTTTGGTGATCTGGCTCCTGAAATGCTCCCTGTGGTTCATTCTTCTGCAGCCATCCTGTCCTCTCTCCTGTCCTTTAAACAATCAGGCACATCACGCACCTCCCTAGCACCTCAGGGCCTTTGCACTGGTTGCTTGTTCTGCCTGGAGCACTTAGATGTACATAAGTCTTGCTCTCTTTCTCCTTCAAGTATTTGATCAAATATCACTTTCACACCTAGGCTAGGTGTGAAATACCCTACTTAAAATAAAATTGTTGCCTGCCTGCTTACTGGTCTGCTCAAACTAGACACCCTGCTTTATTTTTCTCCGTATGACTTACCAGAGTCTTACAAACAAATCTTTATTTATTTTCTTTATCGTCTGCCTAGCCCCTTTAGAACAAAAGCTCTATCAGGGAAGAAATTTTAGTCTCTTTGGCTCTATGTGGTTTCCATGTCTAGACTCTAGGTAGGGCCTGGCACAGGTATTCAATAAACATCTGTTGAATAAATGAATTTTCTTTCTGTGGCAAAGAGGGGAGTCCCTGGGGATATGTTAGAGCTGGAATTGCCCCGTTAAATCCTTTTCATTTCATGCTTTTCTGTTCTGCGTTATGCTCCACTTTGGAATAACTCAACTAAATAACCATTAGGTAGAAGACCAACCTTACACATAGTGTTTTAGAAATTTCTATCCCCCAAATGAATTACATACTCCCAAACATCTCCCTGTGAGCCTGCCAAATGCCCCAAATAGTCGTTCCAGCATATTTATCCAACTGAAACTGCCTTGTTGAGAACACCAGTGGTAAAAATAATGAGGAACATTTGTTCAGTGTTCACCACGTGCCAAACACTGGAGTAAGCACTAATGTGCATTATTAGCTCATTTCCGATAATACTCATTTTACAGTTGAGAGACTGAGAGTTAGAATTGGAAGGGAAGGGGATTTGTTTGGGAAAAGAATGTCCCAGGGCAAGGTACAGCAAATTTGAAAGTTGAGAGGAAAGTGAGAGTACTGAAAGACATCTAGAAAGGTGGAAATGGAGAGTACATGAGAAATGAGTCAGGTTGAGGATGGAAGAATCATAGTTATAAAGGCTTGTGGTTCATCAGCTTAGAAGTTTCTATGTAAATAACTTGGTTGATATTTCACCAATTTTTAGACTCTTAAGTACAAGAAATCCTAATCTATCATTTTAGTCCTTCCTCCACTTTACTGGGAGTTTGTCAATTGTTTTCACGTAAAGAATTTATTTTCTTCCTGGCATCTCTAAAACTAAGGAAAGCAGGTTCTCTTTTTAAAATACGATATGTTTTCCCACCCAGTATGCTCATATTTTTGTTTTTGTTGATTGTCAGATACTTTTGCTTTATAAACAAAAGCTACTGAATTCATAGTTATTATTCTGCTTGGTTCTGCTCCAAAGTAATTAAATGGAACCTGGTGTCAGAAAAGTTTACATGACAATGTATTTACTATGAATATTCCTTCACTCTAAGATTAAACAGGAAAACTAAAGGCAGTAATTTTTATCAGATTGCAGATATCTGAAGCAGTGGTTCAGGGAAGAATTGGAGAAAACCACAACTTAAGTCATAAAAAAACATACTATTTATATAAATAAAATCATTCTAGAGTATTGCCTATTTATAGCAAAGGTTTTATTTTTTTGCCATATGAGATGAGTTGATAATTAATCTACATATATTTTTGTTGGCAGTTTCTTTAGAAAAATATGACAAAATATAAAGTGTGACAAAATAAATACAAAAGGTCTACAAAATTGCAACCATATTTATTATAAGCTGAAAATATAATTCTTTTTAATACTCCAGAAGACGTTATCAGACATTTACCAAATTAACATGATAGTGAAGTTTTAATGTAAACTATTAAAAAACAGACAGCAGGTAGATAGAGATATATCATTTCCCTGATGATAAGTTATATCATGAAGAAAATGCAAGGCTGGGTGTGGTGCCTCATGCCTGTAATCCCAGCACTTTGTGAGGCCAAGGCGGGCAGATCACTTGAGGTCAGGAGTTCGGGACCAGCCTGGCCAACATGGTGAAACCCTGTCTCTACTAAAAATACAAAAATTAGCTGGGCCTAGTGGCATGCGCCTGAATAATCCCAGCTACTTGGGGGCCTGAGGCAGGAGAATCACTTGAACCTGGGAGGTGGAGTTTGCAGTAAGCTGAGATTACACCACTGCACTCCAGCCTGGGTGATAGAGCAAGACCTCATCTCAAAAACAAACAAACGAACAAACAAACAAAGAGACAAACTGAAAAAAAAAAAGTAAAAAAGAAAATGCAAATTAAAAGAATGAGATACCTTAAAAAGAATAAAATCATATTTTTGCAGCAACATGGATGAACCTGGAGGCTATTACCTTAAGTGAAATAACTCAGAAACAGAAGGTCAAATACTACATGTTCTCATTTGTAAATGGAAGCTAAATAATGAGTACATATGAACATAGAGTGTGGAATAATAGACATTGGAGACACAGAAGCTGAGAGGGTGGGATATGGGGAGGTGGATGAGGGAAGATAAATACTTAATGGATGCAATGTACATTATTTGTGTGATGGTTACACTGAAAGCCCAGACTTCACCACTATGCAATATATCCACGTAACAAAACTGCACTTGTACCTTTTAACCTTAAACAAACAAAAATCTGAAGGAGATAACACCTCGTATCTGTTAGAATGGCTATTTTGAAAAAGAGATGAAAGATAATAAGTGTTGGTAAGGAGTCAGAGAAAAGGGTCAGTTCTCAAGATTCATTTATTCATTCATTTAACAAGTATTGAATGCCAGTTATATGCCAGGCACTAGTATAGCCACTACAGTGAGTAAAGTAAAATTTAGTGGTCATTGACTCTAAATTCTGGTAGAGAAAAACAGACAATAAACAAACCAATAAATATATATCAAATATCAGATGATAATTTCTAAAGATTAGGGGAGTTGCTGCAGAAGTTATTTATCAGAGGACAAAAATCAGATTACCAACCAAATGGCTAACCAGGCAGCTAACAAAGAATGTAATGTAGTATTTGTGGCTCTATTACAAGTCTGGTGACCTCTGTTCTATTTTCATCTCATACTCAATGTCTGACTCTGGGTACATAATATTTTCTGAGACCTGAATTATTCAATTGTCAAGGAGAGGGTTGTGTAAGTCGGTCCTTGAGGGCTTCTCTGGCTGTGCATTTTCGGCTCTGTCTGAAATTGAATGAATGCTTAGCTGTAGACAGACAAAGTATTCAGAACCCTGTGCACTTAGCTAAGAAATCAGGTGAGAGGGGAGACTAAAATAGAATACAGTAGTTGTTATGCTTGTAGTTAAATACAGGATCCCAGTTCTCCTTCCTTAGGCTGAATAATGGTCCCCAATGATATCAAGTCCTAATCCCTAGAACCTGCAAATGCTGCTTTATTTGGAAAAAAGTGTCTTTGCAGATGTAATTACATTAAGGATATTGAGTTAGGGGGATTATCCTGAATTTTCCACAAGGGCCTTAATGTGGAGAGAGACTGGACACACAGATGAGAAGACCATGTGAAGAAAGGTCTGAAGATGCTGGTCTTGATTCGAGTGAGGAGGGAACAATCCAATAAATGCCCATAGTGACCAGGAGCTGGAAGAGGCAAAGAATTAATTCTCCCCTAAAGCCTTCAAAGAGAGCATGGTACTGCTAACACCTTGGTTTCAGCCTAGTGATACTGATTTGGGGTTTTTGGCCTCCAGAGCTGTAAGTAAATAGGTCTGTGTTATTTCAAGCCATCACATTTGTGGTAATTTGTTATAGCAGGTTCGAGAAACTAACACAGTAGGCCTAGTGCTTCCCTGTGCAAGTTAGATGTAGCCATGTGGTTGCTTTGACTGATGCCATGTGAGTGGAAGTGATGTGTGTCTTTAGGGCAAATGCCTGCTTTTCCATGCTCTCTTTTCCATTGAGTGATGGAAAGTTTGGAGATGATGGCTGCCTTGTTGTCCTGGTAGATTAGAGTTCTCCAGAGAGAACCAATAGGAGATACATGTATATATGTATAATTTGGAGAAAAGGGTCTTTTATATAAAATTATAAATAATACATATTTTATGTATTACATATATTAATTTATAGGAATTGGCCTTTGTGTTTGTGGAGGCTCAGAAGTCCTATGCTCTGCCATCTGCAAGCTGGAGGGCCAGAAACCTAATAGAGTAATTCAGTCTGAATCTGAGGTCTGAGAACTGTGGGGTGCAGTGTGGGGAGGCTGATGGTTTAATTTCCTGGTCCAAATCAGAAGACCTGAGGATGAGGCGTATGAATTCTGAGGGCAGGAGAAGAATGTCCCAGTTCAAAGAGAGGAGAGTGAATTCATCCTTTCTCCACATTTTCATTTTATTTTTGCTCTCAACAAATTGGATGATGTCTGCCCACATTAGTGAGGGTGATCTCCTTTACTCAGTCTACCAATTCAAATGCAAATCTCTTCCCAAAACACCCATACAGACACACCCAGAAATAACGCCTTACCAGCTATCTGAGCATCCCTTAGTCCTGCCAAGTGGACTTACAAAATTAACCATCATGCTTGGGTCTCTGAGTGACCATGTTGAAAAGAACTCCCTGTTGATTTATAAAGAACATAAGTGTGACTGCAAAATTAATCTTTGTGGTTTCAAGCTCCTGAGACTTGGGAATTGTTTTGCAAGCCTCTCCTAGCTGGAGGCAAGGAGGCTGATTGGCTACTGTTGAAACATTCCCAGTAACACTTTGTTGTACCTCTTGCTCTTTGGTGGTCCTGTGGTCCCTGGAACCTCTCCTCTGGCATCCCAGTGAAGCCAGGACAGTCACAAAACATTACCTCCATATCTAGCATCCCATGTGATGATAATGCGTAATTCAAGGTTCTGTAGTCAAATACGTGGAGAAATGCTGGGCTATTCAAGGTGAAATGGTTTAACCTTCTTATAAGACTTCTCAGAGGCTTCCGCATACAGTGCGGCTCTATAGGATGAGGATATAGTGTGTGATGTTTCAAATCTCTTTTTGTCAGAGTGAAGCAGATCCCAGGTGAAACTAGTTCCTTATTGAATTGGGCCATGACACTTCCTTTGTGTATCATTAACATACCACGTTCCCTCACGCAACTGACCCAGGGGCAGCATAAGTGTAGGATAGCTTTAACATGTCTTCCTGTTCAGTATGAGATGGACTGTATTAGATTGTTAGGATAGCAGGTTAATACCTAACTTGTAGACTATTACCTGACAGATGAGGAGGGCAGGCTTTGGGTGCAATGGTGAGTGATTTGTCTGAGTTTTCCTTATTCCCTGCATTTTCCCCTTTAAGCCTGCCCCAAAGCCTGATTGTTCGAAGGATGCATCCAAAGGCTTGAACTTGTAAGACCTCCTTTCAGCTGTTATTTTGATTTTGGATGGATTCCACCTCTCAATTGTCTCAGATATTTTTCCATCTCTGCAATGGTTGAGATCCCAACCCTAGAGTTCTTGGAGCTCACAGGCACTAAGAAACAGGTCCCTGCTTTTTATTACCCATAGTCCTTGGAAAGACTTAAAGTGTTCTTTTAACATTCAAGACCACGTGAATCTTTATGAGAAAAAAGAATGTTTGCCAAAATGAAGAATCAGCATAAAAGTTCAAGTGACCTGACTAATAAAAAATTAAATAAGTGAAAAAGGGACTTGACTGGTCCCACACTCTGTGGAGTCTGGCAAAGAAGTCCTTTCTTATTGTTGAGTACCTGTTGTAAATTCCAAAAATGGGCTCCAATTCTTCACCACTCCCCAGATCCTCTCCCTTTATGGAGCCCTTCCCCTTGGTGTGTTGTTCTTGATTCCTCCTTCACTTTGACCTCAGCCATGTGGTTTGCTGTGGGCCAGTGGCACACCAGTTCTGTAGTTTCCATTGTTATAAATGTTATTGCTAATATTCAGAATCACTAGATAAGAAAAATCCTTGAATGATGTACTTTTAAATCAAATGGGAAAGGGAAGAATTCCTGCTCTAAATTTTGAGAGTATATAAACTTTTAAAAAGGATGCAGATTCTACCAAAAACCTAAGCCCATGTAAGAGGAACTGGAGGAAGAAAAGAAAGTTGAAAAGTGCTGCTCATGAAGACAAAGGAAAGGGGAGTAGACTGGGCAGGTAGACCACAGGCTCCCCCAAGGCTCATGTTTACCTGCCAACCTGCCCAAATGGTAACCAAAGACACAATGTTGGATTCCATATATTATATTGTCATGCATAGAATTATTTTGCCTTATTTCATCTGGTAGGGAAAGAGCATGTCTCTATGTTCCTTGAAAAACAGAAGAGTTTTTGTTGGGGGAAGGTTCTAAAAGGCATTTTTTTAGGACACTTTTAAGTAAAACCACGGGTCAGGATTTTGTTTTTCAAATAACACTAACGGAGGGAGTTCCATTTCTCCATCCTTTCTTGAATTATGTCCCCTCCTCACCACCACTGCTGCAAAATAAGGTGTGGGAAATTAGGTTGTAGATGTTCTCTTGAAAAATATCTGTCTGTTTCTTAAGAACCATCACTTTCCTTTTCACTTCACCCTGAGATTATACCAAAAGTATGCCCATCTTTAAAATGTACAAAATGGCCCAGATGTTCATTTACTGTTTTCCGCTTTTATCTTTCATTATGTTGTTGTTTTGGGGTCATAAAGCCTTAATGCTTTGGTTTAAATGGCGGCTAAATTTAAAAGTACCTTCTGCTGGATTTGATTCCAAGTACACAAAATTAACTTTTCATTATATTTATGCCTAGACACTGATTTTATTCTCCACCTGCCAGTTATTTTTAAGGACTGAATACTAAGTATGTAAAGTGTGACATCAAATTATGAGATTACTGTTTCAAGAGGTAAACTGAATTTGAACATGAGAATGTCATATTCTTTGCAAGTCAGGTGCCATTTCAGTAATACCATAATTGTTCAAAAGACTTTCAGATTCCTTTCTTACGTTGCCTTCTGGTCTGACTTACTAACTTTAAAAACAAGGGATAAATTTTTGTAGACACTTGCTTGATAGCCCCTTGTAGCTTTCCCTACTAGAGTGTCATATGTGTGAGTGAAACAGATTGACTTCCAGACCAGCCCATTTTAATTGTGAATATGACTAAGCAACTTCAATTGACACCATGTGGAACAGAAGAATCACCAAGCGGAAACTTGCCAGAATTCTTGACCCACAAAAGTGAGAATTACAATAAAATGGTTGTTGGTATAAGCCAGTAAGCTTTAGGGAAATTTATTATGCAGGAGTGAGTAACAGGAAAAGACCCCTGAAAACAATTGCTAGATGTTCATTTTCTGGGTTATCTGACTTAAAATGGTTTATCCCTCAGTCAAGACCTATGTGTCATTGGTTCATTTTTCATATCTACTGGCAAGATTATTGTGAGACTCAGAGACACTTGTCTCTGTAGAGTGCCTGACACATAGGTGGTCATTTGTGTCCATCCACATAGGCACTTCCTCATGCCAGATATAGTAGTACCTGGCATGCAGTTCACTGCCATATCCCTAGTATCTAGTACCCTACATCTTTCCATGGGATGCAGACAAGATATGAACAAAGGACTATATGTTATTTCAGTTGGAAATAAATGGAGAATACTGAAGCTGGACAAGGGGACTAGAATCTTGGAGAAGATTTGAAAGGGGCAGGTGGAGGGCCCTTGTCATTTTAGAACAAGCAAATTTTTCTCTGATAAGATGACATGTGAGCAAGGATCTGAAGAAATTATGAGGGTCTGGAGAAAAGCATTCCTGACTGAAGGGACAGCTAGTGCAATGGCCCTGGGGCAGGAGTGGGCTTTGCATGTGTCAGGACAATATGGAGACTGTCATGGTTGGAGGGGAGAGTCACAGTAGTTTGTTTGGAGAGAGACCAGGGACTAAGTCATCCAGGGTCTTGTGGTCACTGCAGTGGCTCTCACTCTGGGTGAAATTGGTACCAATGGAGGCATGGAGTACATGAGTCATACATGTGGTGGTTGTTATTTTTCATTATTAGAATTACCTGTTAGCAGAGGATAGGTCTAGAATTAGGCCACGAGTCCATTTAGTTTCCCAGTCCATGCTTTGACATTCAACAGTGCTGTCTTGTTACTTGTGATGTCTGTGGTCTCAGAGTCTTTGTAGTATAAAAGCATTTCCACTCTACAGGAGTTTACCATGGAAGATAAAGAAAGAACCTGAGATTCTAAAGACCCCTTTACCCCTCAGGACTGTGGTATTTGCCAACCTGTGAGTTTTCTCAGCCTCTGTTTATCCCTACTGTTCTTCACTTTCGCCCAGTTTGCAGGAAGAATTGAGAAATAGATAGACTTCTCCCAAAGGCAAAGAATTGTTCTTGTAGAAAGTTTGAGGTTTTGTTCGTTTTTTTTTTTTTCCTGCCCTCCTTCCTCTTCCTGGGACTAGAATAATATCTAGATGAAGAATATCTTATTTCTCAAAGGGGAAACGGTAATGATATTTGGCCCAAATAACCTTTCTTGGCCTTGCTACGTCCACTGAGCTCATCATAGGAGGACACAATTTACATAAGAAATGGATCTGTAATAAATTCCCCCAAGAATTCCTTCCAGCAGCATGCAAACCTTTTTAGTTCCACGGTGTATGCTCATATAATGATCCTCCACCTGGCTCGGGACCTTTTTATGTGGGAACATTAAACTAATTTTGCTCGGAATGTGGGATGGTTTCTCAAGATGGCGCACCTGATTCTAAATCGCAGTTCACAAGGCTCTTTGGGAAGATGGATGGATCCCTGGAGGCTCTTTAGGCTTTTCGTTGCCCTCAGAACTTCTCTCAGAGCCCAGCTCATCTCTGAAAACCTTCTGCTTCACATTTGGTATCCCTGTGACAGCCACCAAATGATTGGGTAGGGTCAAGAAGTCAACTGACTTCCTCATATGCTTCTGCCATCACTCCATGCCTGGGTGGGGGTGGGAGCCAGCTGAGGTGCCTTGGGCTTCTGTAAGGGTGTGAGAGTGACTGGGATACTGATGGGATTAAAATATCAGTTAGAATTCTTTGCTGGGAATGGGTTAAATGGTACATTCCACGAGTTGCTTTTGTCTGGCAGCAGTGAAACTGAGTGATATGATCTCTCCTCCATTGTTTATGACATGAGGATCATGAGGATATGCCCTCCTTCTGGAAACAAGCTGATTCTTAGAGGTACATAAAATGGTGCTACTGGGAGACCTAACAGGGGGTTAATTACTGGGGTGCTGTGAATACAGATGACGTACATTAAAGTATTTCATCTGTCAGCCACCAACTGCTACTCTGTTCAGAAGCTAGGGGTGAATCTGAGGGAAGCTTGGCATGAAAGGTCTAACTTAATGAAAAGAATCTAAGAAAACATGAAAGTATTATGTTTGCAACTAGAGAAAAAGCTAAACTAGGGCCTTGTGGTGTTTGTTGCCTAAATGGTAACTCCTGCTGCGTTCTTAACTTTCAGAAAACCTCAGCTGAATCTAAATCTCCTGCTTATGCTTTGTGGAGTATCTCAGCTTAAAGCAAAGCCATATTATCCTGCTTGATATAGCTGGGATGATTGCGGGGTTATGAGTGTAGTCAGAAAACCCTGGCATAAAAGAGATTTTAAATGAACAGATGAATAGAGCAATCAAAGGGCCATCCAATCAGATCTAAGCAGATTAGAACTTCATGCAGCCTCAGACAGAAATAGAGAGAGAGTGCTCTGTGACATATCAAAGTCACTCAGCTGAGATGCTCATGTTGCCCTGACCGTCAAAAGCTGCTCTTAAGGCTGACTTCAGCTCCGTTTTCACAGGCATCAGTCAAATAGTCTCCATGGAACGGGATCCTGACTTTTAGTATTGCTGCAATTTGTCTCTTACTGTTTTTCATTTAAAAGTATTTCTATGTTTAGGTTTCGATCAAGCAGTTTATAATTATTATTAGGATCATTTTCCATGTCTTTTACTTACTGTTTTTTATTTTAAAATATTTCTGTGTTTAGGTTTTAATCAAGCATTTTATTTTCAAAATGCTTTGATAAAATTTCACTTCAAAATTTAGCAATTTTATCACAAACATTTTCCTTACTATTGTCCCATTAAATGTGTATGCCTTCATACTCACTATAACTATTTTTTGAAGTTTTGTTTTATATTGCCAATATTATTAGATTTTATAGGTTTTTCAAGGCATTAGCTATGTCTTATGGTATTTTTTCTTTCATAAATAAGCCATTGATTGATTCATGTGAATTCCTGAAATAAGTATAACAAAAAACTTTTATATTATAGTTTAATATTAGAGTTTTATATTATAGTTTAAAATATGTGGATAGGTGGAGCTTAGAGTTCATAAATCCAGACAACCCTGGCCTCAATTATGAAGCTTAATGTCTACCTGTTCTGATATTTTTAACAGTATGGAATTCTTCACTCTGTCCAGTGGATGAACCACTACCAACCACAGACAGTTGTTATGCACAAATGCAAGCCAGGGTTGCTGAACATTTTCATTATTTAAGAAAAGGTAGAAATCAAGAATTCTGACTCAAAGTACCTGGAATTAAAAGTTGATGTTTACTTCAATTATTTTTTAAAACACCGTATGGACCAAACAAGATTTGTCTGTGGGGTACTGTGGGCCTCTATATTGTGACCTTTGGTGGGGTATGTTGGAACAGACATCAACTTAATTTTCAATTTAGGAAGTGATATGGTTTGGCTGTGTTCCTACCCAAATCTCATCTTGTATTGTAGCTCCCATAATTCCCATGTGTTGTGGGAGAGGTCCAGTGGGAGATAACTGAATCATGGGGACAGTTTCCCCCATACTGTTGTTGTGGTAGTGAATAAGTCTCACGAGATCTGATGGTTTTATAAGGGGAACCCCCTTTTGCTTGCTTCTCATTCTCTGTCTCCCCGGCCACCATGTAAGATGTGACTTGCTCCTTCTTGCCTTCTGCCATGATTAAGAGGCCTCCCTGGCCATGTGGAACTGTGAGTCAATGAAACCTCTTTATAATTACCCAGTCTTGGGTAAGTCTTTATCAGCAGCCTGAAAACAGACTAATACAGTAGGCAAATTAAAAAATTGCAGCAGAGCAAGGGAGAGATGCTTTCTAATGAAAAGCAAACTTAAGAGTATCTAAATGATATTCATGAACCATAGGAACTAAGTAAATACCTAGGAAAGGTGATTACTGTATTATCAGGGGTGTCTCTGTTAATTTCTCAATTACCCTAATATGTGTAATTACGATTGGGAAGGGGGAGAGAAGGAATAAGCCAAGTAATAACCCTGATCATGGCATTTTCTTTAAAAGCTCCATTTTGACCCATATAGCTTATGAGCTGTCTTCTCTAAATAGTTCAACACTTAATCAGGTAAATAGATGGTGGATCCATCTAGTGAACTAACAGTATAATAAAACATTTGCTCGTGATCATTTATAGTTAAGGTTACTAGCTGAGGCAAAGGGTTGTTTTTCTCAAGCCACTAATCATTAGTAAATAGAGATAACTCTGTTGCCTGAGGCTGGATTGGAGATTTACTCCGATGTAGACCCTGCTAGTTGCTTACCCAATATGCATCTTTCCATTCTTCATTAGTACCAGAATGGGGATTTTTGGGTAGAAGGATAGTAATGTGTTCAGAAAATGAACAAAAACCAAACAAAAGAAACACTGTACTTCTACTTCTTGCCTCTCGAGTGGTCATGTGACTTGCTCTGGGCAACAAGAAGTCAGGAGAAATTGCTGGATGAGGCTTGTAGAAAATGTTTTTAAAAGGAGACAGATTCACCTGACATGCGCCCTTTGTCTTTCATCTGTCTTCTGCTTTCTATCTGGAACCTGGACATGATAGTGATACAATATTTGTATCAAATTTATTTCCTGGTACACCTCTCTGATATTTTTTCCTCCTACATTGGTTGTCTGCATCTTTTGGTTTTCCTCTTCCTGTGGCCCTGCTTTTGTAAGACTACTTTCCGCAGGGAGAAGGGAATGTTTTCAGTCTTACTTATAGAATGGTTGATTACAAATTGATGATTATAGGTAAATCGTGACCATAAACACAGACTTCTGTGACTGCATACAGAGATAGGCTCCTTCTTTGCAGTAGTGATCAAGACTGTGTCCCACACACCCAGGAATTCTGTTGGATTCAAGTTCATGTGACTACCATTAAAAAAGAACAAAAAAATCATGTTGTGTTTATGATAGCATCAATATATTATGAAGTTCATTCCTGAAAGCTCATTCCTCAAAACTTCCATTTTGATCGTGCCAATAAGTACCTAATCTTCTAAACCTCTGCTTATAATTTTACACATTTGATGACCAGTGGAATATTGCATGAACCAACTTCTGGCAATCGATATTTTCAAACAATGTCTCTCTTCACTTTCCTGTTCATCTGTTCTGGACACTGCGGGGCATGTTTATATTGACTGACAGCCTTGGGCCCTGCATCTCTGTGTTCCTGTGTTGGGTCAGGTGTGTTGGACTGTGGGAGAATTCCCGACAGTTGCACCTATACCAGGATGGCTAAAATATCTAGACACGGAAATGACTGTAAATCACAAATATGTCTATGTGACCCAAAGAACATCCATGTGTATGTTAACCTCCCTTTCATCAGATCCCCAAAATGTCAGTAGTCACACAGACTCACCTGACAGGGGGAGGGGAAATGTGACAGAGGCATAGCTAGAGAGGAAACAGATAGAACCCTTGCCCTACTACAGTGAACATAGGATGCACATTTTATTGTGACTTATGACATGTCGACACAAAGGCTGGACCCCTCCTGGGGACTTGGAAGACAACTGTGCAACTGCGTGTAAGCTTTGTTAGCTTCCGGGTAAATTTGCCTTTGCTAAAAACTTGCACTGACTTTAGACATGTCTGCTTTTAGGGGTAGTGTCGTAATTAATATCAGTGGGAAAATAAATTTCTGTCCTGCTATCTTCTCACAGATACACCTGTGGGTAGACAGCCAGAGCAAATTATACATTTTAAAAGAATTTGGTTTTTAGTTCTATGCCACTAAAAGGTAGGCTTGGAGGTAAGAAACTATGTTTTAGCTAAGAATACATACCCATATTTAGACAATAAACAGAAGGGACTGAGTATAGAAGCAAAGAAACAAGCTATCCTGCGTAATAAAGAGGGAAGCATTTACATTATCACTGTGGAACAAACCATCCCAGACATGATGGCTTAGAATACAAAGTTATTTATTCTCTTTTGTGATTCTGTGGGTTGATTGAACTCATCTCAGAAGTTCTGCTCTGTGTGAGGTCAGCAGGGGCTGTGTCATCTGGAGGCGCAACGGTGCCAGCGCATCCAGCTTGGTTTACTCACACGGTGGCCAGTTGATGCTCCCAGATGGGAACTCAGCTGGGGCTGTTGGCCATAGTGTCTTGGCCTTCTTCCACGTAGCTTGTCTGCATTGGATAAGGTTCTTACACCATGATTTTCAGAGGTTCTAAGAGAGAGTGTTGGAACAAAATTGGGAAGTGTAGTTCTTTTAGGGCCCAGTTTTAGAAAATTATATAGCATATTTCCAAAACATCATATGGATCAAAGGTAGTCACAGTCCAACCTAGATTCAAGGAGGGGAGGAACAGACTCCTCTTCTTGGTGGGATGAGTGGTAACAAATTTGTGGCCACCAGAGGAGATAAAGGGATCCAAAGGTTTGCATTCATATAGGGTCATCACTTACATCTGGATTATAAAAATAGAAATAAACAAAGATAAGAAGACAATGCCTAATACATAGTAAAGGCTTAAAAATTGTTCATTGATTTAGAATTTATCGGCCTACAACTTTTAATGTACGTGATCTTACATTTTAGCTTCTTGAAAATGTTTATATTTTCAAATATTCTGTTCTAGGCTGAGCAAAGTGGCTTATGCCTATAATCCCAGCACTTTTGGGAGGCTGAGGTGGAAGGATCGCTTGAGTACAGGAGTTCAGGATCAGCCTTACAATATAACCAGACTCCATTTCTACAAATAATAATAATAATAATAATAATAATAATAATAATAATAATAAAATTAGCTGGGTGTGGTGGCACATGCCTGTAGTCCCAGCTACTCAGGAGGCTGAGGTGGTGGTAGGATCGCTTGAGCCCAGGAATTTGAGGTTGCAGTGAGCTATGATTGTGCCAGTGCACTCCAGCCTGGGTGATAGAGAGAGATCCTACCTCTACAAAACAAAACAAAAACAAATATTCTGTTCTAGTCTTACAGTATCCATCAAATAAAATCCTCCATTTTGCTCAGAATATCTGATATCTGTAGTTATAGATCATTTTCTATGGTCTTGATCCTATAGTTATATGGGATTTGGGTTTTGTGGGATAATTTAGAGGCCCCTTTGCTTTCTTTTACTTTTCTTTGCTCCATTAGCTTTTGTGGATGGTGGTGGGAGAGATGGTCTCTATGGCGAGGTCTCTTCTAGCCCATAGGCTCAAAGGCAGTTTTCCAGTGTGAGATAATCTGCTACAAGAGGTGAACAATATCACCAGGAGAGTGTTATCCCCAACCACAGCACATGTTTGCCTC
>NW_016803417.1:3933217-3942620 GCF_001698545.2 Rhinopithecus bieti | reverse complement strand
AATAATAATAATAATAATAATAATAATAATAATAATAATAAAATTAGCTGGGTGTGGTGGCACATGCCTGTAGTCCCAGCTACTCAGGAGGCTGAGGTGGTGGTAGGATCGCTTGAGCCCAGGAATTTGAGGTTGCAGTGAGCTATGATTGTGCCAGTGCACTCCAGCCTGGGTGATAGAGAGAGATCCTACCTCTACAAAACAAAACAAAACAAAACAAAACAAAACAGAACAAATATTCTGTTCTAGTCTTACAGTATCCATCAAATAAAATCCTCCATTTTGCTCAGAATATCTGATATCTGTAGTTATAGATCATTTTCTATGGTCTTGATCCTATAGTTATATGGGATTTGGGTTTTGTGGGATAATTTAGAGGCCCCTTTGCTTTCTTTTACTTTTCTTTGCTCCATTAGCTTTTGTGGATGGTGGTGGGAGAGATGGTCTCTATGGCGAGGTCTCTTCTAGCCCATAGGCTCAAAGGCAGTTTTCCAGTGTGAGATAATCTGCTACAAGAGGTGAACAATATCACCAGGAGAGTGTTATCCCCAACCACAGCACATGTTTGCCTCACACCACAGATTCTGACAATTAAGAGGGTGGAAAACCAGTTTTCCAAAAACAAAAAAGTTTGAACAGTGGAAGAGGGAAATAAGGGGCTTGCTCGTCCACGTGAAATATTAGCTTGAACACAAGAGGAAGCCACGAGAACCATAAAGATGAGGTGGGAATAAAAACCCCTGATGCATGCACAACTCACCTGGGATTAAAACCCAGGGCCATCCTGGAACCTGATATAACCATTCCTGTTGTAATCTAAAGCCTTGTCAACGTATTGCAGGTGCACACCACATGACCAGGTGGGGAAAAAAGAGGGGAAGCCAACTGGGAAGAGATGTGTCAGTTTCATCTTCATAATACATATATCCCAAGGTGCATGTGTGCATCTGGTTTCTATTTCAGAACTTTTTACTAGTAGCTTTACAAAAACCGGGGCAGACAATTCTGTGAGTTAAGGAGACCATATGTTAACGAGGGGTTGGGAGGGACGTGGCAGTGTTGCTGAGGGACCTAGCGGGGCTGCTGGGGACCAAGAGAAAGAGCCCAAGGGACCTAGGAGGGGGTACTTAGACTTGAGGTTAGGCCACCTAAATGGTCATATGTTGCTTGGCAATGCTAAATCTTCAGAGTCCAAATAATTTTGAAGACACAAATTAAAAAAAAAAAATTGTTTTGAGGCTGATTGCATTTTGGACACAGTGAAAATCCTTTTCTGATGTGGAACAGATTGAATTCTAGAGCTGGAAGGGGCTTTAGGGTCATTCCAGTCCCAGTCTTCATTGACAGGCGAATCCCTCTTGAAGGCCTTATGTGACAAATGGGATATTGGACCCGCCCAAGGTTACAGGATTTGTGTTAGAGGCATCCCAGAGACCCATATTCATGAGCCAATCCAGGGATCTTTACTTAAATATATTCTGCCCTTATGGAGCACTAATCTCATGAATGTGTGAAGACCCCTCAAGTCCCAGGTTCCTGGGCCACTGCTCTCCCTCTGATGATCAACTACCTTGCATTTGTCCAGTGGTCTTCACTGAAGATCACAGTTGGAACATTTTTCTTATTGTTAGGTAAAGAGATGCCATAATGATACTGTTGCTGTAAGTCCTTCTCAATGGTTTGGCCACACAGGAATTTATTAATTTTCCTCTGGAAAGCTATTGTCTCCACTTTTATAAAGTGGTACCTGGGTCCCCCCTACTGCCATCAATATGCTAGTGCACTTACAGAGTTACTTATGATCTCTTAATTCGTTCTCATTTATTCATTAATTTGTTGGAGAAAGCTTTATTAAGGACGTATTTTAGGTAAGGCACCATGATGGATCCTATAGGGGCAAAATATAAAAGGGATATAAACCCCCAACTCAAGAAACAGACTGCTTAGTAGGGTTGAAAATGTAATACTTTTTTTTTTTTTAGGAAAAGTGTTTAGTCAAAAATGATGATAGGAGTTTGGTTTTACAGCTGAAGTTTTTGATCTGGGCCTTAGTTGGGTCAGATTTGGTTGTGGAAGAGGGAGAAGAGGCATCTAGATGGTGGAGGCTAGGTGAGTAAGGGCACTTCCTTTGTCTATTTCGTTCTC
The DNA here is from genome assembly GCF_001698545.2 of Rhinopithecus bieti. Classification (NCBI taxonomy): domain Eukaryota; kingdom Metazoa; phylum Chordata; class Mammalia; order Primates; family Cercopithecidae; genus Rhinopithecus; species Rhinopithecus bieti. The sequence continues at coordinate 3,940,475 of NW_016803417.1, read as the reverse complement.
ATCTTTAGAAGCTGGGGTCTTGAAGAAGAGAATGACTGGGGTGCTCCTCTGCTGTTGCTATCCCTGTCAACAGTTCTCCCAACTCTTTCACTAACAAGATGATAATTTTTTTGACTTTATCTTTCCTCTCCTTTCATCCTATCTCTGACATTTTGATTGGGAATCAGAAGAAACTGGGAAACAAATTAACTGTTTCTTAATACTTACCATCACATTATCATCAGAATCTCTAAGTGTCCCATTAAAAAAGAAAAGGGACCACTCATGCCTTGTAAATGTCAGACTAGACTCTTTCCCCTGAAAGCATCTACTCTTGTAGTCTCTGAGGCTTTTCCCATTTTCTGCTTTGTTTCATTTTTCTTGAAACTTCCATGATATGCTTTTGAACATCTAGCAAACTCAGAAACATAGGACTGTTTCTCTCAGGGGGGAAAGTCCAGGGAACTCCTTTATGTTATCCCAGTGAGTTCAAAAGGGCCCATTTCACTTTTTCTGGAGGGACACCCAAGTGAAACCTTCAAGTGATATGCCAGGGAGCAGCAGGCCCTGACGTGTGCTTATTCTTTTGGCAGTGTTGAGCTGACGTGAGCATCTGTCAGGGCTGCTTTTTTATGACTCCCGCTAGACAGCTTGAAAAGAGATGAAAAGGTTTATTGGATCTGAGGAAGAAAGTGGTCAGGAAAGAGCATAAGGTGGGTGGGGCTCCTTGCAGATCTGAAGTTCCCTTCTGATTTCTCAGAATGCATGGTTGTTTTTGCTAGCCAAGTAAGGTATGTGGTTTGTATTCTCTCTTTCTCTTTCTCTCTCTGGGCCATCTTTGTGAAATATCTTAAAAATCTCTTGCCTTATATCTCTCTGTTTTTCAGGACCTGGAGTCAGCCTGTGAGCCACCTTTTCTGGTATTTCAAATGGCAGCCATCTCCTTAGCCCTGTGTTTTTGGAATCTTTTCTGGAAAATGCAAAAGGAAGAGGAGATGATGATTTAAGTGTTACTTCAATCTTTGTGCAAGCCCCCTACCCATCTCTTAGAACTTCTTGAAGCTGTTTGCTTTTTGTCTTATGTAGCTAACAGTACTTCTTTGGACTCTGTGGCCTAAGGGCTGTTTTTGATGCTTGTTTTAACCAAATTTTACCTATCTAATGACTTGGTCTCTATCTAAAGTCTTAGTCTTTTTCTAGGCTCTAAAGCCAATCCAGTCTTTGACTGGTTTAACTTAAGTTTCTCAAAATAAGGTATTTTTGTTGCCATTTGAGATCTGACTCTGTGACTCAATTTTGTTCATTCATTTGTTAATTTAGCAGATATATAGTGACTACCTACTAGTCTCAGACATTGTCCTAGTGTCTGGGAATATGGTAGGGAAAAAAGCAGACAAAATGCTTATCTTCAACGGAGGCCATATGGCAGCTCAGTAAGCAAGTGAATGATGCATAGAGTGACGACTTAGATGGTGTATTAGGCCATTCTTGCATTGCTGTAAAGAAGCACCCGGGACTGGGTAACTTATAAAGAAAAGAGGTTTAATAGGTTTATGATTCTGCAGGCTGTATAGGAAACATGGTCCTGGCATCTGGCTGGCTTCTGGTAAAGCCTCAGGAAGTTTTCATTTATGACAGAAGGTGAAGTGGGAGCAGGCACATCACATGGAGAAAGCAGGAGCAAGCAAGGGGGTGGGAGTGGGGATGTGGGTGGGGGTGGTGCCACACACTTAAATGACCAGATCTCATGAGAATTCACTATCACGAAGACAGCACCAAGCCATGAGGGACCCATCCCCATAATCCAAACTCCTCCTAACTGGCCCCACCTCCAGCATTGGGGATTACAATTAAACATGAGATTTTGGCAGGTACAAACATCCAAACTATATCACATGGTAATAAGTTTTACAGAGAAAAATGAAAGTGTAAAGGGATAAGATGTGGCAGTAGGGGAGAACATTACGGTTTGTAAAGAGTAGCCAGGGAATTCACTGATAAGGTAACATATGATCAGTTGCCACATAGAGACCTTGGAGAAGAACATTCCAGGTAGAAGGAACAGCAAGGACAAGTTGCCCGAGTAGAGAGTCTATTTAGAGTGTTTGAGGTTTAGCAAGAAGGTCTGCATGTCTGGAGTGGAATAAGCAAAAGGAAGATAATAGTTGGAGATGATGGCAGCACGGGGAATGGAGGCTGTCAGATCTTGTGGGCAAGTGTAAGACTTTTTAGCTTTTGCTCTGAGTACGATGGGAAGGTACTGAAGGGTTTGGTTCAGTGATAAGAAATGATACCATTTATATTTTTAAGGTATTACTTTGACTATTGTGTTGAGAAAAAATGATTGGAAAGCAAGAAAGAAAGCAGATTGGAGGCTCTTTCTAGGAGCAAGTTGATGGTGTCTTAGACAAGGGTGGTAGTGGCAGAGGTAGGAAGAAATGGGGGTTGGATTCTGGATATATCTTAAAGGTTGAGACAACAGTAGTTGCTGATGGTTTTGATGGGATAAGTGAATAGGAGAAAGATGTCAAGGACAATAACATGGTTTTTAACCTGAGGAGCTAGAAGAGTAAATGTACTGTTTGCTGAGATATCACAGAAGGAATAGGCTTCAGAGTGTGGGGAAATATCAGAAATTGGTTTTAATCATGTTGTTGGAGATGCCTATTAGACATTCAAGATGTCAACTAGGAATTTGATATAAAAATATAAAGTTTATGGAAGAAGTCAAAATGAGGATACAATTTTGGAGTATATCATTTTATGTATGCTATTTAAAGCCACGAGACTGGCTAAAATCACCAAGGAAGTATGTGCAGAGAGAGGAGAGAAGTCTGAGGACCAAGTCATAGGGTATCTCAACATTTAGAGCATATGAGAGAAGAAGGAACCTACAAAGGCAGGTGAGAAGTAGTAGCCAGTGATGTAGTGAAATAACCAAGAGAGAAACGTGCCCAAAGCCGAATGAAAAGGTATGATCAACTGTTTCAAATGTTGCTGATGATTCAAGTAAGATGGAGACAAAGAAACTGGCTATTGCATTTATCAATGTAGTCGCTATTAGTGACCATGACTGTGCAAAATCCTGACTGGAGAAAATGGAAGAAGACATATCGGTGATGGAAAACTCTTTGCAGGATCTCAATGAAAATGGAAAATGATAATTTAAATCTTAATTGGAGAGAGATTTTGGGGTCACATGAGGTTTTATATGCTTGTTTTTTATTTATTTTTGAATTTATTTGTTAAGATGGGAGATACTACACCATATTTGATGACAATGATCATGATGAAGTAGAGAGGGAAGGATTCATATGGACTGAAGGGGGAAAATGTTGGTGTGAGCAGGGGAAAGGGGCTGAGACTTGCGGAACAATTGGAGGGGTTTGCCTTTGATATGCGCATGGAGAGGAAGACAGGAAAGCACTAGAAAGTAACTACCCTGGGGGCAGAGGTTGTGTGTGTGTGTGTGTGTGTGTGTGTGTGTGTGTGTGTTTTACTGGAAACTAGTTTTATTTTAAAATTAAGTGCATAGCACTCATCTAATTCCATTGGTGTAGACTTTAGCACCATACTTATTTGCAATTAATGTCATAACACAGATACATTTTGGTTTGCAGTCTGTACTTGAGTAGTGTTTATTTGGTGGACTTCAGTGAAGCCCTTCATACATATTAATCTCTTCACAGTTGTGTGTGTTTTTTTAACTGCTCTCTCTCAGCACATGGAAAGTAATCAGTTGCTGACTGAATGAATAGAACAGATGCAGGATTTGGCTTAATATCCCTCCATGTTTCTCATTGCACCTAGAATAATATACAAATATCTTAACTCCACATAAGATTTCACTTGTGATCTGTCTCCAATCTTACTCACTAACTGCTCCATTCTCCCTCTCACTAACTGCAGTTCACTTACACTGTCTTCTTCCATTTCCATGAACTCTTAATTATCTTCCTTATCTCAAGTTCCTGTCCTAAAATCCTCCCCTTTTTCATTCCCTACTCTCTCCCCTTAAAACATGGCCAACATCTACTTATCCTTCAGCTCTCACCTTAAATTCCACTTCTGCAAGAAGGCCCTCCCTGCCTGCCCAAGGGTTTCTCCTGTCAATCTCTCTCATCTACCTTCTTCTTCTTTTATAACATATATGTGTATTATCTGTATCATTTCCATGACTTTAAGTTTTGTCTTGTTAACTGTTATATAGCTCAACCTAGCACAGAACCAGGATCATAGTAGGTACTCAAAAATATCTATGTTATAAAAAATGGGGGCTTCCATGTCAAGAGAGCAGATTAAATACCTATTTTCCCACCATTTTCTAAAACCCCACTAAAATGAAAATAAAGGAATAAAAATATGAAAGCATAAGAACAAAAAACAAGGGAAATGAAAACAGTAGATAACAGATAAGTTTTTGGAAGATGAGAAACAGATGGAGGATTTAGTGGAAGAGAGAAAGTCGAAAATACCTCTTTATAGAGGAGAATATTGACAAGAAGTTAGCCATTCCTCCCTAACAAATCATGAACAGTTTCTAGAATGTTAGATGCCAGGCTTACGCCCTTCTGGGTAGGGGGTTAGAAGATTCTTCTCTGGAGAAACAGGTCTAGAAGAAAAATATATACAGATATTGTTATAGGGGAGGAGGCCCAAACAAACATCCCATCATCCTAAAATAAAGCCCAGCAGCTTACAAGCCTAGCTCAAGCAAACAGAGCTTTAAATGTTTTTAAAAAAGCATTTAAATGACTATTTTTTGTTATTTTATTTTGAATTCAGGGAGTACATGTGCAGGTTTGTTACATGGATATATTGCATAATGATGAGGTTTGGGCTTCTAGTGAACTCGTCACCCAGATAATGAACACTGAACCCAGTAGGTAATTTTTCAATCCTCACTCCCTTCCCACTCTCCCTTCTTTTGGAGTCCCCAGTGTCCATTATTTCCATCTTTATGTCTATGTGTATGTATTGTTTAGCTCCCACTTATAAGTGAGAACACGCGAGTATCTGATTTTCTCAAACAGCGCTTTTATTCTTTACTTTTCATTATAAATCGATGGTCAAAGAGCAATGGATAGCATGAAATACTGAGACTATAAAATATACTATATGCTGAGAATACAAAAGAAGAAATGTGGGAGAAAGAGATTATTCAGATACTAGAAGAGGGAAGGGAAGATACTGCATTTATGAATTGAGAAAATGGTACTCCAAAAAAGAACTAGAGAAAAAGATTAGAAAGTAATCCCCTGACAGACAACATTAAAACTAATAGAAGGGATATGCATGGGAGATGAAGTCTAATTGCTCCTAGAAAGTAGAGAGAAAGATTAAAATATACTTATAGGAGAGAAGACTTAAGCAAATTAGAGAATTGGTACAGAAATCAAAATGACCTAAGATAGTAGGATTTCCAGAAAGAGAAATGGGAGAGATTTTTCTTTCAAAGAAATAATACAAGAAAAAAATTTCATAATGAAAGGAACAGGAATCTCTATACTGCAAAAGCCCACTTAGTTCTTAAAAGAATGACCAGAACCAAGATACATACTCATGACAAGAAAGAAGGGGAAATCCTAAAACCTTGCAGAGAGCAAAACACAGCTCACTTACACAGATGAGAAACCGAGATAGCATTGTTCCATAGCAACAACAGAATAAATACACACCTTAATAGAGCACAGCCTTCTAAATGTGGAGAGAAAGTGATTTCCAACATAGAATTATATACCTGGGGAGACTCATAATGAAGTATGAAAATAAGATAAAGACAGAAAATTTTGGAATTGCAAGTTTTCAAGAAATCTACTTTCCGTGCTTCTTAGAAGCTACTGGAGAAAGTTGTGGGGTCTGGGAAATAGAAATTGCAATACAGTAAAGTGGTGAGGGGAACTTCCAGGATGACAGGAAGGAAAACCTTGGGAAATCAGCTCTGTGGCAGGACTGGAGAACAACAGTCCAGTCTGAAGCAAGAGAAGACAAGAAAAAAAATGTAATGAACAGATTTACCTAACATTTGAAGATATGAAAAATTATACTGAGGGCCTCTAAGAGAAGGTAGGCATATCTGGTCATAAGTGCCTAGACAGCTAAACAAATCCCACAAAAAGCAAAAGTTTCTATGCTAAAGGTAATCATGCTTAATACTTGTCACACAGGTGAGCAACATTCAACAGTCACAATAATATATATGGTGAAATGATGATGAGCCTGAACAGTGTATTATATCAGGAACCTGTGGAAAAGGTTAGTGAAGGTATGAGGAAAAGTGCTGTAAAAGAGCTAAAGTCTCCTCTACCACAATGAGAAGTCAACATATAATGGTTAAAATTGAAATTGGGAAAGAATGACATAAACACAATATTTTTAAAAAATTTAGAAAAACTGAAAATTGCTAATAATGTTGAAAGTAGGTGTTTCTGGGAAAGAGGGTGGTGGCAAGGAAGGGAGGGGTGAGTCAAGGAGCTATTTTCTTTTTGTTATATACCTTATTGCATGTTTGCTTTTTAAAACTACATATATTTATGACAAATAAGTAGGCATCGACTTCGGGAAAATTAAAAATGACTGAGTGAGTGAGTGAGATACAGAGCAGAGGCTCATGGCATCTCTACCCTGGGAAGTGAGTGGGGGGAAAGAAAGGGAATCGGCAGCTAGTTTCCCCTGGGTCAGTGCATCTGATTACAGGAGTTGACTCCTGACTGAGCCCACCAGGTTAGGTTAAATAATGACGTGTGTCCTCCTCTCTTGGGAGTAATGTACATCCCCACACTCACCAGAGGTCTGCAGGATATTTTCACTTGAGTAGCATGATACCAAATATGATTTTTTATTCTTTGTAATTCAAACCTTCGGCCTGGATTTAAACACATACAAAAGTCCCTCTCAAACCATGCCTTTAGCATTTACAAATGTTATAATCTGGATGGGAAAACCAGAGCTGTTGGCAGGGAGGTCAAGGGGAATTTGTTTACAGTCTTGTCTCTACTCTGACTTGACTCTTATACTTGGGCCTCAATCTCCTGTATACTCTTATTGACTTCAAACAAAAAAGGTGTACCTCATCATCAGGGGTCCGCGAGGTAGACAGAGATTGGCTTATTGGAAAAGCAATTCATCTCTTAACTAGGAGAGAAGAAAACTGCTCTAATGATATAGGATATAAATGGAAACGAGAGCCCTGTTAAACTCATAACCTGAGTGAGCATTCTTATCTTTCATGTTCCTTTTAAATCAACATGCCCATTAAAAAAAAAAATACATATATATA
>NW_016803417.1:3911823-3932684 GCF_001698545.2 Rhinopithecus bieti | reverse complement strand
ATATATATATATATATATATATATATATATTGCATGTGATATCATTTGAGGAGAAGAAATTTGATTCTTTTAACAGGTCTGTTCTTTGCTAGGTGTTATACTCAGTTTTTACAAGGGGGCTCCACAGTGTATTTCTGGACACCTTGTATATGTCCGATAAAGAGTGAAAAGCTAACATTATTTGTAGACTGAGGACCCGAACCGTGATGCTGAGTGTGGATATAATCAATGGGACAGTGGTGAGTCTGATTAGATATTCCATGTATACTGATGACCCCTATTTCACCATAAATTGTAGTTCAAAGATGTGGTAAATGGGGCAATGTGGTGATCTCCATGTGTGAGTATGTAGAAGTGTGTGCATACTCATACACACATATGTTTAGAGTAAATATGTACACATTTATGGCAAATATAAAGCCATAGTTAAGAAGAAAAGGGTGTAAGATCAGTGTAGTAAACCAAGGACAGGAAATTGGGATTGTGGCAAGGGAAGGAGATTAGAAGTTAGAGGATTCATACTGAAAGGTGAAAGTAAAACCATTTTGTAGGGCTGGAAGGGTTTTTTTGCAACTGCCTTCTGCTTATAAACAAGGAAGTGTTGCCCTGGGAGAAGTAACTGACATACTGGGAGAAGGAACTGACATCACACGGTTAGCCAGTAACAGAGTTAAAACTAGACCATGACACTGGGTCCAGTGTGCTTTGCAATTTATTCTGTTCCTTGAATAGTCAAGTAGTGACAAGAGTCAGAGGTCATGGTCAGGCTTTCTTGTGACCATAGGATGGTCAGAGTTCATGTGGGAAAAGGGTGAAAAAGTTAAGCATCGACTGCAGCAGCAATGACCTGTCATCTGCCAGAATTCAGGCTAGGAGGCTAAACAGGTTAGAGATGACTGAAAATGAAAAGAACTTCATCTTGAACGCATGTTTTATGTGTGAATCCATACCAAGTGGGGGCTTGAGACAAAATGGATTGATAGAAAGTTTTCTAATTGCTTTTTATGTCTCAGAAATGACCACAGTATAGTAAATAAGAGGTGGCTTTCAAGAATGGACTGAGAGCGTTAAGACTGGCTGATGGCAAAGTATGTAGAAAGGGATTGGGAGAAGGTATTGGGTTTAGGGCACAGTGTCAGGGTCCAGTCATGGAGAGGAGTCAGGCACTCTTTGAATGAAAAGAACCAACATTTGTTTAGTTGTTGTATGAGAGTCCCAGCTGGAAATAGATGGCACACTCAAACTGTGTAAAAGAGAAGTTAATAAAGGAATGATTTTCAGAAGTGTGGTCAAGATTTAGGGAAAGCAACACTGAAATTTCCACTCTTGAGGGCTGGCAGCAGTGGAGCCCTTAATACTCAAGGCCAGAAGAGACGAGTGGGTCAAACAGGCTTTGGGGCCTGGAGACAGCAACTGCAACTCTAGGAAAGTGTTACTGGCAGATTTTGATGTAAGGATGTAGCCAAATTATGGTGATCTGGTGGGAAAGGAGTCAGAGGGAAACAACAACCACTACCCTCATTTCACTTTTCTCCAGTGCTCTGATCTCATACCACTATCTCTCTTTATCAAACCCTACAAGAAACTGGAAAGTATTGGGGTTCACTGATGGAGTCTCCATGGGTCAGCCTCCTAGGGAAGAGCAGGGAAGAAAGTGAATCCCAAGTGGCAAGTACAGGATATCCAACACAGGGGGCTTGAACAATTATGACACATTTCCTGTAAACTGGATATTGATTTAGTATCTAGATAGACCTGTTTCTTGAGTGCTATGGTCTGAATGCTTACATCTGCCCAAAATTCATAAACTGACTTCCAAGTTGATAGTATTAATAGGTGAGGCTTTCAGAGATGACTAAGTCATGAGGCCAGTACCCTCATAAATGATATCAGTGAAGGTCCTTTAAAAGAGGCCCTGAGGGCTTATTTGCCTCTTCTACCAGATGAGAATGGAGCAAGCAGGCACCATCTATGAAGTAAGGAACAGGTCCTCACCAGGCATCAAATCTGTCTTGATTTTGGACTTCCTAGCCTCCATACTGAGAGAAACAAATTTCTGTCATTTCCAAGCTGCCCAGTCTATGGTAATTTGCAATAGCAGCCCAGAAGAACTAAGATATTGAAAAACAATTTTTTAGGAGAGTAACTTATGCTAACATTACACAAAATTACCAGGCTTTGGAAATGATGGGAAAAAGTCAATTCTGGGAGTGCTCCTTATCATGTTTCCATGATTATTTTTACTGTGTGCCACTGTCCTTTAACTTAACATGGTAAGATGGCTTTCTCGGGTGGGTTGATAAATGGAAAAGCCTCACTTCACCTTCTATGCTTTAAAAAAAATTCAGCTGTCTTGACTGAATGGAATATATTAGTCACATGACAAAGTCTACTATGATGACCCAGTCTCCTTTCCTTTAGTCCTGACCCATGAAAACCATAGTGGTTTCCAGGTGGAGAGGAATATGAGACTATTTAATTTGGAAAGTGCATGGATTTTAGTGGACGCAGGAGCACTTGTTCCCCTAGAGCCATTTTCTGCAATATAAGGCTAAAATCTTCCCTCACTGTTTGTGAGTTTAGTAAAACATTTTATGAGCTCACTGTGGGGTATTGAGACCTATTAACAAGTAATTGGCCTTATAAGACCCTAATGAATAAAGTAGAATAACAAATAATTCATATACACTAAGAAACACAACAGTCAAATGAACAGGAATTCTTAGTTGAACATTTGATGGATTCTCATTGTTACCGGAAAGGCGTCCCTATCCAGACCCCAGGAGGGGGTTCTTGGATTTCACACAAGAAAGAATCCGGGGCAAGTCCGTAGAGTAAAGTGAAAAGAAGTTTACTAAGAAAGTTCAGGAATAGAGAATGACTATTCTATAGGCAGAGCAGCGGCACGGGCTGCTCAGCTGCTTATACTTGTTACTTCTTGATTATATGCTAAACAAAGGGTAGATTATTCATGAGTTTCCCAGGAAAAGGGTGGTCAATTCCCAGAACTGAGGGTTCCTCCCCCTTTTTAGACCATATATGGTAAATTCCTGATGTTGCCCTGGCATTTGTTAACTGTCATGGCACTGGTGGGAGTGTCTTTTAGTATGCTAATGCATTATAATTAGTGTATAATGAGCAGTGAGGATGACCAGAAGTCACTTTCATCATCATCTTGGTTTTGATAGGATTTTGTCAGCTTCTTTACTGCATGCAGTTTTATCAGCAAGGTCTTTGTGACCTGTATCTTGTGCTGACATCCTATCTCATCCTGTGACTAAGAATACCTTAACCTCCTGGGAATGCAGCCTAGTAGGTCTCATACTTACTTTACCAAGCCCCTATTCAAGATGGAGTTGCTCTGGTTTCAATGTCTCTAACATTATCACAGTAAAGAAGTGATGATGATGATATAATGATGTTGATGCTGATGAAGGTCAACAGTTCTGGAGTCCTTACTATGGGTAGAGGAGAGTTTTACCTATCAACAACCAATGGGTAAGTCTGTATTTTACATAGAGGAAACAGGCATGGAGAGGTTAAATAACTTTTCTAAGGTCACACAGCTAGTAAGTGATAGAGGCAGAATTCATAGTTCTAAATGTGATTATTTCATAAATTAAGTGATAAACAGGAGGTATCTTACTGAACAAAATATCAATAAATGTTTGGCCTTAGTTTCTTTCTCTGTAAAGTGGAGTTAATAATAGAACCAGCTGCATAATGAATAAATGACTCATGTAGGAAAAGTACTTAAAACAAGACCTGATACCTTAAGGGAAGCAGCTTCATATAGTGGTTAAGAACACAGATTACTGGGATTCTAATATCAGCTCTGCTACTTACTGAGTAGTGTAGCTTGGCAAATAATTTAATCTCTCCAGATCTTGGTTTTATCATGTAAAACTAGGACAATAGTAAAGAATTCATAAGGTTATATATAAATTAAATGAGTTAGTATTTGTAAAGCTCTAGAAGAGTGCTTGTTGAATAAAAGTTAGCTTTTGTGGTTCAAGGCACCCATTTACTGCTACAGTGCTTGAAGCATATTGAAAAATTCATACTCCTTTCTTCTTTTTCCTTTCATTATTTATTACTTCATTAAATCTTCTGCAAGTCCTTTACCTCTTGAATAACATTTTATAATTCCTCAGATTATAGTTTGCGTTAAATTCTAGGAACTTTAATTTCTTGGCTAATGTAGTGTATGCTGTGGTAGAAATCCAGATTCCTTTTCAAAATGGAGACACTCCTTTTCCGAACTCCCAGGAATTTAGGCTGCCAAAGACTCATGTCCAGCTTCCTCTCTGGGAATTGCCCTTGGCCATAGGGAGCTGTCTCGCACAAGGTTACATACTTTCCTGAGGGAAGCCTACATCTAATAGCTGGTCCAAATGGGTTTAGGAGGGCATAGCCCCATGCTTCAATTAGGGACATCTTTGAAGAACCATTTCAGCTTTAGATCTTCCAATAAGACCAGCTGAGGCAGCAGCTGCAAACGTATCACAGTTCAACTTTTTTCTGTGCTGAATCCTATTGTCCTTGCTCCCACACAGGTGTGGTGCCCAAAACAACTCCCCAGATTGCATGCAGAAGATTTACTGCACGCAAATCTTCATATTAGAGTTGTTTCTGACCTGTGACAGTTTGTACCAGGAACTATCCTCGGAAACAGATTTCAAAATGGAATTTTGGAGCTGGCTTCTGTCAGCTGGCTGTGAACGAATCTCCATTTAGTGGTGGTAGATGGAGCATTGCCAACTCCTGGCATGTGATTGCAGAGCAACTGTTAAAATTTCATTGGTGTTGAACTTGGATGAGACACAGGTGGAAGGGACTACACTGCTGATTGCAGTATTTCAAGCTTTTGAGAGGGTCATGTAGTATTTATAAGAACTATAAAATTGGATAGTTCTTGTCAGGGCCTATGGAGATACTGGAAAAAGATAATGATAGGCTGAGGGTGATTAATTACCAATTTAGGCCTAAGTGTAAAAGCCAGAGAGCCCATGGTAGCATATAAAGAGACTCATCTCTTTCAGTTAGAGAACAAAAAGAATGGATGACCTAGGGCTTTGTTCTAGATTGTTAAGGGTAGCAGAGCGCCAGGGAAGGCCAAAGTCTCCATGCCAGCAAGTCTGTTCTGCCAAGGTTCGGACTCTCATTGGAAAAAGTGAGACCTTGAGATTCAGCATGGTGACAATACACTACAAAATTCTGTGTGCTTTGCTTTCTCCCTGAGCCCTCTGCACCTGCAGAGGGCCTGCTCCTCTCTGTTATAGGCTAGCACTCCCTCCTTTTTGTGGAAGATGCAGAAGTATTTGTCTTGGATGACAACTTGTAGCTCTTTTAGGATCTACCTCACCACCTTCCTGGCCATCAGACCAATGATTAGGGTCATATTACAACCTAACCCAGGGAAAGTGCTTTTATGCTAAGAGAGAAAAGGAATTATACCTCTAAGAAGCTGCAAGACTAACCTCATACCAGCAGGAGCTGGGAAAGTATGGCTCCTATGAGTGCTGAATCAAGTGTGTATGTGTTGGACGGGGGGAATATAGGAGAATATAAAGAAGTTTATTAACATGGGAGCATTCTCCTATAATAGAGGATTTAGCACCTGGGAAGGACATAAGAATATGATGTTAACATGCAGCTAGAATTGCTCTTAAAGACTGGAGGAGGTGATGGTCCACACTAAATAAAGCAGAGATGCCAGAACTGCCATGGCAGATGGTGGACAGAGAAATTAAAATGCTCACAGAAAAGACCATGCTACAGTGGGAATACTATATAAGTCTGAAGAATCCATCAGTCAACTATATTCTGTGTGAGAGTTTAAAGGACACTCCACTTAGCAAAGTGATAATGCACTGGTGAGAGGGATGCTGGCATTGTTGAGAGGCTCAGTGGTAGCCATCCTCTGGGACCAGGGCTGGTAGAAGGGATGCTGTTATAGAACAGGCCTCTAAATAAATAGGGTTGATAAGAGCCTGATATATAGGCCAAGTGGTGGCACTTGCCAATCAGAGAAAGGTAGGAGCACCTCTTGTAATTTACAGCAAGATTGGAATGACAGCAGGTATGCCTGAGTCACAGAAAGTTAGGGAGATGGTTAATAGAATACAGAGTCCTTGAGGTAAGACAGATGGGAGGCCAACGGTAGTATTACTTAAAGAAATCGAGAATAGGTTATTAGAAATCTGAGGGCAGCTTCCTCAGTAGAAAGTTGCAGTTCCTAGCCCTGCTTCAAAATCTGAGCTAGGTCGGCGCAGTAGCTCAACACCTGTATTCCTACTACTTAGAAGGCTGAGGCAGGAGGATTGCTTGAAAGCCCTGGAGTTTGGGACCAGTCTGGGAAATACAGTGAGATCTCATCTTTTAAAAAACCAAAAAATGTGGCTCACGCCTGTAATCCCAGCACTTTGGTAGGCTGAGGCGGGCGGATCACGAGGTCAGGAGATCGAGACCATCATGGCTAACATGGTGAAACCCCATCTCTACTAAAAATACAAAAAAAAATTAGCCAGGCATGGTGGCAGGCACCTGTAGTCCCAGATACTTGGGAGGCTGAGGCAGGAGAATGGTGTGAACCCGGGAAGCGGAGCTTGTGGTGAGCCGAGATCCCGCCACTGCACTCCAGCCTGGGCGACAGAGCGAGACTCCATCTCAAAAAAAAAAAAAAAAAAAAAAACCAAAACTCAAAAATGAAAAACCTGAGTTACTCTTCACATCTGACATCTAAATATTCAAGATGGGACTAAGTATTCAGGAAGAAAGACTTAGGAAAACAAGTATATACATTAATTATGCTCCCACTCATTTGGCAAAGGGATCTGTGGTCATTTACTTGGGAAACCATACACTGGGAACAGGGTGTGAATCAAGTATTTTGAGGACTGTTGGACACACATTCCAACTTGACATTGATTTCCAGGGCCCCAAAGCATTATTACTGCCCTGCTATTAAAGTAGTACATATGGGGGCGAGGTTATAAATGAGATACTGGCCAGGTTTTGCTCATGTTGGGTCCACTGGACCCAGGGACCCATCCAGTGGTCATTTCCTTCATCCCTGATTGTATAATTGGAATGGATACCTTTGGTAATTGAAAGAACCCCCATATTAGTACCATGGGCTATGTGGTAAGAGATGTCATAATGAGGAAGACTAACTGGAGGCCTCTAAATCTGGCCTATGCCTGCTGTCTAGGATAGCAAATAAAAATAATAGCACTTTGCAGCAGAATTACAGAGATTAGAGCCACCCTTCAAGCCCTAACTAATGTAGGGCTGGTGGTCTCCATAATATTCCCAATTAATTAACTACTCTGGCACTTAATAAAAAAAAAGTGACCCTCAAGTATGGTAGTGGATTTCCACAAACTCAACCAAGTAGTAGGCCTGATTGCATATGTTTTGTCAAATGAGGTAACCTTTACAATTAATATGACCTCATGTACATTGTATGTATCCACTGATTTGGCCAATAGTTCCTTTTATATACCTGTGAAGAAGTAAGGCCAGATGCAGTTTGCATTCACGTGGAATAGTCAACAATATACATCTATCTTCTTGTCCCAAGGCTATCTTCACTCTCCAACCCTCTGTCATAATACGGTCTAAAGGAACTACACCATTTGCTTATTCCATAGACCCTCACATTGGTCCACAGTATCGATGACATACTATTAATTGGACCAGATGAGAAAAATGTGGAAAATATATTGGAAGTGAAAGAATCAGAGAAATGATTCAAGGTCCTGCAATATTAATGAAATGTCAGGGGTCTCATGATCTGGTACATGCCAGGGCATCCACTTTAATAAAAGGAAAAAATGTTGCATCTTTCTCCTTGCATCATGAAGAAGGAAGCATAACGTCTGGTAAGTCTGGTTGGGTTTTGGGGGTAGTATATGTCACATTTGAGAATACTACTCTGACCAGTTCACCAACTGACAAAAGAGACTGCCAGCCTTAAGTGGGGCCAAGACCAGAAAGGGTTATGCAGTAAGCTGAGAGTGCCTTTAGGTCATACAACCTGCTATATCCTGTGATATTAAAGGTAATTGTGTAGGAAAAGAGAGGCCATGTGGAGTTTATAGAAAGCTGCAGGAGCTCATTCAATTGCATCTGTAGCAGAATATAATAAACTTTTGAAAAACAGCTCCTGTATACTACTGGACACTCTATCAGTGTCCATAGAGATGGACCACCTGAACATGAGTCATGCTGTGGCCACCATGAGCTCGGTTCTCAGACCCACCATGTCTTAGGGTCAGGCAGGGCCAACAGTAATCTATTATAAGATAGAAGTTGTACATCCAAGATTGATCATGAACATGGTTGGGAGTGAAGTTGCTGAATCACATACCCAGAGTGCCATGTCATCTACCACCACCCCCGCTTCTCTATCTCAGATCCTATCTGTGTGGGGAGGGTCCTAATATCTAGCTGACAGGAGAGACAAAAGCCTGAGTTTGGTTCATGCATGGGGTGGCTCAATATATAGGAGCTGAGAATGGTTTGTGGTTGGACGGCAGCCCTATTTATTTGTGTCCTTGAGAGAAAGCAGTAAGATAAATCCTCCCAGTGGGCAGATGATTGGCAGGTACATCTGGCATCCACATAGTGTGGAAAAAGATGTGACCTGATGTAAGAATATATATGGATCTATGGGTAGTGGCAGATGGTTGGTGGTTTCCAAAGAGCTTGGACGAATATTAGAGTCAAGGAGGTTTGGGAAGTAACGGGCATGTGAATGACCTATGAAAGTGGGCATGAAATTTGAAGGTCTTTGCATCACTTGTTCTTTACCACCAAGAGTATCCTTTGAGGAAGAGGCACTACGCAGAATGAATCAAATAGCTGATATCAACCAGACTGTCACTGGCCACTCCATCACTGGCACAATGGACTCAAATAGAGTATCCATGATGACAGGGATGGGAAGTCCTGAAGGGTCCAAGAGCATAGGCTCCCACTCACCAATGTTGTTCTAGCTCTTACTGTTGCTGAATGTCCAAACTACCAACCTGTCCAACCTAAGCCCCTGATACAGCACTACTCTTTGAAACCAAACAGCCACCACTGTGGACCTCTTTCACTCAGAGGGGGAAGGAAGTGACATAATTTTAGGTTTGGGGACTGGCTTTCTTAATGGAAGGTCCATGAACACCATCACTATCTGATGCCTCATAGAGTGTTTTATTCACTGAAACAAGATACCACATAATATTGCCTCAGACATGAGGCTCACTCATATCAAAAGAGGCAGTGGCACATGACTATAGTGTCTGCTGGTCCTATCATATGCCACATCACTCAGAAGCCATCAACCTGCTATGAAGGTATAGCTGAGGTGCCAGTTTGGAGGTGATGCCCTGCAGGAAAGGAGTACCATCCTGCAAATTGGAATATGCCCCAAATTAATTTACAAAGGCTCTAGGGTCTAGGAACCAGGCAAGGATTGGATGTTAAAGGTAGCCTATCTTATTTGTGATTCACCTGGAGGAATTTATGCTTCATGTTTTTACAACGCTAATCTCTTCAGTTTGGTCTTAGAGACTCTCAAAGGCAGAATATGTGCACTGAAGACACGACAAGGATCCTACTACATTTTAAACTAGGCTGCCACCCAGTCACTTTGGGCTCCTTGTGCTAAGAGATCAGCACATGAGAAAATGAGTCATCGTCCCAGCAAGAGTAATTGATCCTGAGCCTTAGGAGAAGATTGGGCTGCTCTTATACAATGGAGGCATATCAGAGTGCCTTTGGCATCCAGGTGCTCCAATGGGATGTTTCTTGGTTCTTTCCCACACAATTTTAATAGTAAGTGGACAAGTGCAAGCAGCTACAGCCTGAAAAGGACATGTGGACCAGGGGTTCAGACCCCTTTGGGATGAGGGCCTGTGTCTCCAATTGGTAAACCAACAAACCCTGCAGAGGTGCTAGCAGAAGGTAAGGGGAATCTAGAGTGGATGGTGCAGAAAGGATACAGTGAGTACCAGGTGTACACCCCATGACCATCTGCAATTGCAGAAGTTCTAATTTGTCTCTATAACTGCCCACCTGAAAGTGTCCACAGGAATAGATGCAAACCAGAAAGATCCCATGGGAGTTGTTTTCTGATGGAGTAGACTCACTATAGGAAGCTATTGGTTTTGAGTGACAAGGTGTCCCTAGTAAATCTGTGATGTACCCAGGTTTAACTTTAGGAATGAGGTACTTATTTCCCCAGCTGCCACAAGTGATGGCTGCTGAACGTTGTGGCTGAGCTCCTTCTAGAGAAATGCCCTCAGCTGAATAAAGCTGCCTCTCCCAGGTTTACACCTCTCTCTGGACGAAGATTGCATTCTATGACTGGCCAAGGGATGGGGACAAATGTCTGGCCTCCTTTGCTTCAATTTGGAACACCATTGATGGGCCATTACAGCTTTAGAGCCTTCTGTGGAATTGGCTGAAGGCTGTTACTACTACTCTACAGTTTAACTCTTCCTTTATCCAATTCTGATTTCCCTGCTTCCTCAGTTATTCTCCAATTAATTCCCTTCATGCAAATCTTCATCCCAAAGTCTGTTTCCTGAGGAACCCAAACTACACCAGGTAAGCAATCTTTAAACTGGAAAATATGAGATGCCTACACTTCTAGTCCTGCAGAGAGTTTAATTAATTTCAACGTTTTCACAGCAGGGACTTTTCCTAACATTGCTGTTGGCTTTTAATGTACCCTACATGCATTCTAGGAGTCCTCTATCCCCTTATTGCATTAATTAGAGACAGATAAATTCTATAAATTTTCAGCTACAGGGAAAGTGTCCACTCTGGAAAACATGTGGATTTGCATTTTTTTTCTATGAGCTTAGTTAATCGGTGGCCCTGCCAGCTGTTATTTTGCCCTCTGGATGCTGTTAAAGAAAAATTTGATCCATTGTTGCGTGCTTGTTGTACTGGCTCGACATTTCCACACAGATTGTTTTACTTAGCCCTTAAAGTAAGATTGCGAACTAGATACGATGCTCAATTAACAGATAAGGAAAACTGACCCTCACTGAGGTCGAATATCTTATCAATACAACTAGCTAGCAAGTCTTTATAGTCCAGATTCAAAGTCAGATGGTGACTCCAAGTCCATTATTGCCTTCTCCTTTCTCACCTTAATAACGTAGTCTCTCCATGTGTGTGGATTTATATCTGGTTGTGGACCATGCCTGAGTGACTCTCTATATTAAGTAATCACCTGCAATGAAGTGGGGTATCTTGAAAGCCTTTGGAACACTCCATGTCCCTTTCTAACTGGCATGAATTCACTCTAAGTCGTGGATGTTTCCCCCACTTTTGACGAGACCCTAAGTCCTGGCTGGGAGTTGCATCACCACTCTTGGCTAAACTTCTCTCTCTTAGATGAGAATGTCCAGTGAAATACTTATTTATGAGGAGCAATAAATATGCCGTGGAAAAGCTAACCAAAGAGTTTGTTTGTTTGTTTGTTTTCTTCTATAGTCAGTATTACCTGGAAAGTCACCTGGTTTAGCTATGATGTAAATTTGCGGTCCTTGGCTGGGAAAATGTTTGTTGGCGAAGTCTGATACTGAAAAGTAATCTTCTTCAGGAAATGAGCACAAAAGAGCTGTTATTCTGTGTAATAAGAAAGAAACAAAAAGGATCCCAAGAGAAGTAGTTTGGCAACTGATGTTCAATGGTCATTACAGACTGAGTGCTCAAATAAAAATACCTTCAAACCCTGAAGAGTGGATTTCTGTGTTTTAAATATAGATTCTTACTTTTCAAATGGGACTGTTTCCAAATGACCTCCTGACTTGAAGCGGGTAGAGTTAAAGAGCAATTGAAGGCACTTGTGTGGTGGGAGGAAATGAAAGAAGACTAGCTGTGCAAATGGCAGAATACATCTTCTGGTGTTTTGTACTTGAAACAAAAAACCCGCAAGCATACATGTAGGAATATGGAATAGTAAATGTGTTGTATCCAACTAATGTTTGATGGCAAATTATCATCAATTTCATTGGTTCAATCTAGAGGACTCGATAGGACTCATAATGAAGCTGGCCTCTTTGGGAGGTGATATACGGCAAAACTCCAAAAAGTCCGTGTGATTTTTCACTTAGAAAATCTCCACACCTCTGAATTGTTTAAAGAAAGAAATCACTTTGCCATACAGCATCTCATCTATGTAAGTCAATTCATTTGGCTGGTGGAGCTAAACTCACGAAAGCAGCTGGTGAGACTGATCTCACCAGGATGGCCAATTCCTTGGCTTTTCTTCAAAACACATATAAAAAAAGAGACATTTTTGCCATTTGCCCTGAAAGTGTGACGATTTTATATGGCTTCCAGGAGAAGAGAGGATGAAGAAATAGCTCCCATTAATTCCACACACGAATGTTTCCAAAGCATTTGAAAATTCTATATGCATTGTTGCAACTGAATTTACTTTAAATAGCACCAAAAACATAAAAACCAAAGCCCTTTTCGTTGGTTGCCTCATTCATTACATTTTCACTTAAGCAGAGCATCGTAAAAGATTTGCTTCAGCCTGATTTCCCCTTTTCCTTACTTCTACCTAGGATTTTATTTTCTGTTTGGAAAGTTTTAAGTTTAAACAAATCAGTTTGTAATGACTAGTTACCTAAACTAAAAATCCCTTTCAAATAAACAGGCATCTTTTGAGTGTGGTTAAACATTTAAAAATCATTAAAATATACATTTATTGATTCTTTCAACTTGTTAAAGTAAATTAAAACGGAGACCAGGCCTGAACAATCCCAGAGTAAGCTTAACCTTGTTTGATTTGCAAACAGAAACAAAAGGAGTTATTTCTCATAAGTGCCTGTACTAAAGAAACTTAAGCTCAACCAACCAGAAGCTGCCAACTAACTTGTAATTATATCACTAGGAACTTTCCAGCGGGAGAGACCAAACAAGACAACTCTATAACTGTAACCAATCAAATACATTCTTTGCTTTACCTCTGTGTTCACTCGGTGAAAGCCTCCCACTGTGTTCTCTTGGTGGACCTCCCAAACCACTTCTGGTTTGAAGCTGCCTGATTAATGAATTGTCATTTGCTCAAATAACTCTTAAAAAAATTTTTATTGTGCCTCAGTTTACCTTTTTAAAAAACTCAGTATGTGTTGAGTTACTGCTCTGGCCCAGGCACTGCTCCAGGTAATGGGTGTCAGCCTAAGGTAAGAAAAGTGTTGAAAACATGGTAGGAATTTTAACATTTGTTGAACTTCCCTGTACATCAAGTTCTGGTCTTTGAGGGACCGCCACTGCTGTGGGAAGTGATGGGAAAGATGAGGACTGTTGGTGAACTACAACATTTTGTTAAAGTGCTTAGTTTCATTAGTACCTTACTTTAAAGAGGTATCTCAAATGTTTAAATGGAGCTGCATGAACTAAAAACATCTTGAGTAATCTTAAAGCATACACCTCCTTAAACTCTTATTGAGCCAATTCCCTTAGAACAAATTTCCCTGTCTAAAATATGTTAGCTAATTAAATATGATAAGAATGTGTAAAAAGTATTAGTTTTGGTTGTAATCAACAGACTAATGCCAGATATCTGGGGAGAAAAGGGAAATTTATTACCAGGAAATATGAGTGTTCTCAGGAAATCCAAAAATGAGCGTGCACAGGACTCACTGTCAGGCTTCTTTCTCCGTCTGTCATCTCTGCTCTTCCCTCTCTGCATTTGGTCTCTTTGCAGACTTTTCTGCAGTTTCTGTGGTGGAAACCATGGCAATTGAGAAGCCTCCGTTTTCATTCAACACACGAACCTCCACCAGTATAGATGGAAAACATCCCTGAACATAAGAATTCCCAATTCTCTGAACCAGGTTGGGCCACATGATCACCCTGCACCAATCAGCTGAGGCTGGATGGGCGGGGTCACATTAGAAGAACTGGACTGTTAGGAGCCCAATCATGTGAGTAGTTAAAGGATGGGGAAGTTGGTTCCCCAGGGTTTAATCCCAAGACAAGGTGGCTGGAGGGTCTTTGGAAGAAACTATGCTGTCAACAGAATAATGCCACTTTGTCTACATGTATTACATATACATTTAAAAAATTGTTTTGTGAGATATTCTGGCAATAAACTGAGATTGGCAAATGATCATCTATGGGCCAAATCTGTTCCATGGCCTGTTTTTGTAATAGTCCATGAGTGACATTTTAAAATGTAAAACAAAACAAAACAAAAAAAGACAACTATGCAACAGAAATTATCTGTTGCCCACAAAGCCTAAAGTGTGTATTATCTGGGCCTTTACAGAACGACTTTGCTAACCCTTGCTCTACAGCAGGCGGATGAGCGTGCAGTCTCGCATGTGGTTCCCTGGGTGTTAATCCTGGCTCAGCTATCTACAGGGAGAACTAAGGCAAGTTGTAAAACCTATCTGTGCCTCTATTTTATCATTTGTAAAATAAGAATAATAAAATACTGCCTATTTTATGAAAGTCACGCAGCATAAATAAATACATGTAAGTAATCTATAATGATGGCTGATAGTAGTTATGAATGTTAAATATTATGTCCAATCATATATAATCCCTGATGCGTATATATACAGAACATGTTCATATATATATAATATCCCATACATATTTATGTATAAATGAGTATGTATCACAAATCAATAAATATATATTCATATAGACACATATATACAAGTATATGCATATTATATTTTTGTAAATATAATTGCCCATGAAATGTACTCCTGGAGAATACTATTAGAAGGAACACTGTAATGTAATGATTTGAGAAGGAAACAGGTTTTTTTTTAAATGAAAATTCCCAGCTCTCTTTCTCTTTCTCTATGATATTATATATATTATNAAAGCAATTCAAAGGTTGGATGAGTGAAAAAAGCAGAAACTTTTATGCACTGCAGACTTCGGATTCAGTTCCCACCTCTGCCTGTTGACACCTGTATGACATTCAAAGACATAGTTGAGAATAATACATTTTAGTTATGCATTATTTAGTTATAAGTTATATATATATATATATATCTTAAATATATATATATCTCTCTCTCTTTAACAGTCTTAAAGCAAAACAGAACTATATCTGGACATGGTCAGATTCAAAACCATATCTAACCAAATGATGTAAATTTGACGTTGTGCTAAATGTTATTCCCTCCTTTAAAGGCAAAATTTACTTTCCAACACTAAATGGGAATATTCCTATTATGGCTATACTAATGTTTCAAAATTAAATTTAAAACATTTACAAAACTCCACAGATGCCACTTCAAATGTTTTTCATAGTTCTCATTCAATGTAATAGTACAATATAAATATCTAAGTATGGATTAAAATCTCCATGAATATAATTATCTACTCTATATGAGTGCATTTTTATCCAGAAACAATCCCAATCTCAATCTCTCCCCTGGTTCTCTCTGTTCCCCACCCCGATATTTACATAAGTCTGTATACACACTGTATATAACATATTAGGGAGCATGTAAAGCAAAAAAAAAAAAAAAAAAAAAAAAAAATAGAGGCGCAATGTATATTTATCTGTGACCATATTTTATATCACATACTGTCTGCAAAAAAATCACCCTTGCAATATTTTTATCAGGAATAAAACCTAGGGGTGAAAAAGTATATCTTCCTGACTTTATGGTACTTCATTTAACACATGTAGCATAAAGGCCCATTTGGAAAAGATCTTTCTGAAAAAGAGGTTATCTCATCAATCAAGCGCTTCCTGTGTATGTATTGTAAATAATAAATGTATGCCACATGTGTGGCTGGAAGAATGCTGGAAAAAACTCTACTGGCATGGCGAGAAAATGCAGCTAAAATAACCTCTCCTACCAACGCAGTTCATTCCACTCAGCAAAAATTGGGGAAGCCAAATTCATCAATATTGATTTCAGGTTTCATCAGCAGGGATTTTTTGAGTAAGACTCTTTTAGTTACATTTTCCATTTGACGTTTCTCATTAGACTCAAAGCCTTCTCTGTGCATGTCTTTTCATGTAATTCAAAACCTAGCTCATCAAGCAACCTTTCCAACAGAAAGAAACAGGAGACTCGTTTGCTTCTTGAAAAAGTAAATTTCTATATTTAGACAGTCTTCATATGTCAATCCAGAGTCCCTGCTTCCTCCTTATCCCATTTTTTGAAATAAAGATTTTATTTGTTTGTTTTGGTTTTTAATCAGTCACAAAGAAAAGTACTATCTCCTCGTCAGACAATACTGGAAATAGCATAAGACATGGATTCTGAGGGATCACTCTGCTGGGAATTTAATGGAACAGAACGCTCTTGTTAGGGCTTTTGGAGCAAAATCATTCTGTCCTGTTGACTCTGGAATTCCAATCTGTTTATCACTCTGAGTGACTTACTTTTCAGTCTCTGTGTCCATAGGCTGGAGAATAAATCACAGTATCTCAGTGTTCAGATGAGTGTAGACTGTCATGTTGTTGACTATGCTCATCTTTTTTCACACCTTTGTACCTCTCACCTTCCTCCCAAGCAGTCCCCATAGTTGTGGGTTAAAAAAAAAAATTTCTGGCCTAGCATGGTGGCTCACACCTGTAATCCCAGCATTTTGGGAGGCCAAGGTGGGTGGATCACGAGGTCAGGAGATAGAGACCATCCTGGCCAACATGATGAAACCCCATTTCTATTAAAAATACAAAAATTAGCTGGATGTGGTGGCGGGCACCTGTAGTCCCAGCTACTCGGAAAGTTGAGGCAGGAGAATCCCTTGAACCCAGGAGGTGGAAGTTACAGTGAGCCGAGATCGCATCACTGCACTCCAGCCTGGCGACAGAGTGAGACTCTGTCTCAAAAAAAAAAAAAGTTAAACATTTATTTTAGGTTCAGGCAGATTTGTTATATAGGTAAATTGTGTGTCATGGGGGTTTGGTGTCTAGATTATTTCATTGCCCAGGTGATACACGTAGTTCCTGATAGGTAGTTTTTCTAGCCTCAACCTTCTCCCACCCTCCACCCTCAACTAAACCCTGATATCTGCGGTTCCTGCCTTTGTTTCCATGTGTACTCAATATTTAGCTCCCACTTATAAATGAGAGCATGCAGTATTTGGCTTTCTGTTCCCGTGTTAGTCTGCTTAGGGTAAAGACTTTCAGCTCCATCCATGTTGCTGCAAAGAACATGATCTCATTCTTTCTTGTGGCTGAGTGGTATTCCATGGTGTATATGTACCACATTTTTAAAAAATTCAGTCTATCGCTGATGGTAGTTTAGGCTGATTCCATGTCTTTGCTATTGTGAATAGTGCTGTGATGAATGTACGCATACATGGGCTTTATGGTAGAACAATTTATATTCATTTGGGTATATACTGCAATGAAATTTTTTTGTAAATTGACAATTTATAATGGTACGAATTTATGGGGTACAAAAATGATGTTGGAACTTACTAATGTGGAATAATTAAATCACGCTAGTTAACATATCCATCATCTCAAATATTTATCCTTTTTTTTTGTGGTGAGAACATTTGAAATTTGCTCTCTTAGCCATTTGAAAATGTGCCATATTCTATTATTAACTATATTCACCATCCTGTGCAATAGAACTGAAAAAGTAAAAACTATATTCCTCCTGTCTGAG
This sequence comes from Rhinopithecus bieti, assembly GCF_001698545.2. Taxonomy (NCBI): domain Eukaryota; kingdom Metazoa; phylum Chordata; class Mammalia; order Primates; family Cercopithecidae; genus Rhinopithecus; species Rhinopithecus bieti. The sequence goes on along the minus strand of NW_016803417.1, from coordinate 3,915,060 downwards.
ATTTTGTACCCTTTGACCCTCTCCTCAATCCCATTCCCCAGCCTCTGTAACCACCATTGTACTCTGTTTCTATGACTTCAATTGTTTTAGATTCCACAGGTAAGTGAGAACATGCAGTACTTGCCTTTCTGTGTCTGTTTATTTTACTTAACAAAATGTTCTCCCATTCCATCCGTCTTGTAAATGACAGAATTTCCCACTTTTTAAAGGTTGAATAGCATTCCATTGTGGATATAACCACATTTTCTTTATCAGTGTATCTGGTAATGAACACTTAGTTATCCCATAGCTTGGCTACTGTGAATAATGCTGCAATGAACATGGGAGTGCAGACATCTCTTTGACAAACTGATTTCAAATCTTTTGGGTAAATACACAAAAGTGGGATTGCTGGACCATAAGTAATTACATTCTTAGTTTTCTGAGGATCCTCAATATGGTTTTTCATAATGGCTATGCTATTTTCCATTTCAGCCAACAGTGTAAAAGGGTTCCCATTTCTCTACATTCTCACCAACACTTATCATTCGTTTTTTTTGTTTGTTTGTTTGTTTGTTTTGTTTTGTTTGGCAGATTTTCGCTCTTGTTGCTCAGGCTGGAGTTCAATGACGTGATATTGGCTCACGGCAACCTCTGCCTCCCATGTTCAAGCAATTCTCCTGCCTCAGCCTCCCAAATTGCTGGGATTACAGGCATGTGCCACCATGCCTGGCTAATTTTGTATTTTTGGTAGAGATGGGGTTTCACCATGTTATTTAGGCTGGTCTTGAACTCCTAACCTCAGGTGATCCACCCACCTCAGCCTCCCAAAGTGCTGGGATTACAGGCATGAGCCACCATGCCCAGCCTATTTGTTTGACATAGCCCTTCTGACAGTTGTGAGATGAAACCTCATTGTGGTTGTAAGTTGTGTTTCTTTTATATCCAGAATAAGTCTCAGAAAAGAATCAATGTGGTAAACTAAGAAACTTAACTCCTTAAAGAGAGTTAAACAGCTTGGGTAACATAGTAAGATCCAGTCTGTACAAAAACATTTTAAAAAATAGCTAGGCATGGTGATGTGTGCCTGTAGTCCCAGCTGCTTGGGAGGCTGAGGTGGGAGGATTGTGTGTGCCTGGGAGGTCAAGGCTGTAGTGAGCCGTGATGATGTCACTGCACTCCAGCGTGGGTGACAGAGTGAGACCCTGTCTCAAAGAAAAAAAAGATAGTTAATGTTTAATATTTTAAAAACTTACTTTAATGCAAAAGACAACTTCTAGGTTCACAAGCATTCACTCCTCTCTGTGAATAGGCATGATGAACACTGATCCTGCTCTTGTTCTAGGGATAGGCACTTGATCCAAATTGGACCAATTGGGTTCTTGCTCCTGGAAATCTAAGACAGGGACTGGAGTGTTCAGGTACCCACGGCTCCTTGAAGCCAAGTTAAGAGTAAATTAGCTCTTTAGAGAGAGCACAGTCATGGAGACTTTAGGGATGTCTTGGTGTCTATTTTCTCAAGACTTCCCTGTTCAACAATTCCTTTAGTTCCAGCAAATTACTACTCTTTGCTTAAACTAATCAGAATTAATTTCTGATGCCTGCAGCCAACACAACAATAACAAACATATCTTTTATTAACTGATAATGCATACAAGATAATCAATTTAATATTAATTTTAATGTGGACACATTAGGAATATGAAGGATGGAGTAATTGAATGGGAAATACTGATGACGTGAAAATGTTTGCCTGATTAAAGTAACACATAGAAGTGGATCTAGTCCAGCTATAGAATTGTACAAATGAAAATATGATGATTTATAGTTACCTTCACCTAAACTGGAGAGTCTTCAGCTTTGTAGCTCCTTGACATTCCTGGATCATTCAGAATCAATAATCCCAAATCCTGTTACTGAGATGGCTCTCTGTTCTGTATGCAGATGGACAGTGACTCAGAATCTTTTGGTGCGGTAAAGCAGGAGAGTGGGAGAGAAAGACAAAAACTAAGCTAACTCATGCAGCTATCAGCAAAATCTAGGGATTTTTGTCAAGGTGTTTTCTTTCCACAAACAAGTGTTCATTTCCCTCACTACTGTTGTACTTATTTATGAAATGTGATTGTATGAAGTATGCTTATGCTAAGGCCTGCATCTTATTCACCTGTGTCCCTAGTGCCAAACAGTTCTTGGCACACTATGGGCTCTCAATGAGTGTTAGTTGAACAAATTAGTATATATGATAATCCAAACCATGTCACTTCGCTTGATATATTACTTGAAGTCCTAAAAGTTTTATGAAAACAGAATTCTTGTTCATTTAATTAAATTTTACATATATGAATGTCAGGTGTTCTTTAAGAGAGTCTTGTTATGAATCGCTGTGGGATGAACATCATCATCTCCAATTTATACTGCTGATAGTTTGTGTTGCCATGTCAGATTTGCCTATGCCACGGCGCAAGTGTAAACACTTCTCACTTGAAACAATGGAACTTATCTCTTGAAACAATGGAATGTGATTGTAGCTCCCTGAACTTCAGGTTTGTATCTGTCAAAAATTAAAGTAGGAAATTCAGAAAAGCAAGCGGTTGGTGGAAGAGAGGAGAGACTCATCCAGTAGGGGACTGTTTCATAGAGGATTTACTGATTAGTTAACAATCACAAGCCAGATAGGAGGAAGGCCAGTTCCTTTTCTTTTCATCTTATAGATTTGTAGATAGACACGACATGATTCATAAAAGAAGGTGAAAAAAAGCAAAATGAGAAGTTTTACTCTTTTCTAATGATCTTCGGTATGTTGGCATGTAAAATCTAACTGCTACATTTAATTATATTTATGAGATCTGACTACACCTTTTTATAAAATTGATTTCCTATTTATTTGCTTTTCTTTCAGAATAAAAACGAATGTTCTAATTGTGAAATTTGGATTCACCTTTGAATCCCTCATAAAAATTAGGATACCATTAAAATGTACTGTACTTTAAAAATATTTTAAAATTTAATTTTAGGCTCCTTAATAATAGTAGGAGGCAAAAGTGCTTTGCAGTGAATCCGGCAAGATGGCTGTATAGGAAGAGCTCCAGTCTGCAGCTCCTAGAAAGACCAACGCAGAAGGAGGGAAGATTTCTGCATTTCCAACTGAGGTACCTGTTTCATCTCTTTGGGACTGGTTAGACAGTGGGTGCAGCCCATGAAGGGCTAGCAGAAGCAGGGTGGGGCATCGCCTGACCCGGGAAGTGCAAGGGGCCAGGG
>NW_016803417.1:3879114-3911799 GCF_001698545.2 Rhinopithecus bieti | reverse complement strand
CCTCATAAAATTAGGATACCATTAAAATGTACTGTACTTTAAAATATTTTAAAATTTAATTTTAGGCTCCTTAATAATAGTAGGAGGCAAAAGTGCTTTGCAGTGAATCCGGCAAGATGGCTGTATAGGAAGAGCTCCAGTCTGCAGCTCCTAGAAAGACCAACGCAGAAGGAGGGAAGATTTCTGCATTTCCAACTGAGGTACCTGTTTCATCTCTTTGGGACTGGTTAGACAGTGGGTGCAGCCCATGAAGGGCTAGCAGAAGCAGGGTGGGGCATCGCCTGACCCGGGAAGTGCAAGGGGCCAGGGACCTCCCTCCCTTGGCCAAGGGAAGCTGTGAGGGACTGTGCTATCCGGCCCACATACTATGCTTTTCCCACGGTTTTTGCAACCTGCAGATTGTGTGCCTACACAGCCAGGGCCCTGGGTTTCAAGCACAAAACTGGGTGGATGTTTGGGCAGACACCAAGCTAGTTGCAGGAGTTTTTTTTCATACCCCAGTGTCTCCTGGAACCCCAGCGAGACAGAACCGTTCACTACCCTGGAAAGGGGGCTGAAGCCAGGGAGCCAAGTGGTCTTGCTTATCGGATCCCACCCCCACTGAGCCCAGCAAGCTAAGATACACTGGCTTGAAATTCTCACTGCCAGCACAGCAGTCTAAAGTCGACCTGGGATGCTGGAGCTTGGTAAGGAGGGGAGCATCCACCATTACTGAGGCTTGAGAAGGCGATTTTCCCCTCACGGTGTAAAGGAAGCTATTGGGAAGTTTGGACTTGGTGGAACCCACTGTAGCATGGCAAAGCAGCTGTGGTCAGACTGCCTCTCTAGAGTCCTCCTCACTGGGCAGGTCATTTCTGAAAGAAAGGCAGCAGCCCCAGTCAGGGGCTTATAGATAAAACTCCCATCTCCCTGTGACAGAACACCTGGGGGATGGAGCAGCTGTGGGTGCAGCTTCAGTAGACTTAAACGTTCCTGCCTGCTGGCTCTGAAGAGAGCAATGGATCCTCCAGCACAGCACTTGAGCTCTGCTAAGGGACAGACCGCCTCCTCAAGTAGGTTGCTGACCCTCGTGCCTCCTGACTGGGAGACAACTCACAGCAGGGGTTGACAGACACCTCATACAGGAGAGCTCTGGCTGGCATCTGGTGGGTGCCCCTCTGGGACAAAGCTTCCAGAGGAAGGAGCAGGTGGCAATCTTTGCTGTTCTGCAGCCTCTGCTGGTGATACCCAGACAAACAGAGTCTGGAGTGACCTCTAGCAAACTCCAGCAGACCTGCAGAAGAAGGGCCTGTCAGAAGGAAAACTAACAAACAGAAAGTAATAACATCAACATTAACAAAAAGGACACCCATGTAAAAACCCCATCCAAAGGTCATCAACATCAAAGATCAAAGGTAGATAAATCCATAAAGATGAGAAAAAACCAGCACAAAAGTGCTGAAAATTCCAAAAACCAGAATGCCTCTTCTCCAAATGATGAGTTTGATGAACTGACAGAAATAGACTTCAGAAGGTGGGTAATAACAAACCCCTCTGAGCTAAAGGAGCATGTTCTAACTGAATGCAAGGAAGCTAAGAACCTTGATAAAATGTTGCAGGAACTGCTAACTAGAATATCCAGTTTAGAGAAGAACATACATGACTTGATAGTGCTGAAAAACACAGCACGAGAACTTCCTGAAACATACGCAAGTACCAATAGCCGAATTGATCAAGTGGAAGAAAGGACATCAGATATTGAAGATCAACTTAATGGAATAAAGCATGAAGACAAGATTAGAGAAAAAAGAACAAAAAGGAACGAACAAAGCCTCCAAGAAATATGGGACTATGTGAAAAGATCAAACCTATGATTGATTGGTGTACCTGAAGGTGACGGGGAGAATGGAACCAAGTTGGAAAACACACTTCAGGATATTATCCAGGAGAACTTCCCCAACCTAACAAGATAGACCAACACTCAAATTCAAGAAATACGGAGAACACCACTAAGATATTCCTTGAGAAGAGCAACCCCAAGACACAAAATCGTCAGATTCACCAAGGTTGAAATGAAGGAAAAAATATTAAGGACAGCCAGAAAGAAAGGTCAGGTCACCTACAAAGGGAAGCCCATTAGACTAACAGTGGATCTCTCTGCAGAAACCCTGCAAGCCAGAAGAGAGTGGGGCCAATATTCAACATTCTTAAAGAAAAGAATTTTCAACCCAGAATTTCATAAATGAAGAGAAATAAAATCCTCTACAGACAAGCAAATGCTGAGAAATTTGTCAGCACCAGACCTGCCTTACAAGAGCTCCTGAAGGAAGTACTAAATACAGAAAGGAAAAACCAGTAACAGCTACTGCAAAAACATACCGAATATAATGACCAATGACACTATGAAGAAACTACATCAACTAAAGTGCAAAATAACCAGCTAGCATCACGATGATAGGATCAAATTCACACATAACAATATTAACCTTAAATGTAAATAGGCTAAGTGACCCAATTAAAAGACACAGACTGGCAAATTGGGTAAAGACTCCAGACCCATTGGTGTGCTGTATTCAGGAGACCCATCTCATGTGCAAAGACATACATAGGCTTGGAATAAAGGGACAGAGGAATATTTACCAAGCAAATGGAAAACAAAACAAAGTGGAGGTTGCAATCCTAGTCTCTGATAAAACAGACTTTAAATCAACAAAGATCAAAAAAGACAAAGAAGGGCATTACATAATGGTAAAGGGATCAATGCAACAAGAAGAGTTAAGTATCCTAAATATACATGCACCCAAACAGGAGCACCCAGATTCATAAAGCAAGTTCTCGAGACTTACAAAGAGACTTAGGCTCCCATGCAATAATAGCGGGAGACTTTAACATCCCACTGTCAATGTTAGACAGATCAACGAGACAGAAAATTAGCAAGGATATTCAGGACATGAACTCAGCTCTGAACCAAGCTGAATTAATAGACATCTACAGAACTCTCTATCCCAAATCAACAGAATATACATTCTTCTCAGCACCACATAGCACTTATTCTAAAATCAACCACATAGTTGGAAGTAAAACACTCCTCAGCAAATGCAAAAGAATGGAAATCATAATAGTCACTCTTTCAGACCACAGTGCAATCAAATTAGAACTCAGGATTAAGAAACTCACTCAAAACCACACAACTACATGGAAACTGAATGGCCTGCTCCTGAATGACTACTGGGTAAATAATGAAATTAAGGCAGAAATAAATAAGTTCTTTGAAACCAATGAGAAATAAGTAAGTTCTTTGAAACCAATGAGAACAAAGAGACCATGTACCAGAATCTGTGGGACACAGCAGAAGCAGTGTTTAGAGGGAAATTTATAGCACTACATGCCCACAGGAGAGAGCAGAAAAGATCTAAATTCAATATTCTAACATTACAATTAAAAGAACTAGGGAAGCAAGAGCAAACAAATCAAAAGCTAGCTTGAGACAAATAACTAAGATCAGAGCAGAACTGAAGGAGATAGAGAAAGGAAAATCCCTTCAAAAAAGTCAGTGAATCCAGGAGCTGATTTTTTGAAAAGATTTACAAAATAGATAGACTGCTAGCCAGACTAATAAAGAAGAAAATATAGAAGACTCAAATAGACACAATAAAGAATGATAAATGGGATATCACCACTGATCCCACAGAAATACAAACTACCGTCAGAGAATACTATTAATATCTCTATGCAAATAAAATAGAAAATGTGGACACATACACCCTCCAAGATTAAAGCAGGAAGTAGTCAAATCCCTGAATAGACCAATAACAAGTTCTGAAATTAAGGCAGTAATTAATAGCCTGTCAACCAAAGAAAGCCCAGGACCAGATGGATTCACAGCTGCATTCTACAGAGGTACAAAGAAGAGCTGGTACCATTCCTTCTGAAACTATTCCAAACAATAGAAAAAAAGGGAATCCTCCCTAACTCATTTTAGGAGGCCAGCATCATCCTGATACCAAAACCTGGCAGAGACACAACAAAAAAAGAAAATTTCAGGCCTATATCCCTGATGAGCATCGATGCAAAAATCCTCAAAAAAATACTGGCATACCAAATAAGACAGCACATCAAAAAGCTTATCCACCACGATCAAGTCAGCTTCATCCCTGGGAGGCAAAGGTGGCTCAACATATGCAAATCAATAAACGTAATCCATCACATAAACAGAACTAATGGCAAAAACCACATGATTATCTCAATAGATGCAGAAAAGGACTTCAATAAAATTAAACACTCCTTCATGCTAAAAAAAAAACACTCAAAAAACTCGGTATTGATGGAACATATCTCAAAATAATAAGAGCTATTTGTGTCAAATACATAGCCAACATCATACTGAATGGGCAAAACTGGAGGTATTCCCTTTGAAAACCGGCACAAGACAAGGATGCCCTCTCTTGCCACTCTTACTCAACATAGTATTGAACATCCTGGCCAGGGCAATCAGGCAAGAGAAAGAAATAAAGGGTATTCAAATAGGAAGTCAAATTGTCTCTGTAGATGACATGATTGTATATTTAGAAAAGCCCATCATCTCAGCCCCCAAACTCCTTAAGCTGATAAGCAACTTCAGCAAAATCTCAGAATATAAAATCTATGTGCAAAAATCACAAGCATTTCTATACACCAATAATAGCCAAATCATGAGTGAAATCCCAAATACAAATGCTACAAAAGAATAAAATACCTAGGAATACAACTTACAAGGGACATGAGAGACTTCTTCAAGGAGCACTAGAAACCACTGCTCAAGGAAGTAAGAGAGGACACAAACACCTGGGAAAAAAATTTCATGCTCATGGATAGAAAGAATCAATATTGTGAAAATGGCCCTATTACCCAAAGTAATTTATAGATTCAATGCTATTCCCATCAAGTTACCACTGACTTTCTTCACAGAATTAGAAAAAAGTACTTTAAATTTCATATGGAACCAAAAAACAGCCTGTATAGCCAAGACATTCCTAAGCTAAAAGAACAAAGCTGGAGACATCACACTACCTGACTTCAAACTATACTACAAGGCTACAGTAACTGAAACAGCATGGTACTGGTACCAAAACAGATATATAGACCAATGGAATAGAACAGAGGCCTCAGAAATAACAGCACACATCTACAACCATCTGATCTTTGACAAACCACCTGACACAAACAAACAATGGAGAAAGGATTCCCTATTTAATAAATGGTGTTGGGAAAACTGGCTAGCCATATGCAGAAAACCGAAACTGGGAACCCCTTCCTTATACCTTATACAAAAATTAACTCAAGATGGATTAAAACTTTAAGACCCAAAACCGTAAAAACTCTAGAAGAAAACCTAGGCAATACCATTCAGGACATAGGCATGGGCAAAGACTTCATGACTAAAACACCAAAAGCAATGGCAACAAAAGCCAAAATTGACAAATGGGATCTAATTAAACTAAAGAGCTTCTGCACAACAGAAGAAACTATCATCAGAGTGAACAGGTAACCTACAGGATGGGAGAAAAATTTTGCAATCTANAACCTTATACAAAATTAACTCAAGATGGATTAAAGACTTAAACGTAAGACCTAAAACCATAAAACCCTAGAAGAAAACCTAGGCAATACCATTCAGGACATAGGCATGGGCAAAGACTTCATGACTAAAACACCAAAAGCAATGGCAACAAAAGCCAAAATTGACAAATGGGATCTAATTAAACTAAAGAGCTTCTGCACAGCAAAAGAAACTATCATCAGAGTGAACAAGCAACTTACAGAATGGGAGAAAATTTTGCAATCTATCCATCTGACAAAGGGCTAATATCCAGAATCTACAAGGATATTTAAACAAATTTACAAGAAAAAAAAAATCACCCCATCAAAAAGTGGGCAAAGGATATGAACAGATGCTTCTCAAAAGAAGACATTTATGTGGCCAAAAACATGAAAAAAAGCTCATCATCACTGGTCATTAGAGTAATGCAAATCAAAACCACAATGAGATACCATCTCACACCAGTTAGAATGGTGATCATTAAAAAGTCAGGAAACAACAGATGCTAGAGAGGAGGTGGAAAAATAGGAACGCTTTTACACTGTTGGTGGGAGTATAAATTAATTCAACCATTGTGGAAGACAGGGTGGCGATTCCTCAAGGATGCAGAATTAGAAATACCATTTGACCCAGCAATCCCATTACTGGGTATATATCCAAAGGATTAGAAATCATTCTACTATTAAGACACATGCACACATATGTTTATTGCAGCACTATTTCAGCATTATTTACAATAGCAAAGACTTGGAACCAACCCAAATATCCATCAATGATAGACTGAATAAAGAAAATGTGGCACATATACACCATGGAATACTACGCAGCTATAAAAAAAGAATGAGTTCATGTCCTTGGCAGGGGCATGAATAAAGCTGGAAGCCATCATTCTCAGCAAACTAACACAGGAACAGAAAACCAACACCGCATGTTCTCATTCATAAGTGGGAATGAGACCACATGGACACAGGGAAGGGAACATCACACACCAGGGCCTGTTGGGGTTAGGGGGCAAGGGAGAGAGAGCATTAGGACAAATACTTAATGCACGCGGGGCTTAAAACCTAGATGATGGGTTGATGGGTACAGCAAACCACCATGGCACATGTATGCCTATGTAACAAACCTGCATGTTCTGTGCATGTATCCCAGAACTTAAAGTGTAATAAAAAAAATAACTATGAGACTAATTTAACTCAATGGCTTATAAGTGCCAATGGGTTGGTATTTTGACAGTCATTGTAATTACTACAATATCCAATTAGATTAAAAATGGCAAGTTCTTTTTTATTCTCTAAATGTAAATATGACCTATTTCCACAGAACCTTTAGAATGTACAATGTTTTCCTGCCCCCTGTAGCAACACAGGCTTTTGGAATCTTTTTGTACGGAGATCATGTATTCCTCTTAAACATTTTTTTAAAAGCTTTGACTTCATGGCCAAGACTGGTTAATGACCTCTTTTTGTGAAAGGATGATACACGCTGAGTATACAGGGCCTGCTGTAACCTAGAGATTGTTTTAGTATCATATTGAGCCTCAGTGCAGAGATGTACCTTATTGCTTTTGAAAGATGGTGGATAGAGGGTTCACAACTGCCTGGGCAGAGTTGGGATAATCTTTCACACTCCTACCCTGAAAATTAAATTAAGATAAAAGAGTGACCTTTGCAAGAATAATTTTTGTCATTTGCAAATTCAGTAATTGTATTAGTTTCCTAGTGATGCCATAACAAAGTGCTGCAAACTGGATGGTTTAAACAAGAGCAATAAATTCTCTCACAGTTCTGGAGGCTAGAAGTTGAAATCAAGATGTCAGCAGGAGAATCTGTTTCTTGTGCTTCTGTTTGTTTGTGGTGTCACTATCAATCCTTGGTTTGCAGCTATATAACTGCAATCTCTGTCTCCCTCGTCACAGGACTTCCCCCTGCCATCGCCGCTGCCCCGTGTCTTCACATTGCGTTGGTACAAAAAAACCAGTCACATTAGATTAAGGGTTTACTCTAGTATGAGTAAATATTGGAACCAGACAATAGGCAAATTTTAAAATACAAACATAATTCCAGGAAAATGTTGTATACAAGAAAAGCAGGGTGATGAAATAGATCAGTGGTTCTCAGAGTTTGGTCCCTAAATTAGCAGTATCAGCATCATCGGGGAACATGTTAGGAAAGCAGATTCTCAGCCCTCACTGAAGACTTTCTGAATCAGATGCTCTGGGGGTGGGACCATAAGCCCTATTTCAAAATAAAGTCTCATTTTGAGGTACTCTGGGTTAGGACTTCAGTGTATCTTTTTGAGGGACACCACTCAATTCATAAGCCATTATTGAATTTTTTTAAAGGAAGTAAAGTGCCTCTGTTTCATTTTTTAGTTATGGGAGAAGTGTCTGATGAATGCCCTGGAGTCTAGGGAGAAGTGTCTCTTCTCTGGAAACACTTGAAGGTTTCCAGCTGAAAGAGTACAAGCTATTAATGTATTGCATGTATCTACCCCAAGTTAAAACCCATTTCACCACGGGCTTCCTGGAATCCTAGACAATGGTACTGCAAACAGCAAAGAGGACTTTTAGTCCTGGGCTCGTCAACCCTTATTGCTGGGTTTTGAGTTTTGTTTTGTTTTTTTCCTTTTTTTTTTTTTAAATCAAGTTTGATCTTGTGAGGAGCTTAATCTTTACATAGAGGAAGGCTGAGCTGCTTTCCTCAATGCAGTGGTGGAGGTGGTAAGGCCCTTTTCACATCCACCCTCTTCCTCTCCAAAACTTCAGAGGCACCTCCACAATCCCAGAGTCAGAATCAGCCAAAGAACTTATTAATAATTTAGATGGCTGGGTCCTCCTTCCTCCCTGACCTATGGAATGTGACGCTCAGAGGTAAGAATTTGAGTTGTGAACACACTTGCCAACTGATCCTTTATGTTCACTAAGGTTTAATAACCTCTTTCTTAAGAACTTCACGGCGCACAGTCGGAAAACCTCTAATCTAGTCCAACCTTGAAGATGAAGAAACAGCCTGCAGAGGAAGCTGTCAGGCGGATGAGGATGGTTAGAAACAGAGCCAGGGCTCCCCCATTTGGCTGGCCTCCAGCATCTCTGCAAGGGCAGTACAAGAGGGAGCTCTTTGTTTTCTAGCGAAGTAGGGGAGAAAGTCCACCTCTGAACTCTTTCAGAATGTTTCCCATACATTAATTATCAGTAAAAGGTATTTATTTCTTTATTTTGATGGTGAAAAATAAATCCATTACTCGTGTTTTCACCTAATAGAACACCGTATTCCCCAGGGTCGGCATTTAAAAAACTTGTAAAAATCGATCTCCAAGAGCTAATGGCTTTGATGGAGAGGTAAGGATTTTGGTTCTAAGCCCTTTCTGTTAACTAATGGCTCAATAACAGGACTGAAATCATTTGGGACTGAAAGGAATTCCTAATGACGAAGGAACATCCTAATAAGAAATGAATGGGATAGTGCCATAACCCCGAAATCTTGGCGCTTTCAGCCTCGTAAACCTGCCGAAGTCCGTGAAAACAGCCTTTGTGCCTCCTCTGGCACCACGTGTGAGAGAGATCCCAGATTTCTCATGAAGCGAACTGGCTGGAGCAATGAGTCTGACCGTGTGAGGTGACACACACCAGGTCTTGGAGCTGCCTGTAAATGAAGGTCCCTCTTACTGTTTGGTATTGAACTCTGGGCAGGTGAAGTCAAGGGGACTTTCCCCTTTTTTTCATATCAGTTTGTTGTTAAAGGTATGCAATGTAACTTGGAGGTGGATTAGAGAAAGGGGAACCCATGCCCCTTACATGCAAGTGTAACTTGAGTTTTTAGTAGAATGTAAAAGTGAGGCAGGGCCCTAAAACCTCTTAATTTTAAACAATGTGAATCTCCACTGAAGTCTCACCAGGCTGTGTGTACAATGTTTTAGCACAAGTCAATAAACTAATGTTTTTGTGCTGTTTGTTCTTTGGGGAACTGTCTGGGTAGCTAGCCCCATTTCCATGTTTTGCTTGTTGGGAAGTGGCCGGGTGGTCTTACAAAAGATAGACCGGGTTTTTCAAGACTCAACATTGTATCCAATCTTGAAAGCTACACTCATGACTGTTCATAAAGAAGCTGCTACCATTGTGGCATGTGGGTATGAGCCAAAGAGAAAGGTTTCCTTTTTAATTTATGGAGGCTGTCGGCTTCCTCACTGACATGAATGTAGCTGCACCTTTCTGATAACAGTGCCACCTGGCACCTTCCTAAAGATGGATGCTCTACTTGATGACCCATTTGTGACAAAGAGAAATATAGCAGCTGCACATCTTGGAATGCTCGTGCCAGCATGGTGAGTGTGCCTTCTCTCTCTGTGGGCAGCTTTCTAATTGCAAGCGGTGCCAGATACATAATTTATGAGGCCCAGTGCAAAATGAAAATGTGAGTCTTCTTGTTCAAAAAGCAGGAAAAAAACTTCATTAAAGGAACTAAACTGTAAGGCTTGTCCCTGTCTTCCTTTGTATTTCTCTCAACTTGGTATTTTAAATTTACAGTTTAATGTCATTTTAAGTGAAGAACAATTAAAAATTATTAACATGAATTTTGCTGTTTGTATTGTACAATGCTAGTTTTATAGGCAAATTTAAGATCATTTAACTCATATAGGAATCATGAAAATTACACAATGGGTATTTCATAGCTCACGCATGCATATGTCTTTTGTTCTCACAAGAACAATGGAATGGCTGCAAAAAACTAACCCAATTGTTTTCCTTTCACTTCTTGATTCACCAGTTTGTACTAACACTCCTCACTTTGGGCTTACTGAGGAATAAGGAAGAACCGAAAGGAAAAAGGAATTATGGGTTTCCCTATATGTTCCTGTCTATGCCATATTTTCAGCATAAGTAGTTGGGCAATACAGAGAAATAACATGGATAAGAATGTATACAACAGGGTTCCTTGGTAGTTCTTGTTACTTGGAACATCATTGCATTCTTTCTGCATCTGAAGCAAGTTCTAGTTAGAATGGAGAGCATGGCCACTCTGGGCTGTCAGTGTCCCTGCTTATTCAGTTGTAGACATAACATGCTTACATTAAACTCCCTTTGGATTATGCTGAACGCCCACGAATTACAAGTCCACCAGACTTCTGGGCTCACAGGGCATTGCAAATGCCATTTGTGAATGGAAGAGCGTGCACATTGCCTGTATCTCCTTTGTTCATGTGCCTGCTCCATTGTCCTATTGGATTTCAGTTACAAAACACAGGTTCGAGGATAAAATTACTAAGAATTTCAAGATGGCAACAGCAGAGCATTAAACCACATGTGGGACCCTTCTGAGCACAGATACTTTTGTGGCTGCCCAGGTCTCATAGCCAGGAAGCCATCCCTGATGGGAAGTTGTAATCAGAAAGTGTTTGGTAAGCATGAAATAAAGATCAAGGACTTCAGGAGACCTTAAGCGACCATTATGGGGCATTGAGACCAGGGCATGTTCTAGTTCAAGTGACCATTTGGGTCATGGCTCAGATGATCTCTTCTTTTTTTTTTTTTTTTTTTTTTTTTTTTTTTTTTTTGAGACGGAGGTCTTGCTCGCGCCCAGGCTGGAGGTGCAGTGCTGGCTTCAGCTCACTGCATAGCTCCGCGCTCCCGGGTTTCACTACCACTCCCTGTCTCGCCTCCCGAGTACTGGGATACGAAAGGCCGCCCCGCACCGTAGCCCGGCTATTTTTTGATTTTTTAGTAGAGACGGGTTTCACCCGTAATTAGTCCAGGATGGTCTGATCTCTGACCTCGGATCCGCGAACGTCTCGGCATCCCAAGCTGCTGATTACAGGCTTAGAGCACCTGGCCAGGATAGCCACCGCGCCCGGCCTAGATGTCATCTTCTTAAAGGCTACTCCTAATCATCCATTCCAAAGTAACTCTTCCTTCATCATTCACTATTACAGCAATGGGTCTCAAATTTCAATGTGTATGGCTGATGGTCCCACCCCCAGAGCATCTGATTCAGAAAGTCTTCAGTGAGGGCTGAGAATCTGCTTTCCTAACATGTTCCCCGATGATGCTGATACTGCTAATTTAGGGACCAAACTCTGAGAACCACTGATCTATTTCATCACCCTGCTTTTCTTGTATACAACATTTTCCTGGAATTTTGTTTGTATTTTAAAATTTGCCTATTGTCTGGTTCCACCGTAAGAAATTAAGCTCGCTGCGAACAGGAATTTAGTCAACTAAGTTTAACTGCTATGTCTCTAGGATTCGGAATATACCTAACTTGTTATAGATACTCAAAAAATATTTATTGATTAACAAATGGACACATGACCAGGAAGTTCAGTGGGTGAAAGGTTTTTTAGATGGTGGTGATTGGAGTGCCTCTGGGCCACAGAAATACTTGTATCTACACCCAGATAGGAGGTGCTGCTCATCAAATTTGCTCCCAGGCAAATAAAATACAAAGTTGCAAATCTGGGGCAGGGAGCAGTAATCATGAAACATGATGCTAGTGAACCAACAGGATAATTTCAATAGTGGGGATAGGAGGTCTGCATAATTTCCTCTAAGGCTTGAGTATATTTGGCCATTGCTACAACAGAATAACATGCAAATCTCCCTCCTGTGCCTAGGTGAATTCTATAGCCTCAGCAACTCTGTGCGTGAGGGGTGTCTGTATGGCTTCTGGTTGACCAAAAGCAGTTATTTAAGCTAGACTGTGTATTGCAGACTGCAAGCCCTGCTACCTGTGTGTTTATGAATTGGAAAGTGCAGGGATAAGCATAGCAGTTTACCTTCCATGATGAAAGCTTGGGAAATGACCATGGCTTTCCCAGTTGTCCATTCTGGGGACTGGGACACTCCAACTCTGCAGCCCTCAGCAGGCTAGAGACTTGCAGGGCTAGTAACTTGGTCACCTCATGAACTGCTCTTTTGCTTAAACATATACTCCTGAACCACTGAGCCTCTTTGACCCGCTATAGCTTAGAAATTATTCAGCATTTTGGTCAGCCTGACTTGATCCACTTTTCTCTCTACATTTTTCTTTATGATATAGATTTTCACGTCATCTGGAAATACCCCTATGAGCTGCCTTTCAAATGGCTTTGGCAGAAGCAGTTCTGAGGACAGGAGTTTCTTTGAAACTCCCAGAACCAAAAAGTGAACAATTATTTTATAAGAAGTCAGGTTAAAGGGGAGAAGGGAGAACCAAGACTCCACAGTGGGCAACTACGAATGCTTCTGTTGAAAGCATGTGCCTAACACTACTTGGCTACAGTCAGAGTAAGTCAAGGTGTTGGGCAACGTGGTGAAGCCCTGTAGCCTCTTGGAAAGAAGTCCTTGCTGTTGGTTCTTAACCCCTGATGTATTAAACTCACTCCTCCCTCCAACCTCTAGAGAATCTGATTTGCTGTTCCTAGGGGAGTGTATTTGGTCTGCATAAATAAGTACCACAGACTTTTTGGGGGATGGCTTAGACAGCAGATATTTATTCCCTTGCAGATCTGGAGGCTAAAAGTCAGAGACCAAAAATTCATCAGGGTTGGTTTCTTGGAAGGCCTCTCTTCTTGGCTTGTAGCTGGCCATATTCTCCTCTTTGTCTCCACATGGTCTTCTCTCTGTGCTTGTCTGTGTCCTAATCTTTCATTATAAAGACACCAGTCAGATTACAGCCCACCCCAAGAACTTCATTTAACCTTAAGTACCTCGTTAAAGACCTTGTCTCCATATACAGTCATATTCTGGAATCCCGGGTGTTAGGACTTCAATGTATGAATTTTGAGGGGATGCAATTCAGTCTTATCAGGTGGGACCCCGGGAAGTTGTATTTCTAGCATTTTCTCTAGGTAATTTCAATGAAGCCAGGCCTAGAGCCCGTGTTTGGTAGCTCCTACAAACACCTGCTAGTTCTGCAGCCTCCTCCACTGGCATGACCCTCTCTTTTCTCCTTTGCAAATGAGAGCTTCTCTGCCAGGCCAGCTGACTTTCAACTAGATTGTAACAGATATGCTCCGGAAGGAATCAGTAACCCAATACCTTGCTGCCTGCAAACATAATCTGGGTTTGTTTGTGGCTGGGCTTCTGGGTATCAATCCAGAGACATTTCATTTCCAATGAACTATGTTCTCAAAAGCAAAGTTGGTTTGCTCTTTGTAGAAAAACCTGAATCTGAAGACAGGTTGTAAGTGAAGCTTAGTGTGCTGGAAAATGGATCATATGTAGACCTAATTGCCTGTAATTTATCGTCTGTGGTCACAATTTAGTCTGCTTTCCAAGAATCCTCATTAAATCTTCAACCTCAGGATACCCAAAGGAGCGGTGCAACACTAACAAGCATTTGCCTGAAAAGTCAATCTTCAGTATATATTTCCCTCATATAAATCCTTCCTTTCTTCCACTCTCAAAACTGTCCATATAAATGCAAATAACTCATCTATAGTAGGAGCCACTCTCTCTGCATGTGTGTTTTGGATGTAGGGAGTATGGGGGTGAGGTAGGTTGGGATTAGCCTCCCATCATCTGTGTGAAAAAGTTTAATTTTAAAAGCACACTCTATTTGCCATTTTTTCTTTTTAGTTTATGAAGCGGTAAATCTGCTCCTAGGTGGAGATGATATTTTCCTTTGAATTTTGTGGAGGAAGAGCAGTTTTTGAAGTGTGCCTGGCATGTCTCAGGGATAGTTAAAGTGATACATTTTCTTGACCAATCCTGCTATATTAACAGCGGTGGCACCAATATCGCAAGTTAAATATAGAATTTACTATTGGTGTGGGATGTCAAGGTTCAGCTGTCCTCAGCTTTGATTTTGGACCGAAAGGAGGCCTAGATACAGGGGCTCTATCATTCTTCTGGAGAGGTTGAAAATATGTGGAAATGTGTTTTAGGGGTCACGTGTTTTAGGGCATTCCTGAAATGCAACGGAGGGAGGCAGAGAAATGAGACATCTCATTCTGTTCAGAACAGGTTGGCACAATGAAGACTGATGCACCCAAAATGCTTTTAACAGGCCTCCTGGGAGCCTCATGATGGATATCAAAGTGTGAATTTTAGTAACAGCAAAGATGGAATGAAAATTGCTGTGATGCTTCCCTTCAACCCCTCATGCACTGAAGACAGGCTGAGAGAAGAGGCCGGCCTGGCTTGTCCTACCTAACTTGTTCAGGAGGAAAGTGGGAGCAGAAGAAGCTGGCAGATCTTGCCTGTGCCTGATATCCAGGCCCTGCCTGGTTTGCACTTGGCACAGAACCTGCAAACTCGAGACAGTGCCCCTAAGCCTTAATGCTGCTGGCTTAGGAGAGAGGTGAGGCCACCCAAGTAAGCATTATCCCCACCCAAAGAGAAACGTAGTCCCATGAAGGCGAGTCAGCCAGGCAGGGAGGAGAGTGTTGGGTAGAGTAAAAAACTGAAGTCCCAAACTTCTCAGAAAGGACAGAAGAGTATGTGGTTCTGTTTACTAAAGGGCATGAATGGAATATGGGAGAACTATTCTTCCTTATTTTTTGTACTTCATCTGTATAAATTAATACAAGTATTTTCCTCATGACTCTTTCTATTCCTTGGCGTCATCCTCAAGGGATAGGTCTTCCTCTTTGATTCCATTTTCTTTTTAAACCTGTTTCTCCTGGTGTGGGTACTTTTTTACCCTTAAAATAAATACTTCAAACTTTCAGTTTAATTCCACATACTGTTACATTTCACCAAAGGGTTAATAAGTAAGAAATGCTTTCTAAAATTTATTTTATTTCCTTTAAAGTTTTCAAAAATGATTATTTAAAACAGCAACAATTGCTTTTGCAACCACCCTCTCTATTTGTGGGTTGTAATAAGATACCTCAAATAAATTTGGGAATAATTTTGAAAATAATCCTTTCCAAAATGACTTAAGGTTGAAAATAAGATTACTTCTCAAGTAATAGAAAGCATGTATTATTTTTACATCTTGAGGTTCAAGAATATCTTATTTTTATAGTAATGGTTGTCAGTGTGAGAACAACATGCATCACTTCCTATGGACATAGTTATTACTGAAGTGTTATAATCAAGAAATGTGAAAAATCTAAATTTGATTTCATGATTTTTCTGAGATTTTCATTCTGTATGTGTTGCTGAGACTCTCCAAATGCATTTTTTCCTTTGTGAAGAATAAACTAGATCTTATTACATCCAAAACTTTCTTTTGACCGCCAATGGGGTAATAAATTCAACTATTCAATTTTACAAACATGTATCATGAATCTAGTGTGTTTAAAGTAATCTTGTAGGTACCTGGATGGGAGATGCCAAAATTAATAAGATATATTCTTATTTACTATCTGTTAGGAAGTAGAGATGAGAATTGACATAGCTGGAATCTAACAAAGGCAGGCTTCTATCAGTACTGCAGTAAATCTATGAAGAAGAAATGATGTGCTATGGAGTGCACAGTTATTCAAGCACTATGTATTTAACACTTGCCAAACCAAGATCTCACCTGTGTACTGGGAATACAGTGAAAAAAAAATGTACTGTCTCTGCCCTCTTGGAGCTTATAGGTTAGGAAAAGCATATGTGTCCAGAAGGGACAAATTCTGGCTGGAGTAACAAGGAG
This sequence comes from Rhinopithecus bieti, assembly GCF_001698545.2. NCBI lineage: Eukaryota > Metazoa > Chordata > Mammalia > Primates > Cercopithecidae > Rhinopithecus > Rhinopithecus bieti. The sequence continues at coordinate 3,895,677 of NW_016803417.1, read as the reverse complement.
TAATTTCATTGCAAAGACCATACTGGGATTTTTGTGAGAAGGAAGGTAGTATCTCAACATAGAAATGTCAAGGGGAAAAGCATTCCTGAAACAGAACAGAAGCTCAAGGTAGAGACTTTGGAGAATGTATTTGGAAGTGGAAAGTAAGTCTCAGATGCTGGATCTCATATACTGGAGCAAAGGATGAATCTAGAAAGATTTGGAGATTGATTCCATGCTGTGAAAAACTCTCAGTGAGCACACTTTACTTGATATTTCATGAATCATGAAGTGACAAATATCTCTCTTAATGCTGGAAGTATTTCCCATTAAAGTTTGTAAGGTAAGCACTTTTTCCCTTCTTGTTGTGAGTAGTCAAAAACAAACAAACAAACAAACAAACAAACAAACAAACAAACCAACCAACCAACCATGGAGAAAGCATTTTTTTCCCTTCTTGTTGTGGGCAGTCAAAAAAAAAAACCTTGGAGAATTTTGATTAGGAGGATGTTGTGATCATACGAGAATGGCAGTGGCAAAAGGGCTGTTTCACAGATCTCTATTATGGCTACACTCCCCTCCTGATTCCCAGTGAACAGGCCATGGTAGACATATCCCCCATGGGTAGGTAATGTCTAGAATGGTCCTGTGAATTTAAGACTTTGAAGAGAAATCAGTGAAGGGGAAGGGAGGCAGCATTTATGGTATCTTACTATGCAGCAGGTACAGTGCTAAGTGCTTTACAAATGGATCTTCATTTAGTTAATGTTCTCTGGAAAGACCATATAATTTGCCTGTTTGTTCTCAAATCCATCCCGTTTGCTAGCTCTGTGTTGCATTGAGAAAGGCTGTCCTTGAAAATGACTTCTGGCTTGATTTGACCAGTGGAAGGGATGGTGGGAGATTGGAGGGCTGGAGAAAGATATTTCTCTCCTCTCTGCTTCCAGTTGCATCTCCAGTAGCAGTAGTTGCCTTTTCTTTTCTTTGGTACCCTCTCTAACTGGACAGAAAAAGAAAAGGGGGAAAAAAAACCCCACAGTCAGTATGCTAAATTTGACTGCATCTGCATATAAGAGAAAAAACTTGCCAAGAAGTGGCTTAAATATATGTGTGTGTGTGTGTGTGTGTATGTGTGTGTGTGTGTGTGTATGTCTGTTACATAAAAGATAGGCAGTTCAGACCTATTATGGTAGCTTTGCAGTTTCTTTACGGACCTAGTCATGTATCTTTGCTCAGCCATCTCTTACATGTAGTTTCTACTCCCAAGGTATCCTCATGGTCCAAAATAGCTGATGAAGTTCAGCCATCATATCTGTGCTCTAGGCAATAGGAGAAAGAAAAGGTGGAGAAAAGGATTATCCCTCTGATGCCTCCACTTGTATCTCATTGGCTGAAACATAATCACATGGCCACAGGAAGCTGAAAGGGAGGCTGGGTAATGGTGTTTTAGGTTGGTCATAACTACTCAGCTATAAATCCAGGCTCTTTTGGATTTGAAATTGGACCTTGGATTTGGATGAAAGAGGAGGGATAATGGACAGTACACAGCATTTAGAAGTCTCTGTTTCAGTTATAAGGTCACTATTATCCTCATTTTAAAGATAAGAAGTGGTTCTAGAGAGCCTAATGAGGTCTCACAGGTGGTACATGGCAGTGCTGATATTTCACCTCAAGCTTCTCTGACTCCAAAGTTCATGAGTTTTTCTCTATAGTAAGTGTAGGGCTGGAGAGGGAATGGAGAGTCCACCACATAGAGCTGATGACTGAAACATGAGAGAGGATGGATGCAAATTCCCAGGAAGAACATGGAAATAAAACAGAGGGGCTCAGGAGAGAAATAAAGAACCAGAGGGGCTGGGGAGGGCCTAGAGTTAAAGGTGGAAGATGAATAGCCATTTGGGGAAAATAAGAGGAAAGGTTGAAGAGGAAGGAAGAAAGCCAGAGAACCAAGGCCCTGAGCAACCAAGGAAGCAGAAGGCTGAGGCGGCAATTTCACAGTGGAGGAACACTGGCCTTGGATCAGGGAAGCTGGGTTTGGTTCTGAGCTCCGTCATTCTTTGATGACATGACCTTGATAGTTCTTCCACAGCTTGAACCTCATTACACTCATTTTCTGGTAAACAGAAAACATGCCCAGGTCATTGGTGAAGAACATCAGAACCATTTATTTTCAAATACGGATACAGGTCATATTGAGGAGGGTGTTCTGCAGGCTATGTACTCTAAGTTTAGAAACACTACTTGATAAAGTCTTGCTCTTTTAATAGTTTCCACTGCCTTGGATGTAGCCTGGATATAGGAGTTGTAATTTATGGTGCATGTCTTAATTCCAGATCACTGTTTCTACCTCTGTTTACAAAATAATTGTGAAATAGTCAAAGGCATGGAGAGGTCAAGCTATTTCCTCCTTTAATTCACTGCAGAATAGAGGGGCTCTGATCTATCAGAATGTACCCACACGTAGAATGGGTCTCTGACACTGGACAACTTCAGCTGTCCACCTGTCTCCCTGCACTCCTCTCTCTTTGGAAGCCTCTGCCCATGGACTTGGCTAGTGAGTTCCTCTCCATTCCTTAGGAGAAGGTGCTGTTATTGCATTGGCCCTCTCTGTGATATTGTGCAGTACTCTGCACATTTATAGCTTGCATAAATATTGAATAATAATAAATAACTACAAGAGAGGAAGAATATTATAGGCTGGGGAGAGTGAAAGATGCTGAATTCATTATTTGAAGGCCAATCTCAGGCCTCTTGGCTATCTCCTTCAAAGAGATTTGTTTGCCAGCTGTGTTGAGAAATATACTTTCCATATGATGAGCCCAGAGAAGCAGCCAGTTTCCCTACAGAATGCTTTTGGAGTATCCTCAGGAGGGCCTGCAGAATCCTTAATGGCGTTTCAGAGAGGATAACCCCTCACACCTCCTTGGCAACTGCGTTAGTGGAAAGCCCTGGGGAGAATGGCTGTAGCAAGATGATGAAATTAGAGGAATGGGCTAGATTCTTTTTACTTCATTTTACTTTCTGATTCCATGTGCAAACAGGGCAGCTTTCCAACCATTTTATGGATGCATTGTTGGCTGAGAAGGTCACTTGCTTTTTACTCACAATGATCTTGGCTCAAGGAGGGCATTTCTTGTTTAATACGTCATCCAAGTTCAGTGTGTCAATCAGATGCTATCTCCTCCATCTCAAAGACATTTTTTAAAAATTTGATGTTTATGAATGAGTTAAGACAGACAACTTATTTCTTAAATTTGAGGTATGGTAAAATATTGAGTAAATATTTACAGAGCTGGGAGATTGGAAAAACCATAATTTAAAGAGAGCAATATGCAAACCAGTTGGGCTCACATCCTTTGTAGTTCTGACTGGCTGCAGCCCAGCCCAGCAATGGGGGTGTTTAGTAAATAAAACTAATACCTCCTTGATAGCATGATCAATGTCTGCATGTTGTACTGAAAATGCTTCCATTGAACAGACTGGTTTCATTCACTCAGAATTTCACATTGTATTCATCTTGTGATGGGAGAAAGGAATTCCCAAAATCTTGAATAAACAAGAACTAGTACTGACCTTGCCCATGTGTTCCTTGCCTTATATGTCAATGCACCCTTGCGATCGCCCACCTAGCTGGTGAAACCTAGTAGGGGCAGGAGGAGGTGGAAGGTGAGCTGGGCCGAAGTCAAAAGCAGGGGATAAAGGTGGGTAGAAGTTACAGTTTTAAGAACAGTAGCTCGATCATGATGGTCTTCTCAAGATGTCAGGGCTTTGGAAACCTCAGTGTGGATTTGGCTTCCTAGTGGTAGCTGGTAGCAGCTGGCAGCACAACTGTACGAAGTGGGAGACATTTTCCAGAGACAGAGAACTGTTTGCAACCCAAGACTTGGAGATCAGATTTTAGGATTGCAGCTTTTTTTCTAACAAACAGTAAATAACACAGGATAAAAACTTTTCTAACTTGTTTTTCAACTACACTGCTCCCCTTAAAGAAAGACTCTTAAGCAGAGACTGTGGGACCCTTTTCTTACCCTTGAAGACTCAGGCCTATAAGTGAACTAGTGAGATGTGGAAGGGGCCCTCTCTAATCACTCTGTGTAGGAGGACTGACCAAAGAAACCATGACTGTTTCCCGCAGAGAAGAAAATGATTGTCACTAGCTAGGCCTTAGTTGCCTTCAAATGTTTGAAGAAGTATTATAGGGGAGAGAAATCTCTTTCTCAGAAAGGCCTTTCCTGACTTTCTTAATTTATGATAGGCCTCTCCTGTATATCGATCTGCCTTTGGTTAGTTTCCTTCATAGCACTTCTTATGACTTGCAATTATTTTATTTCTTAGTTTGTTCACTTTTTACATTGACTTCTCTTTCAGGAGAACAGGGATCATATTTATATAATTTATATGAATATGTTTTATTATGTCACAATTCACTTCTTTCTCTTTAGCCCTGGGTGTGGTACTGCACATAGTTAACATTCAGTAAATATTTGAGCAGAGGATGGGTAAAAACGACAGCTCAGGAGATCCAGGGTAATGCTGTTGTTCCTGAAGGGACAGACTCTTCTGAGGGTGTCTGCTTTCTGTCCCAGAGTTACAAGTTGCTCCTAATTCCACTACTAATCCTGCCAGTTGAAGTATAATTCCCCACTATGGGTCACCTGGGGGATCAGTAAGAAAAAAAATCAGTAAGTTGATACAAATTTTCATTATGTATTATGTACATAAAAAGTAACATAAACTTAAGAGTGTATCTTAAGAATAATTTTCTTTTTTAAAAAAATAGAAGCCAGAATGTAAAAAGTCTCTCCCTCGCCCACCCCTGCTCCTCTCTAAATACACACAAAGAAAGAGTGGGCAGTTCCTCTTCACTTTCAGGTATTACTGGTAGACAGCATCAGATTGTAACTCCAGCCTGCATCAAGCAGACTTTGCACCTGAAATGGTGAGCTACTTGGTGAGATGCTGAGGAGTTGGTTATCTGCCAGTTAGCTTCCTTGGGTTAATATGACAAGGGGCTTCCACTATGTTTTGAAGCAAAACAATGATAATGACAACCCTATTCTCCCCACAAAATAACAAAGATAGTCTTGAGTAAAACAATTCTCTGCTCCTAGCTGTTTGTTAACTTCAAATGTATGACATGGTCTCTTCTAAACCAGACGTTTAAAGAAATTGAGCCTTTGTTGAACCAAAATTGTGCTATCTTTCTCAAAGTGGCAATTTTGTGAGATTTCTTGAATTGAATGGTATCTCATGGAAGCATTCTTTACATGGATTCAAAACTCAGGTCCCCAACCCTGTCTTTGACAGATGCATTTTAAGTAATCCAAGAAATGGCTCCACTTCATCACATACCACAGAATTGAAGGGCAGCTTCTAATAGTTACTCTGCCCCCATATGCATGTCAAGGGAGTTTCTCAACGGTGAGTAGAACACAGGAAACAGAAGTTGTGTAGCACTTGAAGATTTGACTAAGCCCATCAATGTCTATTCTGGATGCGGAAGCTACATCAGTTTTCTTCCTGAAAATGCAAGAAAACGACATGCACATTCTTCAAAAGAAAGAGCCACTGAACAGTCAGTGGAATAAAGTTCAGGGCCTGTGGCAAGAGTTTTCACCACTGGTATAAAGGACTCTCATTATTTTCCTGGCTACAGATCCAGGAATTTAGCCACATTTAAAGACAACATGCCCAGAGTAGTCCAGAATAACAGTTCTTCCTAAGTGGCCCAATGGGGGTCATGTTCTCAAGTGTTTGGTCAATATTCAAGAAAGATACCATCCTACTATTACAGGAAAATGGCAGCTCTCTCTCCTCTTCCCTGTCCACTAAGGGGAATTTGGTATTGTCTGCTGGGTCCCTCATGCCTTCTTCATTGGGCAGATTCTGGATAATGGATGAAGGGAGGAATTGAGGAGAATCAAGACAGGCTTCATTTGATTTTCATTAGAAAGCACCAGAGACAGAAGGATACAAAAAGGGTGAAAAGGTGAAGAATCATTGAAGTTGATGTGACCAGATTTGGGGGAGAATTAGAGTGAAGAAATAGTGAGTTTTGGGGAACAAGTCCTCTTACTGTGAGAAGTAAGGAGGCATAGAAAGAGGATTGTAAGAATTTGGTCATACCTATGAATGAATCTTTCTTTGACATTTTTTCAAGGTATTGCACTACAGTACCACATAGCTCTACAATAACTTTTGGATCCCAAGTTGATTGATATTTGAATTCAAATCTGCGTCCAAACTGGGTCACATGGTAGCTAGGCTTTGTAAGCGTTGCACAGTTATAAACATACATGTGAATGTGCACAGTCATTCTATTTTGTGGACAAGATCTCATGAATCACTGCAGGGAAGAGATACAAAAATCCTCTTAATTAGGAAATAGATGTTACTACTGAAATCAGGATTCAAGACATTGCTGTCACCATGACAGCCTAATTTGATATTTTCATTTTCTCAGAGTCAGTGAGGGACCTGAACTTTCAGTGAGGCAGTCAGTGCTGTTCTGTTTGGTTTTCTGTATTATCCCAGTTGTTTTGAAAGTTGGAAATACACTTTATGCTGTAAAGGAAAAAATACTAATATTTTTAAAGGAGACTCCACCATCTAATTAAACCAAATGACTTTAAAGTAATCATTCTTTAATTGGTGGGCTAAACAAATTCTGCTGTAAGATGATGTTAAAAGTGGATGATAAAGAAGTCAAATAGCCACAATATTAAGATTGCTAGGACTTAGCAATCTATCAATTCCTTATGGCTTTCTTGCAGCAGGCAGGGGGCAAGTTTTGGTGAAGACCTTTTGGGAAGTTTTTTGTTTTTTATACCATTAAAATTTCTTTTGCCTGTGACATATTTTAAAGGCTTTATAGAAGTTCCATTCTCTAGGATTTCAGAGTAGTGCCATTTTTTTAATGCTTTACTGACATGATATTAGGAGAGGATACAATTCTCAAAAGAGCAGTAAATCTTACCTTAGATATTTTAGTTGGGGTTACAAAATCCCCATAAATCTAGAACTTCCAGTGCTAAGTTCTTGGCCTACTTCTAAAATGCTTTGGAATTAATTGCCCCCCAATGTGAGGTAGATTCAACCTCGGGATGTATTCCAAAATCGGTCTAAGCCCTTCTGGCTTCCCATGGCTTCTCAATATCTATTCTATATTCCTTCCATTCACTTCCATCACTGATGAATCCTTTAATGTCTACCATCCATCAAAATGAGCATCACTTACCACTTCATAACTTTTATGTTCTGACTTAGCATGCAGGGTCTTTGCCTAGCCTCAAAATACCAGATCCTACAATGTATTTGTCATCTTTACTATATGTTTAGTATTTAAAAAGCACTGGGGTAAAATGCATGGCAAATTTCCAAGACCAGTAAAAGGGAAGATCATCTCAGAATGATTCCAAGTACTCTACTGCTATTTATGTCTCAGCTCTCTGTTTTGTTGGTCACTGCTTTATATCAATTATTTATAAAACTAGGGTTTTCTAGGCACGATGTTTCCTAGTAAAGTTTCCTCATTCAGCTCAACCAAACCTAATGCATTTGTGTTTAGGAACCCAAAGTAAGAACCACCGTGTCTTACCACTTTGAGCAAAGGAACAAACTTAGAAGAATGATACAATCTACGGAGCATGCCTAGAGAAGTGGATGAATAGAGGGGATTTATCAGTAAGACTTTACAGGTTTGTTATTTGTCAACCTGTCATTCTATTTGCAACAACAGTCTTCTCTAGTTTATGTAAATCACAAATGTCATAACATCTCCACCCTTACCAAGACTTCATTGTGACTTTGATTATGATTTTTAAATCGAACAAGAATAGATTAGAGATACTGCTCTGTTAACATTTGTGCTTAGCTCATTTTAATCACAAGAGCAAGTCTTTGCTGGTTAATCTGGGTTACGTTACAAATCTAGAAAAATTTCTGGAATTGTGTATTCAGATATGCTTTTTTATTTTCTTCTGGAGCCCTCTTAGAGTTATGTTTGAGCTTCTTGATGTATATTTGATACGTTAGCTTCCCTTCCATAATTCTCACCTCTTTGTCTTTCTGTGTTGTGTTCTGTGTGATTGAATCAATTGTATCTTCCAACTTACTAAATATTTATTTCATTTTCTTACTTTTTTTTTCTTTTTTTTTGTTTTTGTTTTAGAGGTAGGGTCTCGCTGTCACCCAGGCTAGAGTGCAGTGGTAGTATCGTAGCTCACTGCAGCTTGAAACTCCTGGGCTCAAGTGATCCTCCCACTTTGGCCTCCTAAAGTATGTAGTGACATTTTCCTCCTTTCTGAAATTTTTAGCCATTAAAGGTAATAAGGTAATAGTGTTCTGGTTGCTTGGCCAGAAATCTGAACCTCAATTCAGGGATAGGGTAAGAAACTTATGACAGAGCGTATGACTTCTTCAAAATTGTGTATTGAGTAGGTGTAAAGGTAATAATTTTATTTACACTAGGTCTTCTGGCTTCTTTGAATACAGTCATTAATAATCCTGCAAAGTTGATTATAAGTTTTCCTATCTCACGTAATAAATGTTCAAATGAGTCGCCTCTGGTTCCATTATTTCTTGGGTTAGATTCCTACCTTGTGAGACTGTGAGGATTCTCCCTATAATTTCCACTAAATAGTGATGTATGTAAACAAGAGTGTGTTAAAGGATTGTGGCCAAATGGGTGTATGAAACCACATATGGCCCTTTGTTATACATCACTGCTGCTCTTTCTCCCTTGTTTGTTCTCTAAATCATCAGTAGCAGCTTGATTCCATTCAAAACTTCAATTAGGTGAAACGAATAGACTGTATCCATCCAGCTCAAAGCCCTGAAAGAGCAGAGAGTCGAATATGCAAAATGCATGCAAGAGAGAGAGGGAGATCCTTCATCCCTTTGGGGGAGATCAGGGAGCCTTAAAAAAAAAAAGCTATTTTGTTTATCATTAGATTAGATGTTGCATTAAATACATTCAATTGGGGGTGGAAAAGTAGGCACATGTATTTCATGTATTGTTGCACAACACATTAAGGTGTGACAGGCACACTTTATTGTTGGAACCTCCAGGCTCTTTCCTACCCCGGCCCCTAGTGAGAAGGGCAATCTTCCTGGGATCAGAGCCAGGGCTGTGCTGTCTAGCCTCTGTGCTGGGGTGGGGGGTGCCCCATCCCCTGCTTTGGAAAAAGGACTCCAGAAGCATGAATGCACCTTTATGATCCAAGTGGCCCTCTGCACAGAGACTCTCTCAATTGGGCATTGCTGGGGTTAGAGGGTCAAGGTGATCAAACCTGCAGCTCACTTGTAACATTTGCTGGCAGAAATAAGGGGATGTTGGCTTGCTTCCACAGTTGTTCATTTTTAGGAAAGCTCTCAGAATGTGGAAAATAATTCTGCCTTCATTTTCTCTCACTTGTATCTTCACTTTGCTTTACTTATAATTTAGGTGTGATATTTATCAAAAAAAATTTCTAGTTTTTAAAAATGTGTTAAAATTTGCCTCTATTGTTATACATATTTTAAAATGTGCCTAGCATATTAGAACAAAATGTTAAAGCTTGAAGACCCCCAATGATCATCCAGTTTTTCAGCCTCTTTATAGATAGGGAAACTGTGGGCTGGAGGTTCTGTGGCTCCTGGGATATCATTCGATAGCATTGTGATTCTAAAAGTGCGATGATCTTGGTCTCTGTTGTCAGACTGCAGAGCTCTTTTTAGTGTACCAGGTCACTTGATATGTTTGCGGTCATGGAAATTCTTAGGTCACAGTCTCTGTGAAACAGAGTTCTTCAAAAATATTTAATTAAATCAGTTTGTACTATAAACAAATGAGTGTTCTTTCAGAGTGTAACTTACCTTTAGTTTTCATTTATGGTCTTTGCAGCAATAAATATATCCGTACAATAGCTAGGCAACCTCAAAGAAAATGTTTTAGTGGAAATAAATTATTTTCTTCCATCAATTTCCCTAGGTGAGACTGAATTGAGAATAAGGAAAATAGAGAGGATGTCTGCAAGCCTGTGAATATTCCATATAGGAATATGGAGAGCGATTTTGTGGTTGATAATTTTGCTGCCTTATTTTCTGACAGACCGAGTTTCAGGTCCTAAAATGTAATATAATCATCAATCTGAAACCTTTTACAGCATTTGTCAAATTCATCTCTTTTTTAAATTCAGAAAATCAATTTTGATGGATAGAAATCTCAAGGCCTCAGAAAGCAGGCATCCCTGGGGTTAACTTCCTCTGTAGTAGGCACAGGGCTGTACACGAGTGTTTCAATTAATATTTTGATGTTTCCCAAGCTTCATTCTTACTTGAGTAAAGGGGAGAAGGGAAGGACTGGGGAGGTCTTTAGCAGTGGGAAACCCTTTTCAAACAGAATAAGGAAGACATCACTTTTGATACCTAACCCCAAGCCAAACACAGAATGTTCTAGCAGCCTTAAGATTTCTAGTTTAATTGCTCTAAGACACTAATTTATATGCCCATCCCCTTGAAAGCTATCAATCTGAAATTCTCTTTGAAAGTCAGGTGGCTTGCTTTACACTCAGCAGGCATGTTCCATGGTAGCTCTGTTGTCCAGAGCTCTCAGCAGAAAAGTTTATGCTCTTTGTAATTCTACATCTCTTCTTCAAATCTCTTTGTAATTCTACATTGATCAGTTGGGATATGGAAGCTGAAAGAATTTTAGGCCATGCTGCAACGCTGTACATTCTGAAAGTTCTCTGGAGGAAATTCTTACTCTTACCCTATTTGCTTACTATAGATAAAATATACATATAACAACATTTATTATTATAAATATAAATATTCATTTATTATATAATAAATAATTCCAGATAAAATAATCTCAGAAATACTCTGGTGGCAAGTGTAGACTGGCTTTTAAATATCTCTAATTAGCTGAGCATCCAGGGACTCAATCTACATAACTTGTATCATTGGTGCTGAAGTCAATCATTACAATGTGGAAAGAAACCCCTTTTCCATCAAAGTCAAGGATGCCTATCCTTGCACTCTGGGAAAATAATATTTATTATAAAGGCAATTGTGGCATCCAAAACCACAGTTGTTATCAAGTTCTTCATATTCCAAGATCCTTTACGTAAGAATGGAGGGAATAAATTTCATAGTTTCATTCTTTCATAGGTACTGGAATTACCATTTCCAATATACATGTTATTAAAAATTATCTTGAAATAATCAAGTAGTCAAAGGGGACATTGGAAATGAGGTAGTGAAAAGACTATGGGACTCACAAGTAGATAGACCTGGGTTAATACACTGCGGGTAGTAAGGTGGTTGACTTGGCAGGTGAATTGGCTAACCTTTGTAATCTCAAAGGTTTTACCTGTGAAGTGGGACTAATAAAATTATCACAGTGTTGTTCTAAGAATTCACTGAGACAATGCATGTAAAGTGTCTGGCTTTTTAGGAACTTAATAAATACTGATGTTTCTCCCTGTTGAAGACTTTAATACTGCTTTTGATTTATGTGCTGGTTTTGTCCTGAAATTGTTTTTAGGTCCGGTAGTTTTTGTTGGCTCAGTTGGGAGCTCTGAATGAATGAAAATCCCAGGCAACTCTGACACTAGGCTGGATGCAAGATCCATTCCCAAGAAGTTCAAGGAAATCAATACCTTCCTAATTTCTTCACTCGGTGTAGAGTTATATGTGTTGCCCCAAATTCTCATACTCAAGTCTGATAACAGTGTGGTGATTTCCAGTGTTAGAAACCTACTCAATGTTATATTATTCCTTGTGTCCAACATCTTAAAACAGCTGTGGATAAACTTATTTTTCGAGAGGCTATGGAAGTTTAACAAACTGTTACTCTATTGCCTTGGGTAGAGATGGTTAAGTGTGGGAGTCAAAATGAGGAAATACCACCACCAGGGAGGACACTAGAGATAGGGGCTCATACACACAGAGCTCATAGCTTGTGCAATGATATTGCGAAGTCATGTTTAAGTGGAGACTCAGACACCAGATGTGTACAGCTGCAGTAGAGGAGCCAACCCAGCCAAAGACAGAAAAGCCCCATGCTGGTTGTTTTGCTTTTGAGTGAGAAGGAAAGGGAAATAAATCTCTCACAACAGAGAAAAAGAAGATAGTTAATGTTTATTTTTTATCACCTTTTTCTTTTCCTTTATTTTAAAGTCTAAATGGGGCCATTTGTCTTTAACGTGCTTTACCTGATCAAGAAATATATGAGCAATTCTATATCAATAAAAAAATGTGAACGGTTCTGCAGAAAAATGTTCGGTTCAAGTGGCTTAAGACAGGTTCCATTTATTCAACAATCTATACTTTTTAAAAGGCTATACTTTTCTTGAGAGTTCCTTCAGTTCATAACATGAAGAGGGATGAGTTGCTGATCCTATATACACAAGTATTGCTTTTATAACCATATTTTTTTCCTCTTTGAGAAAAGATTTCATTTAAACCATCATCAACAAATGTCTTTGCTAATGGTCATATATACAGTGGGACTAACTTTTCTCTGGGGAAGTTAGTCCATTGAAAATTATTTGCTGTAACTTATTCCTTACCACAGGCAATATCATGGTCTACAGAAAAGCATTTAAAACTTTGTCATGTGTTATTAAGGAATATTTACACTTGTGGGGCTATTCTTAAGATAGCCAGAGCACTTTTGACGCTGAGTTACAAATAGAACACATCCAGACTAGGTTTGTTTATTTATTTAGGCTACTCCTTGCAGAGCAGGGCTGACTCCTAAGCAGTGTCCCCAGCCTAGTCTAGGCTTAAATACAGAGAATATAAAGCCCAGAATCCTTGTTTCCAGAGTTTATATCTACAAGGCTAACTTACCTGTGAAATTGGTTAGAACTAGAATATACTTGATTACAACCCCTTTTAAACTGAGCTTCCCATTGCATCTATACACATACTGAAGACTGTAAAGAAGGAAAACACATAATGTTTTCTTAAAAATGTCTTAACTTTGGAGATTCATTATTTGTTGTCCTAAGATACTAGTATATCTGAAACTTGACAATGCAAGTTTCAGATATACTAGTATCTTAGGATAACAGTAAAAGACAAAGATTAGACTAGCAGGGGAATAAAATGCACAACAAAATCTCCTCTCCCTTCCTGCACTCTTATTTGAAGGAAAAGACTGGAAAAGGTGCTTGGTTTAAACCACATGGGAAAAACATATTTTCAGCTGCAAACTGCCTTTTATATTTTAGCAATATAAACACATTGTATGGGAATACCAGGGGCTGTGCTGCCTCCCTGTCCAAATACTGCACACAGGTAACACTGAACAAGAAGGGGCATGATAACATGGACAGGCTGCCCGGAACACAGATACCATCTCCCAAGGCCCAGGATTCAGAGGCCTAGAGGTAACACTGGTGTTTTAAGGCTTCTGCAACAGTGAAGGACCACTGCCACCTGTGGACAGCAGCAAGCATTAGCGACATGCTGCAGGCCGAGTGAAGTGTCAGTGTCGTATTATTATGGTGACAACAAGCAACCTGGCGAGTCAGATACTCCAAAATTTTCCCAATAAGTGTTTTATACCTCCATGGCCTGGGATGGGGCTTTTCACTGCAAATCAATAAGCATCCTTCAGACCATATGTATGTAGGACATGGTCATCATGTGTTAATATAAAACCACAGAGAAAGCATCTTAAATCCTAATGCCTTTGAGGGGCAGTTAGATCATGTAGATGTAAAATAGTAAGAGTGATCAGGACAGCAAGTTGGAGACCGCATGCCCTACCTAGAGGCATTCAGTTTTGTTTATTTACTTTTTAAAGAATGTACTCTATCAAGCAACACACGTTTGAAACTCAGATTCAGCCTGTAACCATCTAGCACCGGAGGTCTTATGAGATCCCAGGTGACATGTGTGTACCCAGGAGCAAAAGTCTAAGCACGCTTCATTTACTCATTCATTAATGTGGTAATTCAACTCATTCACCAAAAAATACTTATTGCATCTTTGTCTTATTCTAGACATCACTCTATCTTGATAGACAAGTTGAGAAAATAGATATTAAACAAATAATTACACAGATAGAATTACATTTGTAATAAATGAAATGAATGAAAATCCCAGGCAACTCTAAAAATGTATATCATATTTCATAACATGTGCTAGCTTATAAATTACATCACTACACTATATACCTCTAAAAAATGAGAAAACCGTGCCAATTAAGTTATAGCTCTGTGCTTTTTTATACATTTCATTTCATACTTATGGAAAGAATTCATTTTTTACTTAGTGCAACATAGAATTTTTATCACACTTTCTTGTGTGTATATATAAATTGAATAAGGCATTTCTAAAACCTTTTCACATTGAGAATTGAACTCATTTGAAGCAGTTTTTGACACAGAGTCATCAGCGTCCATGCTTTTGTATACACTGTCATTTTCTGGTCAGCAAGAGAGATGGACATCAGCATTTATTGAGAGTGCTCTACTGTTGTCTGTGAGGTGTCTTCCCAGCAGCTGACACTAACTCTTGAAGCTTAGATACTGGTGTTTTGTTATTCATTTTATTTTATTTTATTTTATATAGAAATAAGCTCTCTCTCTGTTGCCCGGACTGGAGTACAGTGGTGCAATCATGGCTCACTGCAGTTTCAGCCTCCTGGGCTCAAGAGATTTCCCCACCTCAGCCTCCCCAGTAGCTGAAACTACAGACGTGTGCCAACATGCCCAGCTAATTTTTAAAATTTTGTGTAGATATAGAGTCTCATTATGTTGCCAGGGCTGGTCTTGAACTCCTGGCTTCAAGCCATCCTCACACCAAAGTGCTGGGATTACAGGCCTGCGTCACTGCACCCAGCCACTGGTGCTTTCTTGATTTTACCAACAGGTGCCAACAGAAGCTTTTCAGACATTAATTAGGATGTCTATACTTTCCTGCAACAGTCCTTTCATAGTTTGTTGATTAAAGAGGGAAGGGGCAGTATTTGCGGAATCACGTTGCTGGAGCTAACACTCACATTCACGCATGTGCCAGCAATGAAGATCATGTCAGGATGCCCACTGATGCTGAGTGGAGGAAAATGGAAGACCCCATTGTTGGAAAGTCACGTCTTGATTTCAGAATGTAAAATTATGAAAATAATGATCAATGAAAAAGAGGCACTCTATGACTCAACTTGGTCTTCAGGATCAGTGGTTTTCTCTTGGAGGAGGTGACATTTAGGCTTAGATTTGAAAACTAAGAAGTTGTTCAGAAGACGAAGTGGGAAAGTGTGATCCTGGTGGAGACAGGACTGGATTACAGGCTCATCTGGACACGAAACTGCAGGAACGCTACAATATTTCCAGAGTAAATGTGAAATGTGGTAACTGCCATCCAAGTTTTTGTACATGAAGGCTCGCCGTCCTGAAGAAATGAAAGTAGGTCTCACCCTCACTGAGACTGAGAGGATTTGGGAGTGCACAATAAAATAAAATATCATCAGTCTGTTTCTTGAGTACTTTTAATATGTGGTTACACAAGTTGCTTGGCACAGCTAATATCTGAAACTGTCAGTCACGATCATCTGAAATTCCAAAACCACATCATGCCTAGGGTGGTGATAGTGTGCTGGTATAGTGTTGTGCATAGTGTATGACAAATGATAGGCTTTGTGATCTAAATGCAAAGCCCTTCAATACATCTTCCCACCCCCTGAGAAGTTGTCTTGCTTAATAATTGACAAAAGAAACATATGAAGGTTGTGCACATTTTTCGGAATATTGGTTTTGCTTTAACCAAGTGAATTGAAGTGTTTATAAATCTGTTTCTGTAAACAACTTTTATTAAGAGAAAATTAGGTTTACCCCACTCTCAGGAGAGAAACATCGAACAAATATTTAAAGACTATCTGTTTGAAGGAGCCCCAGACACTCAGTTCTCCAGGTCACGGCCATGTCTTTAGCTGTTGCTGGCCTGCAAGGAGGTTGGCAAGTTCAAGGAACCAAAGGAAGGGCGGGGCATCTGGGACATGGAGCAGATGATGAGAGGGGAGGGAGGAAGGCAGATGCTCGTCCAGGATCATGCTGTGGAAACTCCCTGTTAAAGATTTTGGTCTTCATGTTATGGAAACTTTGGACTTGTCAAAGGGTTTTAAGCAGTGAACTAACATGATCATATTAGCACGTTTACTGTGTGGCTCCTGCAAAGCTAACGGTCTGTTGAGAGCAAGTTATTTTCTCTCCGGGAAAGGCAGAGTTCTTTCATGTGGCAATCTGGGTTTCAAACATGGGTGAACCTGCTTTCAGGTGTTGCACAAAAGGGGTATGTGAAGGTTATTGATCATTCACAGCAGACATTTGGAAATTTTGCGGAGCTGAAATGAACAAACTACACCAACAATAATAAATCTATAAGTAATCAGATCCCAGTGAAGTAGAGCCTTCAATGGTTTTATTTCTTTTTTTCTTTTTTCTTTATTTGTTTGTTTATTTATGTATTTATTTATTTTTATTATACTTTAAGTTCTAGGGTACATGTGCATAACGTGCAGGTTTGTTACATATGTATACTTGTGCCATGTTGGTGTGCTGCACCCATCAACTCGTCAGCACCCATCAATTC
>NW_016803417.1:3868817-3874814 GCF_001698545.2 Rhinopithecus bieti | reverse complement strand
AACTTTTTTTTTTTTATTTTTTTTTTTTTCTTTTTTTTTTTTTTTTTTTTTTTAGACAGTCTCACTCCGTCATCAGGCTGAAGTGCAGTGGTGTGATCTTGGCTCACTGCAACCTCCACCTCCTGGGTTCAAGTGATCCTTCTGCCTCAGCTTTCCAAGTAGCTGGGACTACAGGCACGTGCCAACACGTCCTACTATTGGTTTGTATTTTCAGTAGATACAGGATTTCACTATGTTGGCTGGTATGGTCTCGATCTCTTGACCTCGTGATCTACCTGCCTTGTCTTCCCAAAGTGCTAGGATTACAGGCATGACACACCACACCTGGCTTCATTATCTCTTTTAATTCTTTTAAAAACATTTTGGGGCAAGCATATGATTCTGATTTTATACCCTTTACCTGAGCATTGCATTTAAATGAGAATAATTTTCATAGTAAGGATGAAAGCTAACATTAACACAGCACCTATTATGGGCTAGGAACTCATTTAATCTTCATAACAGCCACCGGAGCAGGCACTATTATGACCTCATTTTTAGAGATCGGAAAATGAAGTCACAGAGAAGTTAAGTAACCTGTCCAAGGCCATACAGCCTGTAGGGAGTGATGGATCTGGAATTTGGGCTCAGAGTGTCTGGTTCCAGAGTCTGTGCACTTTACCACTACACATATCAACTCTTTAAAATTAATGCTTTTTGAAAAGTCAGTTCATGATATATAGGTATGTACATACACAATCTTTTTCTTTTGAACACTTTCACAAACCCCTTTAACTGGCTCACCCCAACATAAAAAATATGGGAGATTTTTGAAACCTAATCCAACTTTATGGTATAAGATGAGTAGAGTTTAAAAGCAAGCAGATGTTTGCAAAGCATATAAAATTCAAAATTGCTCTATACTTGATGTTATTTGGAACACAGGCATAATTCTTTTCAAATATGATTTTTATCTAAATGGTGTCCCTTAAAACTTCATTTTAACACTCAAATGATCCCCAGCTGTTCGGGTAGATTGGCCCCTGCTGGGTCTGTTTCCCAACACTTCCCATATTCCACCATAAATATTCATGATGCGGTACTCCTGCCACCCAAAGGGGGGCCAGGATTCATTTTTATGAACTCCTCTCAACTGGGATTAGCATCTTTCACCTATTACCAACTCCTGAGTTATGGTTTTGTTCTGCCGTGGTCTCCGTTTTCTTTATTTTTACTGATATCTGAGAAGCCTGAAGAGAATGTGAAGTGTTAAAGAAACTTCTAATCCCAGGAAGTTGGCCTAAGGAGTATACAAAATCAATTTTTAAAATTCAATATCTTATTCAAACTGTACACCCAGACCAGTGTGAAACCACTGTTTTCTTACTCTGCCAGATTTCCTAGGCAACAGCACTGCCTCTGTAAGAGGTTTGTAAACTTAATTTGGGGGCTGGGAGTGGGGAGGATGGAGAAACGAAATGGAGGGGATGCCATTTCCACAGACAACACATGCTTGGGCTACAAAAATGATAGATTTTTTTCCCGTATGATTTATGTTTGAATGTATTTAGACCTCAGAAAATACTAGGAATAAATTTTCTCCTTTTTTCTTTTTAGTTAAGAAAACAACATTTGGGATCGTGAGGTGGCAGGAGAAGTGTGAATTTTTCCATCTCTGCAGTTCTTTCTCTCTTCCTCTCATCTTTAGTGGGCTTTGTAAATCAGACTTACTGTTTACATATGCCATGTTTATAATATATTCTCATGCAACCCAGAAGTGCTCTTGACCTCATCCAGACCAAAATCTGGAAACTGTGGCAACTTGCCTCGTCAGGGAACAAACGCTTGGTCTTTGATGTTAGACTTGAGTTCTTATACCTTCTTGGCACTAATCAGTCAGATAAACTTGGACACAGTATTTAACTTCTTGAAATCTCTACTTTTCCACTCTTAAATAGATGGGAATATCAGTCACAAAGGCTTCTTGTGAAGCAAAGTAAAGTATGTAGATAGAATACTCAGCACAGGCCTACATAAGAAATGTGGGTTCCATCCCCTCTTCCTTTAAGAGACAGCAGCTACTTTGATGTTAGAGGAAGAAGTGAATAGTGAAAGATGAATATTTGGACCTTACCATACTGGGGCACAGTAGTCACAGTCCACTTTTCATGGCTTTGCTGCATTGCAAAATGGCAAGAGGTTGGCTTCTGAACGTATTGGAAATACCATCCAATTCTGTAAATGTTTCTACCATAATATGAGTGAGTTGTGAGGAGGGACAGACTGAATGGACTACACTTCCCGGGTTGATTGATTACATAGCAGACTGGGCAGTATTTTCAACTGGTCTTTATGCAAAGGCTATTCTATTCACTTGAAAACCCACTGGAGCCAACTGATTACCACCAACTACTCCTCAACTCTGCCAAGGCTACTTCAAGAAGGAGGTGCTGAAAGAACCATTACTTATCAACAAGGATGGATTATTGTCTACCTCGACATGGATCTCATTAAAAAAACAAAACAAAGAAAAAACAAAAAAAACACCTACTGATACTGATACTGTTCCAGTCAGAAGAACTGGCTAGAACAGAGTCAATGATTCAAAAAACTGAAGGCAGTACATTGGACTATTTAAAGGATAGAAGGTTAGTACGCATTTGTAGTCATATTGCTGGCATTTGACTCCTGTCTTATTGCACCTAACACTGTGACATTAGGCAAATCACCTAACTTTTCTGAACTCAGGTTTCTAATAGCAGTAGGACCTGCCTTATATGATTGTGATAGGGATTAAATGAGATAGTCCAGGCAAAATATTTAGCACACTAAAGATAGGGTTGGCACAATACTCAATTTATATTAGCTTAAAATTTTTTCTGAAGCACATAGCTGAGAGCAAACATTAGATTCCCATCCTGTATTTCATTCATGGGGCAGAGGAGCTAACCACGGACACTTAATTGATCATGCTGGCAGAGACTTGGTTGGAAATGCAACAAAAGTATTGAATGTTCATTGAATATAGAAAATAGTTGGACCTTACCATATTAGGACACAGTAGTCACAGTCCACAGTTGTCAAAGTCCTTGACAACACTGAAGGTTTTTAAAATATGTACTAGTACCTACATTTTGGAGAGTGAAACTTCGTGGATTGTTCTGCTGTGTGTTGCTAAGTGACTCTCTGTTTGCATTTGGAAGGTGCAAGCATGCTTTCCAATGTGTGTGCATGGAGTGGTCCTTTTTTTGATATGAAATGGCAGTTACTATACGCAGAGCCCTGGTGTCGCCTGTGATTGCATTTCTTAAGTATGATTGTCACTCACCAGGCAGAGCTATTGGCTATTTCAATCTCAGGCAGCTTCAGGCTTGCCCTATTCTTTTCAGCTGTGCTTCAGCATGTATTTGGAGCATTTCTCTAGCTTTCATTGTTTCCAGTTACATTGTTTGGTCCCTCTTGGACTGTCTCATAGTCTGCTATGCCACTGAGGAGTCTAGCCCTGTGAGGTAGTGAATATTGTTTAGATGCATTCCAGTACCATACTGGATAGTCATGTTGCATCAGTTAAAATTCACTTAGCTGACTAGTACCAATAATAACATTGTTCAAAATACTGTACATAACATTGTAGTGTGCTGTTTTTTTCCCTTTGTTTTTGAGACAGAGTCTCACTCTCCCGGCCGCCCAGGCTGGAGTGCTGTGTTGTGTTCTCGGCTCACTGCAACCTCTGCTTCCTGGGCTGAAGCGATTCTCCTGCCTCAGCCCTCCAAGTAGCTGGGATTACAAGCATGAGCCATCACCCCTGGCTAATTTTCACATATTTTTTTTAGAAACAGGGTTTCACTGTGTTGCCCAGGCTAGTCTCGAATTCCTGATTTCCAGTGATCCACCTGCCTTGGCCTTCCAAAGTGCTAGGATTACAGGTGTGAGCCACTGCTCCTGGGCAACATCGTAGTGCTTCTGATGTGACAAACATGGCAGAGTGGGGTCAGAAACTGATAGGGAGAAACATCATCACGACCCTTGTCCACTCAGTCACCCTTATCTGTTTCCTCAAAAGATATACATTAAAAGAACATTATTTGGCTGGGCATGGTGGCTCATGCCTGTAATCCCAGCATTTGGGAGGCTGAGGCGGGCGGATCACGAGGTCAAGAGATCGAGACTATCCTGGCCAACATAGTGAAACCCCATCTCTACTAAAAATACAAAAATTAGCTGGGTGTGGTGGCACATACCTGTAGTCCCAGCTACTCTGGAGGCTGAGGCAGGAGAATTGCTTGACCGGGAGGCGGAGGTTGCAGTGAGCCGAGATGGTGCCGCTGCACTCCAGCCTGGCGACAGAGTGAGACTCTGTCTAAAAAAATAACAAAAGCAAAACAAACAAACAAACAAACAAAAAAACACATTATTTAAACAAGAAGTGGAAGTGTTGGCGAAGAGCCTAGTACAGTGTCTATTACCCATCTGACATGTGACCCCTTGGACTGGGGTTGAGCCTCTTTTGATAGAGGACGAGAGGCAGAAATTGACTGACTTCATGGAAAACTGTGGGTCTAGGTTGGGCTATTTTGTGCTCAGGTCAGCAGGTGAAGCACCACAGGTGAACACAGTCTTGCCAACTCTGCTCGGAATTGAGCACCATTCTGGCTTGTGAGGAGCTGGCAGTTCCTTGTCTGCTCCAGGCATCATTGCTCAACATGGCACTATCAACATGATCTGGGGGAAGCTCCTGTAAGCAGCTTCAGTTGACGTTAGTTCAGTTGGAATAGGAGGGGAAAAATTGGAGGCCAAGAGTAACTGTGGCTAAGAAAGTGGTTTACTTTGGGGACCCCAGAACATTCTGAGAGAAAGTTCAAGGAAGTTTCTCAGTTCCTACATGGTCGATTTAATAGGGGATAAATAGAAACTGCTAAAACTATTGTAATTTGGGTATTTAAATTCAATGTTGTGACCTTAATTTTTATTATAAAACTTTTTTTGTAGAGGAATGTATAGGTGGAACCACTTTTGGAATAACCCCTTAGATTGAAATGGAAAAGGATTCTAGGGGAAGTTTGCAGAGTTAGTAGCCCACAAATAATTTCTTTACTATATCATCCATAAGTAAGTTTTGCATCCAAGTAATTGAAGTCAAACATGTACAACTTTCCTTATAACATTATTTGTGTGTTTGATTTTATTTTTTTAAAAAATTCAAATAATGATGGATCTTTACAATAATCTGTAATGAGATGGTTAGTGATCTGAAATAGTATCACTCCAAGCTTAAATGTGTTGGCTGTTAAAAGAGCTGTTCATTTTTAAGACCTTTCCTGATCTGGTTTCACTTCTAAAACATATATTTGTGAAGATAAAAGGAAAATTGCCATAAAGTGCCTAGCATGATAGGTCCTAAATAACAGGTAGTCTATTATTTCTATAAATTATAAAGGGCCTTACTTCATACATTCTGTCAAGGCAGGATTTTGGGTGTGGGCATTCTCTTCTGAATATAGAGGCATCTTAATAAGAATAGGATTTTGGCAATAGTGTCTAGGTGCAAAGGGGACTCTGAATGCATGTTAGAAATGCAACGTGAAAGATCAGATGGCTGTAGATGTGTGGTATTATTTCTGAGGACTCTGTTCTGTTCCATTGGTCTATATCTCTGTTCTGGTACCAGTACCATGCCGTTTTGGTTACTGTAGCCTTGTAGTATAGTTTGAAGTCAGGTAGCGTGATGCCTCCAGCTTTGTCCTTTTGACTTAGGATTGTGTTGGCAATGCGGGCTCTTTTTTGGTTCCATATGAACTTTAAAGCAGTTTTTTCCAATTCTGTGAAGAAACTCATTGGTAGCTTGATGGGGATGGCATTGAATCTATAAATAACCTTGGGCAGTATGGCCATTTTCACGATATTGATTCTTCCTATCCATGAGCATGGTATGTTCTTCCATTTGTTTGTGTCCTCTTTGATTTCACTGAGCAGTGGTTTGTAGTTCTCCTTGAAGAGGTCCTTTACATCCCTTGTAAG
>NW_016803417.1:3818485-3865962 GCF_001698545.2 Rhinopithecus bieti | reverse complement strand
GAAGGAAGGAAGGAAGGAAAGAAAGAAAGAAAGAAAGAAAGAAAGAAAGAAAGAAAGAAAGAAAGAAAGAAAGAAAGAAAGAAAGAAATGCACTGTGGTGAATTAGGAGGCCATATTATACCTTTCTGCCCATTGATCTTTCTCTGGGAGCTACTCCCCCTATGACCCTTGATGATAGGAAGGCCCAAGGAGCCATGCAATTCCATTACCCAGTCCCCTAATTCCAGAAGATTGAATGATGAATGGTAACATGAACCAGATCAGGCCAATCATACTACCTCTTCTAGAATTTTAATTTGGGCCACTGAGGGAGATGGAGCGTCTTAGTTTGGTTTTCTCCAAAACTCCAAGGCCAAGATTTAATTGCAGCCATTTATTTGAGAGAGGATCTCAGGAAACATCTGTAGGGAAGTGGAGAAGTGAAATGGGAAAGCAAAGATGGCAATAAAAGGTGAGTCATCGGTCAGGCGTGGTGGTTCATCCCTGTAATCCCAGCACTTTGGGAGGCTGAGGCGGGTGGATCACCTGAGATCAGGAGTTCAAGACCAGCCTGGCCAATATGGTGAAACCCTGTCTCTACTAAAACTACAAAAGTTAGCCAGGTGTGGTGGCAGTTGCCTGTAATCCCAGCTACTTGGGAAGCTGAGGAAGGAGAATTGCTTGACCCTGGGAAGCCGAGGTTGCGGTGAGCTGAGATAGCGCCACTGAACTCCAGACTGGACGACAGAGTGAGACTCCATCTCAAAAAAAAAAAAAAAAAAGACTAATCAAACAAGTGACAAGTTTGGAATTAGAGCTTAATCCAGTTAGTAGCCCATGTGGAATATGTGTCTCAATTATTCCATCCTAGGGTTAAAGGAGCTAAGGTATTTATCCACCATTTAGTATGAGTTATTGGTTAAAGGAGTTAAGGTATTTATCCATCACTTGGTGTGAGTTATTGGTCAAAGGCTGCCCCCAGGAGGTTTTAAATCACATGCATTTCCTGTGGGCAAAGGAGACTCAAGTCCAGAGATAACACTGGGGTTAGGAGTTGCCGGTGCCAGCATGGCAAATTGAGCCAGCAGTATGGAAGTCTTCAGGGTCAAGGGGATATGAGGAGGGTCATGACAAGCATGATATAGAGTCAGTTTGTTGCCAGGAGATGAGCCGTTTAAACAGAGTGTCTGAAGGCAAAGTTGTAGGCATGTGTAGGCTAAGGAACAAGAGAAAACTGGTCTTCAAACTGAAAGTATGTAGTAGGTACACAGACAATTAAAGAAAAGGGGGCATGTGGTCTCTGAAACATAGCAAAGGCAAATTCAGCTAGTGAAGATGCTCCAGTTCACAAAAGATTCAGCTGTGTTTGATTTTTCTGTTTCTAGATTGTATATGAATACCTGGCCCCAGCCCTTCTTAATTTTGCTAATCCAAGTGTTAATTATTCGTAAGATGTGGCAGAATATATTTTCCAGAAATGGATAGCAGTATTTTCAGTCTCATATTCTCTTTCATAACTGTAACACTCCCCCATCAGAAGGCGGAGTCTATTTTCCTGCCCCCCTACCCACCCTGAGATTATGTGGGTCTTTGTGGCTGCCTTGGTGCATAGCATCTGGTGAAGAGCTGCTGCGTAAGTTCTGATGCTCAGCCATAGAAGGTGGATCTTCTACTGGGCTCTCTTTCTTGGCATGCTCACCCTCAGAATCCAGCCCCCATGTTGTGAGAGAGCCCTGAACATATGGGGATGCCACTTGTAAGCATTCCAGCTGAGTGTCTCTGCTGAGGTCTCAGTCAGCAGCCTGCATTAGTCCCTAGCTATGTGGATGACTGAGCCTGGAGATAATCCCAGTGCCCAGATTTTGAGCTGCTCTTGTTAACACCGTGTGAAGCAGAGATGAGCCATCCTCATTGAACTTCACTCTAACTGCAGAATTGAAAGCAAGTTAAATTTTTTAAAAAGTCACTAAGGATAACTGGAACACAAAATAAAATAACCTGTGTGGATTCATATGAGTTCTTTCAAGTGGTTCAGGGTAGTATGAATCCATGCTTAGGTAGTCACCCATTTGTTAACAGTTAAGAGTCCTTTTCTCCTCCCAGCCCATCAGCACTACTGGCGTCTTATATGGGGGATTTGTCATAACTCTTACTAGTTCATCGTACCAAACCCAGATCAGCAAACTCTTACCCAAACTAGTGTGTGTTATTACTCCATTACAA
The DNA here is from genome assembly GCF_001698545.2 of Rhinopithecus bieti. Taxonomy (NCBI): domain Eukaryota; kingdom Metazoa; phylum Chordata; class Mammalia; order Primates; family Cercopithecidae; genus Rhinopithecus; species Rhinopithecus bieti. The sequence goes on along the minus strand of NW_016803417.1, from coordinate 3,863,760 downwards.
TCATACTCTGGACCCTGAAGGAAGACTTAGACCCTGAAGCTCAAGAAGACTTGGGGCTTTTTGTACATGCCATATTTTGTGCCTATATTTTGTCAGCAACTGTGCTTTCCATGCATTGTCTCACTTAATTTTTGTCAAAATTCTGAGATATAGATATCACCTGTCATTTATAGTTGAACACTCAAAGATTCAAGAAGATTAAATAACTTGCTTAAGACAACACAATACATGTCAGAATTGGGATTGGACGCAGTTCTGGCTGCTCTCACAGCCTGCATTCTTCCCTCTGTGCTGCTCTGCTTTCGTCTTGGGGCTTCAAAGGACTTGGGATTCACAGTTAGTGAAATGTGAAAAGCTATGTTTTGCACTACACAGACTTTGAGAGTTGGCATGGTAACATAACCAATAGTTACACCTTTGGTTTATGAGAAATTACTTTCTGAAGTTAAAAAATTTATGACATCATAAATAGAGGTGCTCTGGTTGTATATGTGCATGTATATATGCATATATATATAATAATGTATACATAATACATTACATAAAACCATATATCATTACATATATAATATATATTACACATTACATATACAATTTTACATATTACTAGATATGATATGTCTTTACTAGGTCAAATGCTGTTATATATACAGAATCCATGTTTGTGGTAAGAATTAATTTACTTGTGCTGCTCTATGAAAAATGAAGCACTGCTTTAAAATGGCTTATAAATTACTGTCATTCACCTAATTTATTCAACATTTATTGATTGCTTGATTTTAAAACATTTTATTTTGAAATAATATTTAGATTTACAGAAGAGTTACAAAGATGGTACAGAGCTCACAATATCCCTTTACTCAGCCTCCCAAAATTAACATCTTACACATGAAATTAACATGGGTACAATACCACTGTCTAAACTATACACTGTGTTAAACTTTCACCAAATATTCCACTAATGTTCTTTTTTCTGCTTTAGGATCGAATCAAAGTTACCACATTGCATTCAGTCATCTCCATTGCATGCCCCTTTCTCAGCCTTTCCTTGTTTTTCATGACCTTGATACTTTTGAAGAGTGCTTACCGGGTATTCTGTAGAATGTATTTCAACTGGGTTTGTGTATGTTTTCTCATGAACAGACTGGTGTAGTGGGTTTTCTGGAAAAATGTCACAGAGGTGAGTGCCTCACTGGCCTTCTCATTGCATCACAGCCTGGGCACCTGGCATCAACATGACTTACTTCTGATGATGCCAACCTTGGTCACTGGATTTAGGTGGTGTCTACCAGGTTTCTTCACTCTAGAGTTACTACTTTTTGCTTTCCACATTCTAGAAGTGAGTCACTAAGCCTAGTCCACACTCAAAGGGAAAGGAATTAAGCTCCACCTTGCAGAGGAGAAATATGGTTGATTGGTTTTTTAATGTGGCAATGAGAAAGAGTGTTTTCACTCCTGAAGTGGCCTATGGATCCACAATATTAGTGGACCTCTGGCTTATGGAAACACTTCTGAGAACTTAAACCTTGAGTCATCCACATTTGTAGTTTCTTCATCATGGAAACTATACCTGATAGAGCAATGCCTGTTCTTATTTGCTGTGTGATTGAGAACCAAGTTGTAGGTCTTCTAAACATTCCCTTTTCACCCCTGAAAGAAAGGGCTCAGGCTCAGGTTTGCCTCTTAAATCTTGAAATCTGTAATGTTTGATATAAAGTATATGGAACATTTTTTGTGTGTATACAACTTCTTTTCCCTGAAAGGAAGAGAATATATTTTTTAACTTTTTTTGAGACAGGGTCTCATTCTGTTGCCCCAGCAGGAATGCAGTGGCACAATCACTGCTCACTGCAGCCTCAACCTCCCTGGGCTCAGGTAATCCTCCTGCCTCAGCCTCCTAAGTAGTGGGGACTACAGGCACATGCCACCATACCTGGCTTATTTTTGAAATTTTTGTAGAGATAGGGTTTCATCAAGTTGCCCAGGCTGATCTTGAATTCCTGGGCTTAAGTGATCCACCTGCCTCGGCCTCCCAAAGTGCTGGGATTACAGGTGTGAGCCACTGTGCCTGCCAAATATGTCTTTTTTATCTATTAAGTTTCCCTGACATCTAGAAAATAATAATAATTATTATAAATCATAAAATGTATAAATATATAAACATGTATACACATATTTATATGTTCTATATTATTTGCATTATTTTATAAATACATATAAATTTGTTAATATAAAGTTGTAAAAATTATAAACATTATTAGATAATAACAATGATTCCCATTAAGTACCTCCTATGTGTTTAGCATTATGGTTGATGTCATAAAATCTTTATTTTAATCCTTGCAAAATATCTATGAAGGAAGTATTACAATTTTCATTTTACAATAAAAAGAAGATGACTTTCAGGTGGAGAAATGATCATTCCCAAGATGACATAGTAAGCAGCAGGGCTGGGATTTGAATTTAGGGCTCTTTTATCATGGACTGCGAACCCAGTAAATGTTTGCAGATTGACTGATTAAAATTGGTTAGAGGAAAAACAGTATTTGAAGATTGGGCTAGCAAGAAGTATTTCAAAAATTACACACCATCACACATGACTGAAGAAGACAGATGTCAGGCTGTGCTGGCATAAAGAGGAAGTGCCACTTCAAGTCTGTCGAAAGAATCACAATGACACTCAGGTGGATGTGTGAAAACAGCAGCTACGTTCTGACTTCTGCGAGGCCAGAATCCCAGCTTCCACTGCTCCCTGAAATCATGGATAGTGTATTAGTCTGTTCTCATGCTGCTAATAAAGACATAACTGAGGTTAGGTAATTTATAAAGGAAAGAGGTTTAATTGACTCACAGTTTAGCATGGCTGGATAGGCCTCAGGAAACTTACAGTCGTGGTGGAAGGGGAAGCAAACACGTCTTTCTTCACATGGCAGAAGGAAGGAGAAGTGCAGAGCGAAGGTGAGGAAAAGCCTCTTATAAAACCATCAGATCTCATGAGTAATCACTATCATGAGAATACATGAGGGTAACCTCCTCCATGATTCAATTACCTCCCACCGGGTCCCTCCCACAATACGTGGGGATAATGGGAACTCCAGTTCAAAATGAGATTTGGGTGGGGACACAGCCAAATTATATCAGATGGGTTATATTATTTAATCTCGCATCCTTTACATGCCCCATAAAAAAGTGATTCCTCTATCTCATGTAGAAGCAGGAAGTAAGAAAGATAGTTTTCTTAAAATATCTTCAGAGATCATAGAATGAGAAAAGAAAAAAGTTGCGATAGAATTTAAGCTCTCACAAAATAATCAAAGAACAATACTAGATGAGATATAATGGAAAGAGGTAAAACCAATCTCTCTCTCTTTCTCTCTCTCTGTTTCTCTGTCTCTGTGTGTGTGTGAGAGAGAGAAAGAGAGAAAGAGAGAGACAGAGACGAGAGAGAGAGAGAGAGACAAAGGGAGAGAGAGAAAATGAGAATATATAAATACGAATCTCCCAAAACTTTAGCACAAACAATATTCCATATCTATATTTCTGGAAATAAGTTTAATTTTTATTTTGTGCCCCTTCACTATTATCCTGTGGGCTACTTCACTTTGCTTATTATTTGGCATTTCCCCCAAACTGCCTCGTGTTGAAATGCCTAGAGATCTCAATACTGACCCCTCCGCTTAGGACCCCATGAAACTATCCAACGTCTAGCCATAGTGTCCCTTTGGGTTAGGACATATCTTCTGTACTCTGTGTGGAATAAAGATACCATCACGAGCTAAACTGTTTTCAACTCAAATGACCAGGGACGTCCAACCATAAGGGTTAGAAAACCCTAGCAATCTTGTTTCACAGAAATGGAAACCTCAGCTCTGGGAGGAATGTGTGGGCACTGGTGGCTCAAGGCTTCATGGCCTGAACTGTCACCACTGCAGTTTCAACGGAACAGAAAGTTGAGGGCACCAGAGCACAATTCTAGCACATGCATGTCCCATGAGAGAAATCTGAGTTACCACTCTGAAACGGACTTGGGCATTCCCAGGCGTTTCTTTCCGTTTCTCTTTCTTGGTTACTTGGTTTAATATTTCAACCTCCATCCACTGGGAGACACCAAGAACATCCTGTTGTCCTAGGCTACCTGGGTCTGCTCTGTTGCTGGAAGAACAGTTGAATGGGCCATGCGTATTGACAGCCACCTTTCCGAGAAGAGTTGGCCCTCATGGTCTGCAAGTTGCTGTTGTTCCACAAAGATTGGTGCTGCCAATATATAGGCTGAACACAGGCCTTTTAGTTTAGCCATGGTGAGGTGTGTGTAACTGAGCCCAGAGGACAAACACATGAATCTATGCATGGCTTCTCCCTCCTCGACACCCAGCAACCACCCTCCCCCTTTCCTTTCTTCTCTGTCTTCATTCTGTAATTTTAAAGTGAAAACAGAACTTCAACTCTGTTTTCTTCTTTCCGGTATCCTTTCTCAAGGATTACTGTCTGTCACTCTTTCTTCTGCAGTGTTAACAGCACCAGCCTTTTTAAGTGTTAATTTGGGAGATAAACCAGTTCTCATCTGTACTTCCAAGCTGATCTAGAAAGTGTGATAAGACTTCAGGTTACACTCAGCAAGTCTGTGCCCGGTGGGTCGACAGGGTATGCAGGGCTCTACCCTGTTTCTCAGCTCTGCATTCATTGATTTGATACAGTTTCTTCTGTTACTGCTGAAATGGGGGCAGGGAAGATGTGGATTAATAAAAGCATGAAATAGAATACATGTGTAAAATGCGGTAAATAACAAGGAAGGGTAGGAGTGAGGAACAGAGGGCAGAAGAAGCTTGTTGTGTAAAAACGAAGGTTTCTGTGGTCGATCCTGTGGTTTATTTGGGAAATCATAGCATGGACACCTTAAGAAATTCACTGAGGACAGTTGACTGATGGATTTCCAAATGAAAATCATGCCTGAGAAATGAACTTCCAGGTGTGCATGACCACTTAATTTAGATTTCTTTCCCTTGTTAATGTTGCCACAGGCACAACTTTTATAAGGTAATGAATATATCATTTGTGTCACTCAGGTTAGGTGCTCTGCATTCAGTAGGGTGTGAAAGAAAATGCTCAGTTGGTGCAAGCAAAGGCCTTCCTCAAGGATCATTTTGTCTTTATGGCAAGACATGCCTAAACTGTTTGGAAAATACTAAAGAACTTGATAATGGTCCATGGAGGTAATGTATTACATAAAAAATAATGATTCACCAAAAATATCTATATAGTTGTTATTATTTTATCTATGTTTCTAGGAAAAGAAACACTTCCGTGTTTGATGAAAACAGTTGCTGCATTCTAGTTGCCATGGTTGATGACTGCTGTCATTATAAAGCGGCTACGACATATCTGAGCTCCATCAGAAATTGTATAAAGAGACACAGGACCAAATTCCTGACTTTGATGCTAAATAGATGCATCATCTTTTACAAATCTATCAGTCAAGGCCTCATATCTGTGAAGAGAGTAAGTTGGTCTAGATAATTTTTATTTCCTTTTATTTGTAAAATTCTGTGATTCTAAGTCACAAAGATTTAATAAGCATTGATCTGAAGCAATGCTGTAAAGTAAATTATGTATATTTTATCTGACTGCCCATTCATGCCTTTATGAGTGGCAAAGGAGCAAACTTATAACTTAAGTTGTGATGGGGAGGAAAAAATTCAATTGCTGCCTCTTTAGCCTTTTCTTACTAAAAGAAGGGTCAGACTTTCCTTGTCCTATAAAAGTCATTTGGAGAATGTTCACTTTAATTACATGCAATTTAGTTATTTTAAGTGGCATCCTCAGACAAGGAAAAGGTGAACTGAAATTCCTTCAGCATAGACTAGCACATGCCAGTGCATAAAATCTTGCTGGACTGTAGGACAGGACTTCCAAAGCTCCCTTATCAGATATTCTTAACTGCTGAAGCAGGTCATCCATTGCCTTCATGTTTTCTAACTCCCCAAAAGGGTTTATTCAGTTGGTCTTTTACAAATTATCAGAAAGCATCACAGTTATTCAAGATTTACAGTGTAGTTCACTTGTTTACAAATGACTTTTCCTTATAATATATTTTTATGCCATGTTATATTTTTATTTGCTGCTTCTTATAAAAATAGTGTAACATTACAGGGAATTTAAAAGCAATATCAAACTCCCATTATGTTTTAATCTTCAACAACTTTCATTTTGCATATTTATTTCCAGTCATCTCAGTGGAAAATCTGTGTTTACACAGTTATCATCATTCTGTTCGGGCAGTGTAAGTCTCTTTTCATCACTGCCAGTGTCAGTAATTTTGATGCTTACTGGGCTGAAGCGTATTTATACAGTTTTATGTGTGTGCTCTAACTTTCTTCTTCCTCTTCATTTTTTGATATTTCGCTTTTGAAGGGATGGATTCAGAACAAAATAAAAAGAAAGACTAGATGGTAAAACTGAATAACTCTGTATCCAAGTGAATAAATTGGGATGCATCCTCTCTCCAGAGCTGGAAGTCAGATGGGGAAGGAAGCATGTATTGCCTAATCATTGTTAAAAGAGGAAGGAAGGAGAGAACTTGTTGCATGTGGAAACAAGCAATATTTTTAGCTTTCTCTGTAGCCGTCATCTGCCCTGTGCCTAAATTGTTGCTTTTGGCTTTCTTCTATTAAATAAAGATTATCTAATCTCTTTCACTTTGAGTTCTGTTCATGAAGATGGTACCTGTGTCTATATTTATGAAATGAATGGCCTCCTGTTTGGCCGATTGATCATTTGTCAGATGGTGAGAATGACTTCATTAATTATTGGGCTGCCCTGCTATGGTTGAAATCCAAGAACTTCCAAGATTCTAGAATCACAGGCATTAGAGATCATCAAACACAGCCTCAAGCCCAAAGTAGTATCCACAACACAATATTTCCTTCCAATTGAGTCATTCACCAACTTTCAGTCTTCTAGGGGTAGGGGTCTCACTACCTATGTATTGGTATATTCTTTTAGAGATACAAATTAAAATACCTATGGGAGTTGATCAGGTAACACAGATGAATAAAATAGTCCTGGAATAAGAAAATCAAATGCAGAAATGGATTCAAACCGTTTTTATTATTACTGAACTATGACATAAGGATGTAACATGATATAAATATGTAAATGTGTAAATATTTTAAATCCAAGGTAGAAAAAAATACAAATTGAAAATAGAAACATTGATTCTTTCAACACAGCATCCTTTGTATGCATATTAAACCCATATGCCTTCTCTCCTTTTCTTGAAATGTGGCTTTTCAATCTGTCTTTTATTTTCCTACACTTGATATAGATGCAGATTCAGAGAAATAATTCTCTACTGTAAGGAAAAAAAATGGGTGAGCATGATGCTAAGTGGCAACTGATATTAAACCCCAAAATCAGGAAGGCAACAGACCTGAAGTCGAGTCTGTGGTGACCTGACAAGCTCATGCTCCCTCCAAAATGGGCAGCCACTACTGAACTCCCGATAATTGTTGACATGTGCTGACACGCAAGAATGTTGGCCATGGTTACCAGTCTTCCCCTTTCTCAAGAAAAGCCAGGAATCTGGATTTTTAGTAGAATCCTCTAACTTCTAAATGTTTTCTATTTTAAAACTCTAATTGGGCCAAATAAAACATGTCTGGGGCCTATGTGATATTTGCGAGCTGCCATTTTGCCTCTTCTAACTTATTCTAGGGATTGGCAAACTATGGCCTGTAGGTCAAATCCAGCTCACAGCATGCCTATTTTTGTAAATAAAGTTCTACTGGAGCACAGCCATGCTTATTTGTTCATGTATTGTCTATGGGTGCTTTTGCACTACAGTGGCAGAGTTCATTAGCTGCCACAGAGATCATATTGACTGTAAAGACTAAGATACCTACTACCTGGAACTTTACAAAAAAAGTTTGTTAACCACTTGTCTATACTGATCTGGTAAAAAAACAAACAAGCAAACAAACAAACAAAAACACTGTTACAAATCTCTTCATTGTTTTTGAATTAAAATCTGCCTTTCTGTAACTTCATTCATTGATCCTGTGTTTATTCCTGATCACCTTTGGACATTTGTAGAAGATATTTGAATCCTACTGAGGATATTTAGTCATAAGATCATCCAGGATGCACTGAACATCTTTCTGGCCCAAAAGCTGTTACCCAAATTAGACCTGACTTCTTGGACAAGTGATGTATTTTGGAATAATTCAAGACATGACACATTCATCCAAAAGGTGGGTGAAGCTTGTTGGAAAATTGCAGAACTAGAAAGAGCCCAAGAGGTGGTTAATAGGAAGACTGGGTCAATCACTACATACTATGTAAATTCAACCTATGATAGGTTGACTAATGGCGTGTCCCCCATGCAGTCTAAATTCCTCATTGCTCCTAGCATAATAACTCCATTTTGTTGTATGGCCACCATGTTCTGTGCTGGCCTCTCCATTCTCAATCTGGCCTCTCCATTCTCTCTGCCATACTCATATTGCTTTAGTCACATGACTTCTTTTCTAATTTTTCAGACTTTCTAGCTGTTTCCTGTCTTAGGCTCTTAGCATTTGCTCTTTTCCTGCCTGACACACTTGCCCCCATCTCTTCAAGGTGGAAATTCCTTTCTTTTGGATTTAGTTTAATGTCACCCCTTAAAGACACATTCCCTGACCACCACCTCTAAGATGATACATCTATTTCTAGAAATTACCTTTTAGCATACTTACTCACTAATCAGGTTTCTAAAACTTATTTGTAATAATCTTATTCATCTGTACACTAGTTTACGACAGTCTCCTCTATTGGAATTTAAGTATCTTCAGTAAGACTCTTCTAGTCTTATTCAATGTTTTTTCTTAGGACCTAGCAAATTGTAGGCACCCCAAAATATTTGAGGAATAAATAAATTATACATCAGCAATAGTTTGGCATTATATAAATTACACTTGTGTTTATTTTGTTTAACAAATGAATTTGCAAAGTTCATTGACAGCATCTTGAAAAATAACCTTCTTAGCTTTGAAAGAATGCTTTGAATTAAATTATGTCTGCTTAGTAATAACTCAACATTTCTATTTTGGGTGAGCATTTTTTAGGTGTACCCGTAAGTGGAAACCAGTAAGCATTCACTAACATGTTGATTATTTATACATTATTAAAAGACTATTTTCCATCTGATGCTTTGTCATACACAAAAACACACTGCCAAAAGCTCTTGTTTGTGCTTCTCCCGCAAAATGAAAATCAGAAGGACTTCGTGGTTTTTCACTTTATTTTACAGACAAGAAACTGAAGCCCAAAGATTTCTTAAGGTTACCCAGCCAGTTAGCTGCAGAGCGAGGAGGATGAAGCCAAATTGCTACATTCCCACCTTCTGTACATTTAATATACTGTATTTTTTTCCCTTTGATGGTTATTAGTTTTTTTTATACATGCTGGTGGCAGTGAGAACACCCTATGTCTGAATAATAGTACATTTTTCTTGTTTTTAAATTTTTAGTTCTGGGGTACATGTGCAGGATGTGCAGGTTTGTTACATAGGCAAACATGTGCCATAGTGATTTACTGCACCCATCCACACATCACCTAGGTATTAAGCCCAGCATGCATTAGCCATCCTTTCTAATACTCTCCCTCCCCAACCCCAACCCCCAACAGGCCCCAGTTTGTATTGTTCCCCTCCCCATGTCCATGTGATCCCATCATTCAGCTCCCACTTATAAGTGAGAACATGCAGTGTTTGGTTTTCTGTTCCTGTGTTAGTTTGCTGGGGATAGTGACTTCCAGCTTCATCCATGTCCCTGCAAAGGACATGATCTCATTCTTTTTATGGCTGCATAATATTCCATGGTGTATATGTTTCATATTTTCTTTATCCAGTCTATCATTGATGGGCATTTGGGTTGATTCCATGTCCTGGCTATTGTGAATAGTGGTGCAATGAACATACTTATTCATGTATCTTTGTAATAGAATCATTTATATTCCTTTGGGTATATACCCAGTAATGGGATTGCTGGGCCAAATGGTATTTCTGGTTCCAGCTCTTTGAGACATAGTCACACTGTCTTCCACAATGGTTGAACTAATTTACATTCCCACCAACACTCTAAAAGAGTTCCTATTTCTCCGCAACCTCACCAGCATCTGTTGTTTCTTGACTTTTTAATAATGGCCATTCTGACTAGTGTGAGATGGTATCTCATTGCAGTTTTGATTTGTATTTCTCTAATGATCAGTGATGTTGAGCTTTTTTTCATATGTTTGTTCACTACATGAATGTCTTCTTTTTTTTTTGAGACAGAGTCTCTCTCTGTCATCCAGGATGGAGTGCAGTGGTGTGATCTTGGCTCACTGCAAGCTCCGCCTCCCAGGTTCACGCCATTCTCCTGCCTCAGCCTCTGGAGTAGCCCCAGCTACAGGTGCCTGCCACCACACCTGGCTAAGTTTTTTGTATTTTTAGTAGAGACGGGGTTTCACCATGTTAGCCAGGATCGTCTCAATCTCCTGACCTCATTATCCGCCCACCTCTGCCTCCCAAAGTGCTGGATTTACAGGCATGAGCCACTACGCCTGGCCGTGAATGTCTTCTTTTGAGAAGTGTCTGTTCATGTCATTTGCCCACTTTTTAATGGGGTTGTTTTTTTCTTGTAAATTTGTTTCAGTTCCTTGTAGACTCCAGATATTAGACCTCTGTTGGATTGATAGATTGCAAAGATTTTCCCCCATTCTGTAGGTTGCCTGTTCACTCTGACAATAGTTTCTTTTGCTGTGCAGAAGCTGTTTAGTTTAATTAGATCCCATTTGTAAAGCAAAAAAAAAAAAAAAAACACACACACACACACACACAAAATTTTGCTTTTGTTGCAATTGCTTTTGACGATTTCTTCATGAAATCTTTGCCTGTGCTTATGTCCTGAATGGTATTGCCTGTATTTTCTTCTGGGGTTTTTATAGTTTTGGGTTTTACATTTAAGTCTTTAATCTATCTTGTGTTAATTTTTGTATAAGGTGTGAGGAAGGGGTTCAGTTTCAATTTTCTGCAAATGGATAGCCAGTTATTGCAGCATCATTTGTTGAATAGGAAATCCTTTCCCCATTGCTTGTTTTTGTCAGGTTTGTCAAAGATCAGATGGCTGTGGATGTACAATCTTATTTCTGAGTTCTCTATTCTGTTTCATTGGTCTATGTGACTGTTTCTGTACTAATACTAGTGTCCGTTTTAGTACTGGTTATTGCAACCTTATTGTATAGTTTGAAGTCTGGTAGGGTGATGCCTCTTTCTTTGTTCTTTTTGCTTAGGATTGTCTTGGCTATATGGGCTCCTTTTTGGTTCCATATGAGTTTTAAAATAGTTTTTTCTAATTCTGTGAAGAACATCAATTGTAGTTTAATGGGAATAGCATTGAATCTATAAATTACTTTGGGCAATATGGACATTTCTTGATACTGATTCTTCCTATCCATGAACATGGAATATTTTTCCATTTGTTTGTGTCTTCTCTGGTTTCCTTGAGCAGAAGTTTGTAGTTCTCCTTGAAAGGTTCTTCACTTCCCTTGTTAACTGTATTCCTAGGTATTTTATTTTCTTTGTAGCAATTGTGAATGAGCGTTCATTCATGATTTGGCTCTCTGCTTGCCTGTTGTTGGTGTATAGGAATGCTTGTGACTTCTGCACATTGATTTTGTATCCTGAGACTTTGCTGAAAAAAAAAATTAGCTGAGTGTGGCATGCACCTGTAATCCCAGCTACTCTGGAGGCTGAGGCAGGAGAACTGTTTGAACCTGGGAGGCAGAGCTTGCAGTGATCCAAGATCATGCCACTTCACTCCAGCTTGGGTGACAGAACAAGACTCCATCTCTAAAATAAAAATTTTAAAAAATTTAAAAAGCTATGTGCAGTGTGATTCCATTTGTGTCACATTCTGGAAAAGACAAAACTATAGGGACAGACAAGAGATCAGTGATTTTCAGGGGTTTGGGGTGAAAGAAGGGGTTACTCTGAAGGGGCAGCAGGAGGAAATGTTTTGAGGTGATGGAACTGTGCTGTGTCCTGATTATGATGGTGGTTACATGACTCTGCATTTGTCAAGCTTGTAGAACTGTATAACTAAAAATCAATAAGTAAGTTTTACTGTAAAAAGAATTATACTTTTCTGTTTAAAGTATGCATGTCCTGCTGGATCACATGCACGATCCTACTAGATCCACAATAATCCCATGAGAAAATTCAAACAACCTCTATTCTATTTTTTAAAATTTGAGAAATGACTAAGTATAATTTTGGATAGCAGTAATGACATGACTAAGGTCTCACATGTAGAATATGGCAGAAATGGAATTTGAATCTAGATATTTTACTAGATGTTCTTTTTTATCCTTTGATATAGTACTTGCCTATCCTTGCTTTTCTTTTAGTGTGGGGTCTGGAATTCTTTTCATGTGAGCTCAGTATTTACTAAAATATTAGTTGTTTGAGGATTCATAATGATGGCAAAAACTTTATGTAGTGATTAATATATATAGTCATGATTCTAAGTAATTTACATTTATTAACTCACAATCTTTGCAAAAATCTTATGAGGTAGATGCTAGGCCTATACCCATTTTAAGGTAGGGGAGGCATGGAATGATCATCAACCGTGCCTAAAGTAACCCAGATAGTGAGTGGTAAAGCTGTGATTTGAAGCCAGTCAGCCTGGCTCCAGACATTGCCTTAACAACTATGTCAGGGTGCTTACTTTCTGGCCTAAAAATGTATAAAGCTGAAGTAATGGGCATGTTATGAAGGCTGAGCTTAATCCCTGGAGAGATTGGATCAATAGGGCACAGCAGAATTCTAGGCTGCTGGGGTTATCCATCTCCTCTCCTGCAATGCTGTCCTGGCCCATGGAGAGGTAACTTCTGCTCCCTTCTGGGGGCAAAGTTGAGGAAGGTGCTTTCCTCTTCACTTAACCTGCTAATTGGCTTCTCTCCATGGAGTAGGAGGGATGTGTTTGGCTGCTGAGATATTCAAAACCTGCCCAGCACTGGGCCATGCTAATTGTACATAACCAACCTGGCTCACCAGGGTAAGGTGCCTCCTCCCATTATTACTGGCAAGGTCTCTGTAAGGACTCACACTGTAAGGACAGAGACGTTGCCAGTAATAATTAGCCTGCCATTTGCTGTTCCCACCACCTCTTATCCGCCTCATGAACTAGTGGTTGTCCTTAGTGTTGGAAGAGGGCTCAGGTCTTTGGGAATTTGACCAAATATCTTTCCTTTGCATCAAACAGAATGGCAGGGGCAGTGAGGAGAGGGGATTCAGTGCAGAGATACTGAGGAAAGGGAGTTCACTCTGGGGCTTTGGCACTCACAGATGAGGGAAGAGCAAGGACAGGTCCTCGAAAGAGGCAGTTTTGTGACTATTATCAGGGAATGGAATGCAGAGTAAGAGCAGATTTCATTTACTGAACAAATATTTGTTAAATCTTAATGTGCGCCCAGGCCTTGGGCATTCAGCATTAAACAAAACAGACATTGTCCCTGCTTGTGCAGGCCTCACATTCTAGTGAAAAGAGACAATAAACAAGTGAATAGATGAATAGGATAATTTCAGAAAGGGAGAAGTGCTCTGAAGGAAAAACAAATTGTCACAGTGATCAGAGAGGGGTAGGAGAGGGGTGACTTCAATGTAGGTGGCCAGGGGAGCCCTTCCTAAAGAGGTGATATTTGAGTGATGAGGAGTTAGCCTTGTAAGCTGCTCGAGAAGAGTATTCTTGCAGAGAAAATTACACCATGACCTGCCTCTCCCTTCCCCTCCCTCTTCAGCCATGTGATCAATTTCCCAAGTGCCTCTTCCATCTTGGAGGGTGTGTCTGCTCTTGTCTCTCCTAGTTGGCCTGATTCCACCAGTGAAGAAAGCTCTGGCATTAGCAGATGTCAGTAAAGACTATCGGGTACCTAGTTGAAGCAACAGCCCCTCTCTCCTGTGAATTTCTTAGTCCAATCAAAAAAGAAATGAGGTTAGCTTGGCATGGTGTGTTTTCAGTGAGCCCACGATTTCCTTTGCTAAGAGCTCAGAGCCATCTGTTTAATAATCTATTTTTGAAATCACACGGGGATTGATGTTATGCGCCTTGGGATTGAATATTTGAAATTCGCCAGTCCCCTTCTTTTGAAAATCTGGACATCATTTGTAAGTTTGCAATCTTCTGGAACCACGCCTGCTCTCTATGATTCCTCCAGAATCACTGACACTGGTTCTGTGACCACATCTGCAAGTTCTTTTAATACCCTGGGATCTTGATGTGCAGCACAGGAAACTTCAACTGATTCACTGCAGCCGTTTCCTCTGTCTATCCTCATCTTTCTTTGGCAACAACCCTTTCCTATGAATATGTTTGTTATATGTGGTTTTCTGATTAGGAAAGTAATGCATATTATAGAACATTGTGAAGATAAAAGCAGGAAAAAAAATCACTCATGTTTCCAGTACTTAGTGATGATGACTTATAACATTTTGGGATATGTCTCTTTAACTTTCCTTCCATTACTGTCCCCATACACATATATATGTGCTCACACACAAATATTCACAACATGCACATACATGTTCAAGTGTGTATATTTTAAAAATTGGGATAGTAATGCACAATCTGCATTGTAATATGACTTTTTTCACTGAAAATATATTGTCAACACTAATCTTTACAGGTTGAAAATTGTTTTTTATGACAGAAATGATGCAAGGAAAATAGGAGCGAAGAGCTCCTTTACTTCTTGGCCATAGAGCATTATATCACTTGTCTCAAGTAGAAGCAATTCACCAATTCTGCACTTTCTCACTTTCTGTGCTGACCGTAACTAAGGAAGTCTTGTGGGTAGCCCCTTGTAGTAGTAGTGCCTTTTCTGGAGATTGAGTGAAGAAGAAAGAGCCCATTTTCCTGTCTCTCCTGGGACTTTGAAAACTCATGTTATCCTTGCAGTGGGGCTGTGACACCGTCTTGCCTTTGGGATTGTGTAACATTTGAGGCAGTACATTTGTTTAAGTAATTTACCTCAGGTAATTAGTTTCATGCCAGTTAGTGGAGCCTTCTTTCATGGGTCTCCTGGGAATATCTGAGAGACGAGATCAGCATCCCTTCCAAAAACTTATGTTAAGAATTGCAGTTTACAGGAATCGGTACACAATGTACACATCCAATAATAAACAAGGAGGTGTCTTACAGGTATTGGAGATTTGTGGGCCACCTCAGGCTGCAAAACCCAACCAACCCCTGATTCTGCTCCTGAACTGATGGGCAAGATTATGGGCTGTGTTGGCTTTGAGGTTGAGCCTTCCAGCTTCCTGGGTCTTCCTGCAACCTCTGTCCTCTGAAACCTTCGCAGTTCAAGACGGCATGGTTCTCACTGAGCTCTTCAGTGCATTCCTGTACTGAACACTCCTTGCTTCCAAAACACACACCCCAAACTGGAAACATTAATAGAAAACCCTCTGTGCTTCATTTAAGCTAAATTTTCTTCTTTTTGACAGGACTCCAAGAGCTCCTGACTCTGTGCACAACCTGCACTTTGTAGAACCCCTGTCAGTATTATGGAGTGAGTGAAAAGGATAATTTAATTTTTTTGAGGGGAGGGGACATTTGTTTCTGTCCTCTCCACAGCTCTTTGAGGAATTGTTTCAGGTCTTCCTTGAGCTATTCTGAAAGGCCGACCCTCTAATAACCTTTCTCTGTGTTATGTTCCTATGTTGCATCTCACTGTACCCTTTGCCCAGTTTCTGAAAACACCAGGCATCAATCTGAGTTCATCAGAGTGGCCCTTTTGTAGCTTACAACTTGTAGGCTCCAAGAGGGTAGGGGCCATGTCTGCTGGTCATGCTAATTCTCAGGGCCTACCAGAATGCCTGGCATCATAATATTAAACCTGCTTCATCCCAGGCATTCTGCTAATATTATTCACTAGCTTGACAAGTGCAACTTGATTACTTACAACATGCCAGGATATGTTTCAAAACCTGGGAGTATCCTAGTCAACAAAACAGACAAAAATCCTTTTATGGAGCTTAAATTTTCATTAAGGAAGACAGATAATGAAAACTGATTATAATAGTTACATATTATGATAGTACATAGTAAGTGCTATTCAAAAAATAGAGCAAGGTAACCAGATTGAGATGATGGAAGTTGGTAATTATTAATTGGGTCATCATGGGATGCCTCATTTCAAAAGCTGATATGCGAACCAAGACTGGAAGGAAATGAAGGATTAGCTATGTGGCATCTGGGAGATATATGTGAGCAGACAGCATCTAGGCCAGAGGCCCTTGGGAGGATGGGAGCTTTTTTGGCAAGTTCAAGGAACAGTAAAAAGACCAGCGAACATGCATAATTTAAAGGGAACATACTAGGAGATGAAATCATAGTGGTAACAATTGAAAGTATGAAATTGCCATCAGTTGAGATGGGGAGGACCACAAGTGCAGTAAGTTATTGTGTATGTGTTGTGGGGAGGGGAGATAAAAAATACATATGGGGCATGTTCATTTTGAGATGACAATTAAATATCCAAGTACAGAGGGTGAGTAGGCAGTTGGATATGTCAGTCTGCAATTTGGAAGAATAGGGAGATTTCAGTAGCTAGCTGGTTTTAAAGCCAGGAGACATGATTTCAAGTGATTATTCAACAATAGAGAAGGGGAGGGACCAAGAGTGGGGTCATGTCATGGGATCCTCTACTGGTAGGAAATCTAGGAGAAGAGAAGAAACCAGTAAAGAGCCTGAGAAGGAGCAACCAGTAAGGATGGAGGAAAACCAGGACATTGTAGTACATGGAAGCCAAGGGGAAAAAAAGATTGAACGAAAGCCTTTGGTGTATTCCTTTTGATAGATTTTTAAAAACTCATTTACTTGTCTTGTAGGTTATACCTTTCTCACTTCAGCTACTCCTTATTAATGACTTTAACGTTCCTCTATTTCTGATTATTTTTCTGTCTGACATCCTGTATTACCACAATGGATCATTTGTAATACAGGTACTATCTATTCCAACAGCTACTCCTGCACCTCATTCTATTTGTGCTAACATTATCTGGCTTATAGGGAAGTGAAACAAAGTATGAGCATAAAAACCAGACTAACCAAGGCACCGACACAGGGCACACTGATAACTATGAACATTAAAAGAAACCTGGAAGCATTATATCTGGTATCATTTTATCCAAGTCTCTTAATGTGATGTTAATCTTCATGTATCAGATCAATTGCTCACTCTCAGGAACTGAAGAGTGTACATCAGAACAAAACCATCAATCAATTTAAGATGTTTATATTGATGAATATCTGTCAAAATAAGAAATACCACTTTCTATATAATCCACTATAGTAAGCATAATTAGATTTAATAAAAATTCTAGAGCAGTAATTCAACTCAAAAGACTCATTTGAGCAAGTTTATTATATAGATTGTTATGGCCAATGGGATAACTCACAGAAATAAAAGATGTAATCTCTACCTGTGTTATTGGTAATGGCTTAGCTGCCAATAACTTGAGACTGTCAAGATAACAATATGAAAATAACAATTACTTAAGTAATATATTAGTGATAGTTTAAAATCCTTTTGTCTTATTTGAAATTTACAAGGACCCTGTGAGGTACAACCCAGTCATTTGACAAAGGAGAAAATGGGTCCAAATAGATTAAGTGATTTATCAAGCTCATATAACTTGTTATTAGCTATTAGGACCAGAACTCAGATCTCCAGATGAGCATTTTAATTTCTTCCCCATAAACTATATAAACTTGGTAAATACTTGTTAAATGTACAGTGAAAGAATGCAATAGGAGTAAATTCTAACAAAACTTAGCTGTACTTTTCAGTTGGAAGCTGAGGGATTGGGCTCAATGGAATCATTGTAGCTGATTTTATAATACCATGATCCTATGTGGTAACTGCTTACAGAAATTGGGGTAGATCAACTCTTTGATAACATGGGAAAGTGCTCCATATCTTAGATTATGATTGCTATGAGTTTCAGATTAAAATGTGTGGTATTTACACAGGACAACTTCGTGCAACCATATTTGAGTGGTTCTTAATGACACATTTACGACCACTTGGTGCCTGAGTCATGAGGAAAAATTACTCAGGGTTGTGGCAGATGTCATTGTTCATTTTCCCACTTGAGGTGATGAGTCATAAATTGGGTTGGAATTTAAGATTAAGGCAGAGCATATGGGTGAGACCTCACACAGCTCATAAATTCAGTGTCCAGAGAGGCAAAAGTATGCCAAAGAGAATACTTAATGAACCTGTTATATAATTGAACTTAGTGGGTTCAACACATACAGCATAAGCAATGACCTTCCAATCCCCTTCCTTAAAACGATACAGGGTTTTACTTGATTTTTGAGATAGGGAGAATAGAATATATATATATATATATTCCTTGGCATTTTGATGTGGAAATTTAGAATAAAAAAAAATCAGCTGTAACATACTTAATAGTATTGCTTTTAGAGATGTGGCCTACACATTTTTTGGACCATTTTGGGGTATAAATTTTGTCAAAAACAGGGTAGTTGTGGTATATAGAGCTTGCATAAATAAGTTGAGAAATTCCTTGGATGACATTGTGCAGCATAACACAATTATACACCTGTTGGAGAGCCTAGAAGCATGAGTGTGCTCAAGCTATAATTGAAGGTTCATGCATATATAGGGATGTGGTAAGCATTTCATGGGCTGCTGACAATGGGGCTGCGGTAGGGTGGGGAGAAGAAATCAAATTTCATGGTGGGGCTCAGACTGTTGGAAAAATCCCATTAACATGTGTGAAGCATTTATTGAATTCAAACAAACAATTATCCAAGCTTATATAGATATTGTGAAGTGCCATGGAAGAAACAGGTTGAACCTATGGGTGATGGGGGAGGAAGAATACCTTCAATCCCATCACATTATCTATAAATTTGCCTCTCAAAGAGCCTAGTTGAGAAACAGCAAACCTCTGGGAGGCCTGAAATTAGCACAACAAAAAGAAATTTTATACAATATCATGGTTGGCCACACTTTGCATAACGATCAACTCCAAAGAGTATATCATACGCTAGCCCAATCCATCCCCTCCAGGCCTTTTAAAACAGCATAACACTAGCACATACATTCAATAAGATAATGTATTTCAATTTATAATGCATTTAATTGAATAATAATATCCTGCCATAGCACCTTACTAGAACCCAGAAAACATAACATGCTAGTGTTACTCTTCACTCCTAACATAGATTTAAAGAAGGTGGTAATAGTGACCATTTGTGGTCACTCTGACACATGTTCCTTGACGGTCTTACTCTTTCTCTCCAAAGAGGTTATAAAAGCGCCTAATCACATACAGTACTTTTCCTGAGAGGTGCTCTGATAAATCTACATTTTTCTATCTAGTGCACTCTTTAACCAGTGATGATTTAGTGCCCCTTATAGTAACAAGGCAATTTCCCAGTTGACCTGCATCTTAAAAGTGCTTTTTCTACAAGTTCTCTTATATGCATACTTAAAAATTGCAGTTTTGAAATTCACTTTACACTTTCTCATTTACTCCACAGATATTTAGGATTGTCTGCAATTTACACACGCACAGAATGAGACTCAGAGAGGTGGAGACTCCCAGGTATGATGGGAAGAAGAGAAATGAAAGTCGGTTGTGATCCTCTTAACCACTAGGGGGTCCTCTTGCACATCCGGTGAAATGCTTTGTTTAATTTGCAAACATTCTACTGGTTCAGAGACCAGTAGGAATGGACGAGTGAGGCTTTAAGGCAGAAAGGAGTGAGGCATGGATGTATTTTGGGGCCCCTTGAGTGCTGCAAACAGCAGAAACAAACAAACAAAAAACCTAATAAGAGGATAAAGCTTTTTAGGGTATTTTCCTTATCAGGGCATGCTCTTGGATAACATGCCTTAAAGGCAGCAGAAGGAGCCTATGCTTTGTGCTTCTGCTTGATGTGGACACAGAGCATGGGGAAACACTGGAAGGAACACAGGGAGAAAAGCAGGTGGGGGGTGGGGGTCATATTTAGCTTTGGGTACTCTGGGCATGAGGAGCATCTAGGACACTAGGTAGAGATGTCCCTTCCATAGGGATCTGAGGCTCAAGGGAGCTGGCCCGCAGTAGATGTATTCATTCACGGTCATTGGCCTTGGGGTAGAAGTCGAAGTGGTGAGAGTGGAAGAACTTTCCAGGGAAATATAGGTAGAAGGAGAAAGATAACAGAACTAGAACAGATCTCATGGGAATCTTGCACAATCCAGGCTAGGCAGATGAAGGGGAGGAAGCAGAAAAGACTGAGAGGGAGAGGCGAGTGACTCAGGAGGCCACCTGACTCTCGGTAGACCAAGAGGTCAGAATTCCACAAAGTAGGTTGCTTAGGGATGTTAAAGTGCTTTATAGAAGTCAAGGGCAAAGGGATTTAAGTAGTAGCTATTGGATCTGTCAATCAGGAAGTTACAGAAAACCAGATGATACCTTACAGTCTTCTCCTTGTGTCCAGAAATGGCACAAAAATATATCAGACCGTGTGTCTGTTTTCTAACACAAAGCCCCCAGCACACACGTACAAGATAGAATTGTTGCTCCTCTGTGCCCCTCTTCCTGCCCCCTGCAATGCCTGAGATGCTCTTTCTCTCTCCTCTCTAACCATTTTATTTCTACTCCTTTCTCAAGGTGTGACTCCCTCCTCCCTCCTTCTCGGACTAGCCTCCTGGCACTTGCTGCTAACACACTTGTCTGCAAGACTTTGTGGGTTCATTACCTCAATCAAAGGCCCATGCTGATCGTCATCTATTTGAGGACAGGAGCAAGGTTTTCTTTCTCATTCTGTTTGCCCCAGCTTTCAACATGGGGCCTGAAATACAGGGAAGACTCAGAAATTATTTGAGTGATTGTTAAATATTTGCTGCTTAAATTACCACAATTAATATAATCTTGGATTATTAGAATTTGAGGGGCCCTTGACAATCATAAGAGACAACACATTCATTTTATTTCAGTTTCCAAGAGAAAAATAGAAACTCTGAGTTTAGTAACAAGACTTCACAGTTTGAAAATGAAGTAGTGCAAATTTGAATCCAGGCCTGTTTAATTTCAGAACTCATGTTCTTGCTGCTACTCAATGCTGTTGTCTCACCAGCAGCCCATTATTTGTGCATTTACCAACTAAAATAAAACATGCATTTAATGAAGTTGAAAGTTCAGTTTGGTGGGGTGCATGTCTTTCTACCCAGATCACATCAGGCATCCTCATGCATTCTTTGTCTTGGTTGCATTTCTGCCATTTCCTTTGCAAATTAGAGAAGCACCAGGGAAATAAATGTCAGGCTTCTGTGGCAGGCTGGGATCAGCAACCTGGTGTCTGCAATTCACACAAACCACAACAATGGGAATACAAAGCACAAATGTTTGTCTAACAGTTATTATACTGAGTGGGAGCACAAGCAGCCTCATCTTTGCAAGAACAGTGTGTGTTTGTAGAGCTTTCCAAAGGGTTAGATTTTTACCCTGAAGTTTTTTCAGATCAGGAAATAAAAGCGGGCTTCCCAGAATCAGCAGGGGAAAATCTCATGTCTTCAATTAGCAGGCACTTTGGTGTGAAGAGACAGTCTTCTTGAACTGGAGTGGGAGTGGATGGAAAATAATTTCTGGACAATGTAAATGTTAAGAAATGAGGTGTTTGGACACTACCTAGAATCGTGTTGTCCTCAGATGACCCACCTAAATCATGGGAAACCCTGGAGCTGGTGCTCAGTGGGGCCTAACAGCTGACAGCTGGGCAGTAACTCAGGTCAACTGACAGGGGAGAAGAAGGTACAAACTCCTACTCATCCCTCAGGACCCTGTGTAAGCCTTTTTTTTCCTCTGTGAAGCCTCCCTGATACCCCAGGGGCAGAGTGAATTACTCTAAAGAGCACAGATAGCCTTCCACTGTGTTATGCCTTGCACCATATTGTATTTATCCATGATTGTCTCTCCTCCATAGGACCGTGAACTTTCCAAGGCAGGGCTGACTCTTATTCACCTATGCCTACCCAGTGCCAGCTACTGTCCTTGGAACACCAGAGGAGTTGAGTAACTGTGTCAAATAAATGAATGACAAATCTTGAGGTGCTGAGAGCTGACGTTTGACGGAACTGTGGCATGTGTTTTTATGAACTGTAAAAAATGGGAAACATTTGTGATACTAAGCTTCCCTTTATTTATCCAACTCAGCATTGCTCACAAAGCATGTTTACCTACATTAGTTCATTTAATCCTCCCATAGATCTTGTGTGGTTGGGAGGGACAACACTTTCCTTAAATTATTGATCATAGAACTGAAGCTCAGAGAGTTCACACAATTCATCCAAGGTCACACAGCTAGCAAATTACACAGGAAAAAAGAGGCTCAGGGGTGTAATATGAAAAACAGTGATTTATTCCCTCCTTTTGGCCTTCTTCCCTTCATGCCTCTTCTCCTTCCTTCCTTATCTCCCTCCCTTTCCCCCTCCTACCTTCCTCCTTTCTGTCTTATCTTCCTCCCTTTGTTCTTTCCTTCTTTTGATCAATCCTGTAATTGAATCTTGGCCCAGTTTTCCCTATCTGCATAAAACTGAGAGTAAACTTTTCCTCTCTGACCTCACTTTCCTTATCTGTGAGGTGGGGATAACTATAAGCAGCCTTTCATTTGAGGCAATGTAATTATAATAGATGATAAGTAACATGTATGGGTTACCATTTGCTTTGCAGTCTTTTATTTTATTTTATTTTATTTTTTAACTTTCAGAACAGTTTTAGATTTACAGTAAAAACTGTGAAGATAGTACAGGGAATTCTCATACACCCCATACCCTTCTGGCACTGTTTTTAAGTGTTTCACATATATTTTATTTACTTAAAGCCCACAATAACCCTGTGAAGTATCAGTCTCATTTTATAGACAAAGACATTCAACTGAGAGGTAAGGTAATGTTGCATCAACTGCTGAATGGCATTGGAGAAGCCAAGTCACAAACAGCCTTGGCAGTCTGACTCCAGGTCCATGCTCTTAATTGCTGTGTTCTCCTGCTCACTGGGAGGTGAGAGCTTAGGCCTGGGCCTAGCCATGGTGGGTGTGTCGTTAGACTTAGGACCCCAGTCTTTTAAAATATAGTCTAATCTTGTCCTATCACACCCATGGTGGTGTTGACAAAACTGATAGAATTACCTTTTGTCTATCCTACCTACCGTTTAGTTTTCAACATTTAAAGTTGCCTTTGTATTTATTTAAAATTGACTCTTCTCAAATGAAAATTTTAGGAACAGTAGAACTCATCGTAGATTTTGTTGGCATCTCCCTAGGGATGTATAACCCATAAATCACTCAGTTTTCTAGTTTTCCTTAAGAATCTGTAATGTACATTGAACCTAGAGTACAGCATGCTGAAAGGGAGTCTTTGTGGAATGTAGTGAAATCAGGGCTATTGAGACATGTGTTCACATATATGTACCTTCTCTCTTCCAGTAAAGGATGACAGAGGGCACAGAAGCCACCAGCAGATTCTTAGGAAGCAAGTAACAGGAGTAGAACTTCATTTTCCCATGGATTGTAAAGGGTGGGAGAAAAGCCATATAAACCTCTAGCCTTCCTAAAATGCCCTTTAAGCTTGTAGTGAATGGTAGTCATTCCTGGCAGCAAAAACTTATTTTCAAGAGGGTCTTTCAGGTTTGAGAAATGAGGTAGTGGCTATGATATTTCAGGAAAAGGGAAAGGAACATTTTTTGATATTTGGGGGAATATTTTGATGTCAATCATTTTTAACTGATACAAGAAATTCCAAGAGGAAAGCTGAACTATTTTCAAATGACTGTTGTCTTTTGAACTGTGTTTTTTGAACAGCCTGCTACTCAGAAACACAATGTGTGAGATATCCTTATATTTCCATTATACAGAACTTTTATTGCAATGGTCAGATTAAATAGACACATCCTACACAGTTTTATTATAGTAACTGGAAAGATTGTTTAACTGGGACTTTGGAATAGCAACAAAATTGTGTAGAGAAAACTTACCTCACTTTGCAATAAAAACTATGTACACTTTGGAGTTGATTTAGTATAAGCATGTAATCCTGTCTTGAAGAGTATACAGGGTGGTCCTGCTATTGATTTCCAGATTCTTCCCACCCAATGATAGATGAGAACCTGTTTTACTCTGGTTTAGTCCAAAATCTTCTGCTGGCTTCATGTTAGTTCTCATGACTTGTTGTCTTGTGTTCTATCTTGTCCCTACTTGCTGTGGTTAAATTTTGTGTTCTCCTAAAATATATATGTTGAAGTCCTAAGCCTCAATATGATGGTACTTGGAGGTGGGGTCTTTGGGAAGTAACTAGGTTTACATGAGGTAATGGGGATAGGTGCCCTGTGTTGGGATTACTGTCCTCATGAGAAGAGGAAGAGAACAGAGATGGTTTTCTCTCACTATGTGAGAATACAGTGAGAAAGAAGCCATCTTCAATCCAGGAAGAGGCCTTTACCAGAAACCAAACTTGCTAATACCTTGATCTTGAACTTCCTGGCCTCCAGAACTGTGAGAAATAAGTGACTGTTGTTTAAGCCACCCAGGATATGGTATTTTGTTACAGCAGCTTGAGCATGCTAAGACACAAGTTAAACTGGTCTATGCCAGGAATGATAGCTTCTTGAATCAGGCATCTTACTTTCAGTCTCTCCTTTTGACATCCCAAAGTTCGTCTTCAGTAAAGTATTTAATAAGATCTCATGAAAAATTGTCCCTGCAAATTTTGATTTTGCTTTCTTCCAGTATGACTGCAAACTAACAACTTTACCTGCAGCAGCCTTTGTTCTACACAGTTTCCTTCTCTGCCTTTTGCTCTAGCTGCTCTAAAGGGAGGGGGTGATGTTGTTTAATAAGGAGCAGTTACTTCTGCAATGGACTCAGCAGTAAAACTGGCTTTGACTGCTGGACAGAAATATGTAAGCCATGAAGTTTCCTATGTAACACCATTAAGTACTCCTGAAACAGCATGACTTGGTGGAGTGCCGCTAATTAACCACTTCATATCCAATAACCTATGGTCTATAAGCATTATTACTTAAACAATTAGAAATATTAGGGGAGAAAGATTTTTCACCACTTCTGTCTTAAGTATTGAATTGAGCCTTTTTCCTGATACCTTGAGAAAATGTGCCACATCATAGAGCAGAGGGAAGTGTGTGATAAGTACTTTTATTCTTAAAGAGAATGCTGGGATCTTCTACACGTTTGCTCAAGGCTCCCTTACCACCCAATGCCCCATCTCTAAGACTATTTCAAGGGAGGAATAAAATGGGAAGAGGGCTCATGGAGGTAGAGAGCTTTAACTCGTCCAGTAGAAACAAGTAATTACTTTTTTTTCTTGTTGGAGATGGTAAAGGAATGCTGTGTCCTAGGCCCAAACCAGGTCCAAGTGTGGGTGGTTCAAGAGAATCACTCATCATTAACATTGTAGATGACAATGTAAAAAGCCTACAGGAAGGGGAGAGAGCATCTCAATTTCAGGCTATTTGCTGAGGAGGCAAAAGTTGTAGGCCCACTCACGGCACCAGAGCAAAGCACAGTGAGAGAGATATTAGGAGAACTTAGCGTGATCTCTTGTGTTACCTGCATGTACACAAAACATGCCTCTTTCCACGGAATTGTAAAGGCAGCAGTTTGGCTAGAACAGCCAGTGATGGGAGGGCAAGGGAGAGTCAAAGTAGAGCATTGCATCCTCTTATTGTTTGATATGGCCAAGATGTGGAGCTTCCTAGGGCCCAAGTGGCTGCTGCAGAAGGTGACCAGCTCTAGCTGTCTTGTTGAAATCCAAACAAAGAGCACAACTTCCAGAGCAAGGGGACTTCAGTAAAAGAGACTGTAGAATGACCCTCTGGGGCAGGAGCTGGGGGTGAGGGGTATCTTGAGGTCAGCAGAAGAGCACCTCATCTATGTCAGGGAACAGTAGTGCAGGTACCTAATGGGTCTCTGAAGCACCCAGAGCTTTGTGTCATGACAAGGTCAATGTTTAAACAAGCACTACACATTTGCTCTTTTCTATTTCCTCTTACTTCATCCCTAGGAGCCCATTACAGAATGGGAAGAATCAAGGACAGAAGGAAAGAGTGTGCCTCATCTCCTTTCAGTGTAGGCACCTGAGCATAGGTCAAGCCTGTGTTGGAGGAAGGAGGGAGGGTAAATTTTATGTGAAATCAGAAGTTCACTTTTTAGTATCTGGGAGTCAATTTTAATGAAACAGGATATAACAAATGAAAGACTGGTGAAGAACCTGAAACCCAGTCTAGATGAAAACACTATTGAAGAATGCTTCCTGCTATTAAAAGAAAAAAATCACAAGTGCTGAAATGTCTGAAAACAAATGGCTGGATGTGATGAACAGCTAACAACAAATTGAGAACCAAAATCTATACCATATTTTATATAATAAATCTGTGTATAAATTTAATGCATAGAGTAGTCACAGAACAAAAATAAATCATGATGTAAAGGAATAACCTGCAATAATTATAGTGAATGCAGCATAAAAATAAAGAGAAAAAAATTAAAGAGAAGTGGATAGATATGGAGAAGTCAAGTATAGTCCAATAAGTATCAACTGACATTCCTAAATAATAGAATCTAAAAAATTGAACCATTCAAAGACATAATGCTGGAAAAATCATCTGACATGAAAGAAGAATTTCATAGGCAAAGCAAAAAACAGTGCCAGGAACATTTGATTCAGAACAATAAATTTCTAGACATATTCTGGCTAAAAGAATTAATGTAAACAATAACAATTTTTTTTTAAGAAAATGGGTAGGAAAAACAGGTCATCTACAATGAGAACAAAAATCAGGCTTAAGTCTTCTTTGTAGCACTAGTTAATGGCAGAACACAAAGGAGAAATGTCTACAGAGTTCTGAGGGAAAGAAAATAAAAGCAGACCCAGGAATCTTGCATCCATCTACTTGTTCAAATATAAACAGAACTGTCAATCTCAAGTATACATGAAATCAAGGAATATAGCACTCGTTAGCACTTCTTAAAAATCAACTCTGCAATAACATCTTGCCCCAAAAAAAGATGAACCAAAAGAAAGAGCTCAGGAACAGAAAATACTTGGTAAATCTAAATATAAAATTAATTTAAATTTGAATATAGTATAAATTTAGTAAATTGAGCAAAGATAGCTAGAGAACAAAATGAAAAAGAGATAAACCATGGCAAAGTAAGTGTGCTATATCATCCTATATGGAGAGAGAAGAGGGGGTGACAGGAAATGGAAATATTTTAATCTGGTGGTAGTGGGAGAGACAGTACTTCCTAAAATATTTCTCCAAAGTTCAAACAGAAATTATGAAACAATTAAGAGATTAGAAATTTTCTTTTTAAACTTCCTTAAGTCTCTATTTCAGACAATATAGGTGGCTACTTTCTCATAATGCATCTGAATGCATAAGACATATTTATAAAAAAACTATTAATATATTGAAACATGGTTATCACATTATTAAAAAGAATTGTTTGATATTGAAATAATTGTGCTTCTTTATTAATGCATTAAATAACCAAATTAAATAGTGGGTTTAATAAATATTATAATCTAAAGTAGTGACAAGTGTTAATGGTATTTTGAAATGTCTGAAACACATGTAACATGATATGAAAATGTCTGTCACAGGTACTGTCAATGCTACTATGATTTGCAGTCTTCCTTCATAGTTGAATGAAATGCTAAATTTCAATTAGAGGTTAGCAAAAATGAAGATATGATTTTTTTTTTTCTTTCAGGTTCACAGACTGTCTGAATTCTTTCTTTCCACAGGTTTCCAAGCATCCTTAGACTTCCATATTAAGAAATTCTTTTCTAATGCTAACATAATTTAGAATCTCATATTTTCATACTTGAAAATAGTCTTAAATATACAAATAGATGAAATTATTTTTTCCTCTGTCCTTAAACAGTGATGAAATGAATCACTTTTCCTGTCATTATATTCAACTTCCAATGATTGATTTGTAGATAACAGTATCAGTTTTAAGTGTCCTTATCTTTAGATATTTAGATGACAAAAAGAAGAAGAAAAGGCTAGGAGAAAATTTTGTTTTCAGTCTGAATTGCCTTAGGTAGGTATGAACATGGGAAATAAGAGATGTGGCATTTGCTTGCACACAATGCCTTCTTTCTGGTTCCTTGGTGCTCACTAGCACTATTTTGGGTAAATGAGAAATATCCCAAAGAGTTGTAGTTATGGCCTCTATAATTCCTAGTGGCATTAAACATTTCAACACAACAGAATTTGAAAATAATACATCAATTATAATTTGCCTACTGAAACCATTGAACTTTGTCAAGTAGAAAAAGTACCACATGTTCTTTTTTTTTAAGAGGAGTTTTATTTTGCACAGCAAAATAGAGAGGAATGTACAGAGATTTATCGTATAGCCCATGTCCCCACATATGCATAGCCTTCCTGATTGCCTGGTGTTATGATGTACATTTTCTTTTGATTGATTTATTTGTTTTATTATGCTTTAAGTTCTAGGGTACATGTGCACAATGTGCAGGTTTGTTACATATGTATACATGTGCCATGTTGGTGTGCTGCATCCATTAACTCATCATTTACATTAGGTATATCTCCTAATGCTGTCTCTCCCCCCTTCCCCAACCCCAGCAGGCCCTGGTGTATGATGCCTTCCTGGTCCAATGTCTCATTGTTAAATTCCCACCTATGAGTGAGAACATGAGGTGTTTGGTTTTTCTGTCCTTGTGATAGTATTGCTGAGAATGATGGTTTCAAGCTTCATCCATGTCCCTCAAGGGCTGAACTCAACCTTTTTAGGCTGCATAGTATTCCTGGTGTATATGTGCCACATTTTCTTAACCAGACTATCATTGATGGAAATCTGTGTTATGGTCCAAGTCTTTGCTATTGTGAAAAAAAAAAAAAAAAAAAAAAAAAAAAAAAGGTGCCACAATAACATACATGGTGCATGTGATCTTTATATGCAGCATGATTTCTAATCCTTTGGAGTATATACCCAGTAATGGGATTGCTGGTCAATTGGTATTTCTAGTTCTAGATCCTTGAAGGAATCGCCACACTGTCTCCCACAGTGGTTGAACTAGTTTACAGTCCCACCAACAGTGTAAAAGTGCCATATGTTCAAACAACTGACTCTACTGAAGCTGCAACTTTAGAGACAAACAGAAGGAAACTCAAGTCTGAGGGGCATAAGGCAAACCTTGGCAAAGTGACTTTCTTCTAGGATGAAAGCCTGGTAGACATTTAGATTGTTTTAAAGCTAGGATTCTCTGCAGGGTGTGGGATAAAAAGAATTTTACTGCCTGTCCAATGCATTGAACCAGTTTTTTATTCATACATTTTTGAGGTTCATTTGAACTTGACTTTGTCCTCACACTTCCATGGCCATTCTGACTTCCTGTTATTATCAGCCAATGAGTCCAAAATGTATCATTTTCTTCCTTATTCTAGATGGTCTGTATATGCTGTTCACTCTTATACTGCATGTTGGGCTTGCTCTGTCAATCAAAGATAGACTATTTCTTCCTAAAGCATCCTGCTTGAGTGGTCAGTTGGCCTCTGGGTTTCTATACAATAATGTAAGATGAGAAATTACTCAACACATGCTGAGTTATATGAGGAACATTAATGGGACACTTCCTGGGATAGAAAAGGATGGCCCCATTTTTCCCTTTGAGTTTTTTAAAGGTTCCACTGAAAACACTTTAATAAATATAGGAGTCAGGCAATAAATACCTCATTGTTAAAAAAAAAAAAAAAAAAACTCCATTGTGATTTAGACAGCAGACATATCACAGTTCTTAGACAAAAGTATCGCCATCCAGGAATTTGTTTTCAAGCATTCATTTACAATAGCAAGAATAAAATATGCTACTAGATGCCAGGCACTGTGTATTGCAGTGGATTTCTGCCAAAGCAATAATCATAACTTATTTCCAATAAGGTTCCAAAATATGTAATAGATTTCTAGGTAGTTTGGTGTGCAGTGAATATATATAATTGGCAATGCCTATGTTTATGGTGCAGAAGTCTGTATAGTGTAGATAATAAAGTTAGTTACCAATGAATAAAGTAGCGCTCAACTCTAGGAGTGGCAGATATCTTCTGGATTCGTGAGAGATTTACAGTGTAGATTAACAGACTTTCTGAAAACAAAGACAGGTATGAGAGACTTTGAATTCACAAGTATAGCACTAGACTCTTCTATAGCAATATGTAAATTACCTGCCTGTGTCTCCTGTTGAGTAAACATATTCTAAGAAGGCAGAAGTAGACTCATTTTTCATGAGATAAATCTGGAAAAGAAACCAAGTAATGAGGAAGTAGAACTCCCTTGAGAATAAAATAGGGGAAGGTGCAGAAATGGTGACTTCATAAGAAGATGAGACTAACAAGCACTATGGAATGTCCCTTTATATCCTCATGCAAGAGTTTGGCCAATGTTGCAAGAGATGATATCTTCTGAGTTAGCAGACATAGTTTGTTGGAAGCATTCACATTTTAATTAAAATCTTGCATAACTTATATCAGTTTCCTACTCTCAGTCTTCCATGTTGTCATGAAGGTATTTTTTTAGATGAGATTAACATTTAAATCATTAGACTTTGAATAAAGCAGATTACCCTCCAATCAGTCGAAGATCTTAAGAAAAAAAAACTAATTGAGATCTCCCTGAGGAAGAAGAAATTCCAGTCTGGCAGCAGACTGTCTTCAGACTCTTCCTTGGGTTCATCAGCTCTTCCTTGGGTTTCCGACCTACCTAACTACTCTGCAGATTTTGAACTTGCCAGCCTCCACAATCATGTGAGCTAATTTCTTGAAATAAATTGTTCTCTCTCTCTTTCTTTTTTTTGTCTCTGTCTCTCTCCCTCTCTTCACACACACACATGCACACACACACACACACACACACACACAATTAGTTCTATATCTTCAGTGAACCATCACTACTACAGGTCCTTACCAGAGTCTCTTTCAAAAGGATAGAGGATAGAGGTCTCCAACTCCAGAATACTCTCATGATGTGTTTGGGGGACTAGGCAAAAATTAGAAGTGCTAGTGAGTCCTTTTGTATTTGAGGCCTGAAATGGGAAGTGGCCCTAGCCCAGGACAAGCAGGTTAAGGCAGGGTCTATTCATTGACAGATGTCTCAGCACAAATGGAGCTTCCGACATCAGCTTTTGCCCAGGAAGTAGATGTGTATATAAATGGAGCTGGGAGCAGTTAGCGTGATGCCATCTCTCTATGCCACCTCCTATCTCTTATTATTGCTGTCATCTATTTACCAGTGCGTTATGCCACCGCAGCCCACCCTCAGCTCCCTGACAACTTTGGCTCCTGACCCTAAATCTACTGCCATTTTTTGTGACTTCAGCATCTACAACAGATGACCCATCCAACACCTGGTTCTCATTCCCTCACTTCCTTATATCCAACAACATACTATTATTTTCCACCCCACCATAGTCAAGTTTCATCTTGGACCTTATCATCACTGGTGACTTCCCCAATTCCAATGTCTCAATTTCAAATTTCACTCACTCTGTACACTTCTTTCAGCTGACTTGCTCTAATATCCCTCTTCCACAATTCTTTGACCGAGAAGACACACAACTCCCTTGATCTATTGCTATCTCATTCTCTGTCCACGTCTTCTCATTTTGCCTGCCCCCATTCTTGTTCAATTTATCATCATCTGGTTCCCATTGTGGTAACATCATGGCAAATGCCTTCAACTAGGTGGAGGAAAAATGCATGCATCTCACTGAGCACTTGAACCTAGGGATTCCTAAAACACTAGGCCCTCATAATTTTGAAGGGTAGTATATTCTTAGGAAAGGTGATGAGGTAGCAGGGGCACTTAAAGGCCTTCAGGGAATTGGAAACAGATTTCTCAGCAAGTAAATTAAAAGTAAAAAGCATTTTTGTTTGTTTGTTTGTTTAAGTTTATCAGGTTGGGGCTCCTTGTAGATGGCAAGAATTAACCTTGACTTTCTGAATTCCCTCAACTGCAGTAACTTTATGCAGCCACCAGATCTGAAAATCCTTCCTTGTTCTAAATGCACACAAATAGAAAGACTTTTTAAAAATAACATTCAGGCATTTTGTGGGACTTATTGTTTCATATCGAGTAAAGAAGCGTATCATCGCAGTTACATTTGCTGGTGGCTGACTGCTCACTTCCAAAATCATCTACTCACATTTATTCCAGGGGGTTGGTAGTTCAAATAATCTCTAAATTATCTGCTCATGTAGGTGAGCTAATAGCCATACATAACTATTTAAATTAAAATTAATTGAAATGAAAGAAAATTAAGAATGTAATATTTTGGTCATGTGAGCCATATTTCATGTGCTCAATAGCCATATATGTCTAGTGGCCAGCATATTGGACAGTGTAGAGAAAATTTCCATCATCACAGGAAGTTTTATTGCACAGGAGCAGAGACTATGACCCCAGGCCCAATCTGGTTCCTGGCTTATTTTTGTATAACCTGCAAGCTAGGAATGGTTTGCAAACTATCGCAAGAACAGAAAATGAAATACCGCATGTTCTCACTCATAGGTGGGAACTGAAAAATGAGATCACTTGGACACAGGAAGGGGATCATCACACACCGGGTCCTATTGTGGGGGGTGGGGGAGGGACAGCATTAGGAGATATACCTAATGTAAATGACGAGTTAATGGGTGCAGCACACCAACATGGCACATGTATACATATATAACAAACCTACATGTTGTACACATGTACCCTAGAACTTGAAGTATAATAAAAAATAAAGATTTTAAAGAAAAATATGTGACAGAGACTGTATGTGGCCTGCAAAGGCCTAAAATATTTCCTATTTGGATTTTTACAGAAAAAAGATTGTCAATCTTGTCTTAGATAACAAAGCACTTAAGTGTGGATGTTTGTATAATGTAGTTTGGAATGTTACTGCTCATGGTCAAGAATTTTATTTGTCACTATATTATGGTATGCAATTTAGTATAATGCATGGTTTATGCTATTGGACACTAATTCAATTAAATACTTATTGAAAAAATTTAAAATGTCAGTAGCTAGAAATGCTTAGATGAATAATACATTCAAGGAATTCACATTTTATTGGAGTAGGTTGATGTACAAAGTTCTAACTACAGTGCTAATTAGACTGTAAGTACTACTAATAGTGGTGTTAGACACAATGGTATTTGAGAGGAGAGCAGGGAGTGAAGAATTCTGACTAGGGCTGTCTTGCTTGGATGTAAAGAATGCAGCACGTAAGTGGGACTTAAGGATGAGTACAAATTAAATAGAGAGGCAGGGAGAAAGGAGTCCCAGGCTATGGAAGTGGCAGAAGCAAATGTGTGGAGTGGTGAAAACACACGAGGCATCTGAATAATTGTTAAATAGCTGAATGTGATTAATCATAGGATGAAGAGTAAGTGATGTACCAG
Source organism: Rhinopithecus bieti (assembly GCF_001698545.2). Classification (NCBI taxonomy): domain Eukaryota; kingdom Metazoa; phylum Chordata; class Mammalia; order Primates; family Cercopithecidae; genus Rhinopithecus; species Rhinopithecus bieti. The sequence goes on along the minus strand of NW_016803417.1, from coordinate 3,830,231 downwards.
GGAAACAAATAGGAGTCAGAGTTGGTATTTGATGAGAGATGCTGGTTTTCTATTACTAGGCAGTGAGTGGGCAGACTCACAGATCCTCAGAAGAAAGCCCTAATCTGTTGGGTACCTAAAGTATTATAGAAAATGATATACCCATTTTTTAATCCCTCTAGGTTTGGGATCTGTATTTCCCAGATGTGATCAAGGGCTTTGAAGCTGCAGGAATGGTAGATTCAGGGACATTGTAGCAATGGGAAATTGATACAGCCACCTCTAATGACTTAGCTTGACTTAGTACTTTTCAGTTTCCATGTTGCGTTGGGCACAGCAAGTTGGGTGGGAAGAATGGATTATAATGGTGGTCACAACCAAAGAATTCTTAAGGTACAACCATAAAAATGTATATTTTGCCTGAGACTGCAGAAAAAAACTGAAAAAATGTCCCCCTCTGCACAGCTATTGCACTGTTGAATTCCCAGGAAACCAAGCAGAGTGATAGAGTCAATGTAAGAATCATAATACTATCTAAGAGAAGGGTATTGGATCTGATGAACTTGCACCATTCCCACCTCCATTTTCTGGAGTTTTATGATCATGAATACTTGACAAAGGGCTTAACTGAGCCCTCTGAAATTCTAGTATTTTGTTTCTGGGAACAAAGCAAGTAGCCTGTGGGCTTCTTAAATAACATGCATGGTTGATCCGAAACTCATGAGAGTTCGGATCTTTCCCTTTGCCACATGATGACATCTGATGTCTTATTATTAGCTGCATTTGTTTAACTTTTTCATTTTATTTAAAACACAAGAGACTATCTTCTTTAGCCAGTGGCCACAAAGACCAACTATAGGACAGGTTATACCAAGTTTAGAAACTATTCAAAATTCATGGATACAAAGTTTCAACCTAAACTCAAACCTTTCGATGTCTGTGTTAATTTATATTTGGCAAACAATAATTTCCAGGTTTTAAAAAGGAAAAACACAACAAGAGAAACATTCCTTCAAAGCATATATTAAGGCCTCTTGGATACTGTATACTTCTGAGGAAAAAAAAAAAAAAAAAAACACTGATGTTTTAAGAGAAAGCCATTAAGAAACATATGGATTAAATTGCCCTCAAAGGACAGAAAACTTTAAAAGTTAGGAGGGAATAGGACTTTCCAAAAACCTGCTGATGTTTTAAAGACCCCAAAGTTTGGAAGAAAAAGGAATAAGCCCAACATATACCCATAGAATGAATGTCTTTATTTCTAGCCAAAATTAATAATCACCAATTTGTCTCCCACTATCTCTGCTTCATGAATGATGAAATTGAGAGTAGGTTGCTAAATCGTGCCACAGGGAGATATAGGATTAGATATCAGATGATGATGTCATTTGCCCATGTTTTTGAGTATGATAAAAGGAAACTGGTGGAATGGTTGCCTGGAAGTCCTAGACATAGTGACCTGGCATCCTGGTGAACTTCTGCAATCCTTTGGTCAATTGTCCCACAGAAAAGGGCAAAAGAAACACTGCTTATCCATAAAGTCTAGATTTTGGGCCACACACAAAGGATTATAAGGTATACTCTTTATATCTTGATGTAGTAGTGCTGCATCACCAATACATTTAATGTGTGTAAACTCAACTCTGAATGCTGTCCAAAATGTAAAAAGAGAAGACGGGAGCGAAAGAACAAGAAAATGCAGGTAATTCCAGCGCCATTCTACTCAGTGAGCTTGAGATGGGAGACCAAGCTCTTCAACCTCAGGTGATCTCAGTTCCTATGTAACTTCCTTAGTAAGATCATCTTGCTTCGCTGAAAGTAATTCTAGTGATTAAATAAACAGACATATGTATTTATAGACAATGACCCCAGCGTGCAAGCTACCTACTATGGTTGCAGCTTAACTAAAGAAATGGTGATTTATTTTCCAAAGATAACTGTAATGGATTCACTGAGAAACTGTACATTGACTTGCCATGTGGCCCCTTTCTAAAGACTTTTTTAATAACAATTTTGATATCTTTCATGTTCCTTTTCTTTTGCTTTGACTTTAAAATGTAGCCCCTGCATAAGATGGTGTCACACATTATTTTTTTTCTATAGTTGCTGCATTGGCATTCATTTCTAGGCCTAACATGAGTTTTTTGAAACCCAGTGGTACCTTTGGGCTGGTTAAAATTTCCCCTCTCTGTGCATTTGTGAGCTAGCCCACTTGTTCCTCATCCCACTGACAAAACACCAAGACACCTCGCAGCTGCTGACCACAAAAATCCCTAATGATCAACACCAGAGTCATGTAAATAAATTCTCCCCTTCCCACGTGTTTCTGTAAACTAGCCAATCCACAACCCCTGGGGGAAAGCCTAAGGGTTATCGCACATGGACCTTAATAAGGGCATAGTTCCAAATGCCGTTATTAAGAGGTCCACGGGTCCTATTTTCCTCTCCCCTTAGTTACCTGCAGGCTGGGCTCCCTTCCACCTCTTCTCACTGGCCTCCTGTTTGTAACCCTGACCTCTCCGGGATCTGTAAGTAATATGTTTATTCTGTTTCATGCATGTTGGTCTTACCTCACTGTGTCTCACCTGACTGACACACTTCAATCCAACTTTTCGCCATCAGGACTCTCCTAGAAAGTGGTTATCTTGGCTTATGGCCCCTTGAGGTCTAGAAAAGACTAGAAGACCAAATTAAAAATAAACCATAACAATAAAAATCACAACAGAAGGAATTTTTCCACTATTACCCACCTGCAGAAGCCCAGTAACTGGATGAAGATGAAGGAAATTCAGAGAGGTGGGAAATTATACCCACGTTATAGCATCGTCAGTTAATGTTATATAGAAAACATTAAAGAAGATAGAGCTGGTTACAATAAAAACAAGAGGCAGGCTTTGCCATAGGGGTTTCTTGTACATATTATTTTGTCTCTCAGATATTAAGCCTAGTACCCATTAGTTATTTTTCCTGGTTCTCTGCCTCTTCCCACTCTCCACCCTCCAATAGGCCCCAGTGTGTGGTGTTCCCCTCTATGTGTCCATGTGTTCTAATCGTTTAGCTCCCACTTTAAGTGAGAGCATTCAGTATTTGGTTTTCTGTTCCTGCATTAGTTTGCTGAGGATAATGACCACCTGCTCCACCCATGTCCCTGCAAAGGGCAAGATCTCATTTTTTTATTACTACGTAGTATTCCATGGTGTATATATACCACATTATCCAGTCTATCATTGGCGGGCATTTAGGTTGATTCCATGTCTTTGCTACTCTGAATAGTGCTGCAATGAACAAAACATGTGCATGTGTGTTTATGATAGAATGACATATTCCTTTAGGCATACACTCAGTAATGGGATTGCTGAGTTGAAAATGGTATTTCTGTTTTTAGGTCTTTGGGGAATCCCCACACTGTCTTCTACACTGAGAACCCTGATTTTCTATATCTGGACAAAAGACTAGGACATAAGAAAGAGAATTTTAGTGGAAGGAACTAACTGAGGGAGAGAGATTGCACAGCAGACAAGGACAAATAACGGGAGGGTGGAAACAAGGGTAAGTGAACTTGCCAAAGAAATAGGCTCAATAGGAAAGAATTGTTATGTGGATATGCTTATGACTTTTAAGCATTTGACTTGCAATAAGAGTGTGGTTACTGTTTCTAATGGAAAATGGCAGACCCTAAAAACACTGAAGATCAGTTATGAAGGTGAGCAGTGATTGATATTAAAACAACACAGGGTTTGGTGTCAGACAAAGAAAGTGACATTTATAATGATTTTTATCTGCAAAATGGCTATAACAATAGTGCCCAGCTCAATGGATTGTTAAAAGGCTTAAATGAGATATAACAAGGTGCCCAGCATAATGCTTGGCAAATAGGATGCAGAAAAACCTAATCTTTACTTGGGGGTATTCAGAAATTCTCTACATTTAGATGTCTTCCCAGATCTCATATGATCTTGAAATAAAACTCCATCTTCCTGGATATAGAAAGTAAGGCTGGATGGAAGGCTTTAGGGTTAAAATAGGCTTGAACTTGAATCACTTTTACATGTCTAGCTGCTTGATACATCTCAGGCAATACCTCGATCTAACTTTCACAGGATCAAATGAGGTAATACACACATTAAAAGACTTAACACATGATTTTCACTTAGAGAATCTTTGTTCCTTTCTCCTTCACTCTTTGTATTTTTGAAGTGTCTTAAATAGCTTTAATAGGATTTTTTAAAAGTTAAAATTACTTTTGTTCATGATAAAGATCTGACATATTTTTAACTGAAAGATGACTTCAAATATTTTAATTAGCTTTTTTTAAAACTACAGATTTTGAATTTATAACAACCTTTATCACTGTTTTCAAATATATTCCATCTTTTCACCTCAGATTTGTTTGACTACCTAATATTTGTGTGCATGTGTGTACACATGCATGCACACAAATACATAAATTCAAGGGCAAAGAAAGTACTTTTGTTAGCTTATTGAGGTATAATTTACATATAAAATCCATCAATTTTAAGTACCTATACAATTCAATAAATTTTGATAATTGTATAAAGTCATACAACCACGGGCACTATGATGTTATGAAATATTTTCGGCACTCCAATATGCCTTCTGGCATCCCCTTTGGAGTCAACGTCTTTCTGCCACTACTGGGTTTCTGGTAAGCACTGATTTATTCTTTTCCTTAAAATATTTTCCCTTTTCTAAATGTTTGTTACTGCAATCATAATGCATATAATCTTTTTTTTTCACTTAGCATGAAAATGATAGGATTTCATTCTTTTTATGGCTGAATAGTATTCCACTGACTTTATATACCACGTTTTGTTTATTTATGCATTGATGGACACTTAAGTTGATTCTTATCTTTGCTATCAAGAATAATGTTTCAGTAAACATGTGATTGCAGTTGTCCCTTTGATATATTGATTTATTTTCCTTTGGGTAGATATCCAGCAATGGGATTGATGGATTGAATGATAATTCTATCTTTAGTTTTTTTGAGAAATCTTCATACTGTTTTCCATAGTAGCTAAACTAGTTTACATTCCCACCAACAGTGTATAAGTTCCCTTTTCTTCACATCCTTGCCAACATTTGCTACTTTTTGTCTTTTTATTCATAGCCATTCTCACTTGGGTAAGGTAATATCTCATTGTGATTTTGATTTGTATTTATCTGATTAGTGATGTTGAGCATTTCTTCATACACTTATTATCCATTTGTATGTCTTCTTTTGAGAAATATCTATTCATGTTCTTTTCCTACTTTTAAATTATTTGTTTTTTTTTTGTACTGTTGAGTTTCTTGTATATTCTGGATATTAATCCCCTGTTGGACGAATAGTTTGTAAATATTTCCTCCCATTCAACAGGTTGCCTCGTCAGTCTGTTGATTATTTCTTTTGCTTGCAGAAACTTTTAGTTTATGTCCCGTTTGTCTATTTTGTTTTGTTTCATATGCTTTTGAGGTCTTAGTTAATAAATTCTTTGCCTAGACCAATGTTCTGAAGAGTTTTCCCTATGTTTTCTTCTACTACTTTTATAGTTTTAGGTCTTAATTTAAGTATTGAATCCATTTTGGGTTGATTTTTGTATATGGTGAGAGGGATCCAGTTTCATTCTTCTGCACATAGCTATCCAATTTTCACAGTAACATTTATTGAAGAGGGTGTCCTTTCCCCAACTTATGTTTTTGTATGCTTTGTCAAAGATCAGTTGGTTGATAAGTATTTTGATTTATTTCTAGATTTTCTATTTTGTTCTGTTGGTCTATTTGCCTACTTTTATACCAGTACCATGCTGTTTTGGTAATTAGCCTTGTAGATTTGACATCCGGTAATGTGATACCTCCAGCTTTGTTCTTTTGGCTTAGGATTGTTTTGGCTATTTGGGCCCTTATTTGTTTCCATATGTATTTTAGGATTGTTTTTTTCAAATTCTGTGAAAAATGGTGTTGGTACTTTTATAGGGATTGCATTGACTCTAGATTGCTTTGGGCAGTATTGTCATTTTAAGTATATTCTTCTGATCCATGAGCAAGGGCAGTTTTCCCTTTTGTTTGTATCATCTTCCATTTCTTTCATCGGTGTTTGGTAGTTTTTCTTCTAGAGATCTTTCACCTCCTTGGTTAAGTTTATTCCTAGGTATTTTTGTGTGTGTGTGTGGCTATTGTAAATGAGATTGCCTTCTTGATTTCTTTCTCACCTAGATTCTTATTGGTGTATAGAAATGCTACTGATTTTTATATGTTGATTTTGTATTCCGTAATTTTACTAAATTCATTTATCAAGTCTAAATATTTAGAGAAATATTTAGATTTTTCTAGATATGAGATTATATCATTAACATAGAGGAACAGTATGACTTCCTCTTTTCCAATTTGGGTGCCTTTTGTCTCTTGCCTGATTGCTTTGGCTAGGACTTCCAGTACTACGTTAAATAGGAGTGGCAAAAGTGGGCATCCTTTTCTTGTTCTACTTCTTAGTGGACAGCTTTCAACTTTTCCCCATTCTGTATGATGTTAGCAATGGGTTTTTCATATATGGCCTTTTTTATTTTTGAGGTACATTGCTTCTATGCCTAGTTTGAGAGTATTTTAAATCATGAAAGGGTGTTAAATTTTTTCACATCCTTTTTCTGCTTCTATTGGGATGATCCTATGGTTTTTGTCCTTCATTCTGTTAATGTGATGCATCGTTTTTATTGATTACTGTGTGTTGAACCATCCTTGCATCCCTGGTATAAATTTTACTTGATCATGGTATATTTTGATGTGCTGTTGGATTGTATTTGCTAGTATTTTTCTGAGGAGATTTTCATTTATGTTCATTCAGGATATTAGTTTATAGTTTTCTTTTTTGTTGTATCCTTTGGTTTTGATATTAGGGGATGCTGGCTTTGGAGAATGAGTTAGGGAGAATTTTCTTTTTTTTTTTTTTCATTTTTTTTGGAATAGTTTCAGTAAAATTGTTATTACTTCTGCTTTTTATGTTTAATAGAATTTGACTGTGAATCCATCCATTCTCAAGCTGATCTTTGTTGGGAGATTTTTATTACTGATTCAACCTTACTACTCATTATTAGTCTGTTTGGGTTTTCTTTTTTCCTGGTTAAATGTTGGTAGGTTCTATGTATCCAGGAATTTAATTTTCTCTAGGTTTTCCACTTAGTCAGAATATAGCAGTTCATAATAGACTCCGATAATCTTATTTATTGCTGTGATATCAGTTGTAATGTCTTTTTAATTTTTTTTTTTTTTTTTTTTTGAGGCAATCTCACACTGTTGCCCAGGCTAGAGTGCAGTGGTGCAATCTCAGCTCACTGCAACCTCCGCCTCCCGTGTTCAAGCAATTCTCCTGCCTCAGCCTACCATGTAGCTGGGATTACAGGTGTGTGCACACAGGTAATTTTTGTATTGGTAGAGATGGGGTTTCACCATGTTGGCCAGGCTGGTCTTGAACTCCTAACCTCAGGTGATCCACCCGCCTTGGCCTCCCAAAGTGCTAGGATTGCAGGAGTGAGCCACCATGCCTGGCCTCCTTTTTAATTTCTGATTGTGTTTATTTGGGTCTTCTCTCTTCTTGGTTATCCTAGTTAGAAGCTTATCAATTTTGTCCATTTTTTCTAAAAAACAACTTTTTGTTTCATTGTTCCTTTGCAGTTTTTAGACTCTATTTCATTTAGTCCTGCTCTTATCTTTGTTATCTCTTTTCTTCTGCTAGTTTTGGATTTGCTTTATTTTTCCTTCTTTAATTCTTGAAGTACATTGTTAGGTTGTTAAATTGTAATCTTTTTACTTTTTAAATGTAGGTATTTGTTGTTATAAACTTTCCACTTAGCATGGATTTGCTGTATCCCACAGGTGTTGTGTTTCCATTTCGATTTGTTTTAAGAATTTTTTGTGGGTTTTCGTAGTTTATTCATTCACCCAATGGTCATTCAGGGGCATCTATTTGTATAGCCATTTTAAATTGATTAGATAATTCCATTGTATTGTCAGCTCGCAATTTGTTTAGACATTAACAAGTTGATAGGCATTTGCATTTATTTCATTTTGAGGATATTGGGAATAAAACTGCCATGCGCATAAATGTATAAGTCATTGTGTAAACATATATTTACATTTCTCTTGAGTAAATATCCAGATGTGGAATTACTAAATCTTATAGTAAAAGTTTGCTAAAATCGATAAGAAACTCTTAAACTGCCCAAAAATGATTGTCGCATTATGCTTTCTCACCAACAACATAGAATAAACTTTAATTTCTCCATCTCTCTCACAATACTTGGTATTGTCAATTTTTTAAATGTTTAAGTGGATGTGTATTACAACACAGTGTGGCTTTTATTTGTATTTTCCTAGTGATTAATTATGTTGAACACCTTTTTATGTGCTTATTTACCATTCACATATTTATTTAGTAGAGTGACCATTCAAATCTCTTACCCAAATTTTACTAGTTGTCTTACTATTGAGTTATGAGAGTTTTATAGATTATAAATACAAGTATTTTGTAGGATATATATTTTACAAACATATCCGTGTATATACATATATAGTTTGCAATTTTATTTTCTTGATACTATCAAAGAGCAAAATTTATTAATTTTGGCAAGATATAATTTACTTTTTATGTGTCGTACTGTTTATGTCCTATTTTAAGAAATATTTGCCAAACTCTAAGTTTCACTGTTTATCTTCTACCTACTTTTTCTTCTAGAAGTTTTACTGTTTTAGCTCTTTTATTTAGGTGTCCGATCCATTTTGACATATTGTATGAGGTGAAGGTCAATGTTATTCGTTTTTAAAATATGAAGGTACCATCATTCTAATACAATTTGTTGAAAAGAATTCCCTTTGCCATAGCACTATTTTGGCACATTTGTCAAACATCAATAGCCAGTATACGTGTAGCTCTGTTTTTGGACTTTTTGTTTCGTCGATCTATGTATCATTCCAATACCAATCTGTCTCTTACTGTAGCTTTAGAGTGGACATTGAAATTAAATAGTGTGAATCTTCAACTTTGTTGTTCATTTTCTTAGTTTGTATATTCTGGATCATTTGGGTTTCCAGTGGATTGTGACATCAGCTTGCCAATTTTTACAAATAAATCAGTTGGACTTTGGTTTCTCCTCAGATCATATAAATCTTTTACCTTTATGAATAAATCAGTTGGAATTTTGCTTAGCAATGCATTGAATTTGTAGGTCAGTTGGGAGAAAATTGACATTTAACAATATCAAAACTTACGTTCAGGTGAATGATATAGCTTTCCACTTTTAGGTCTTCTTAATTTGTCTCTGCAATCTTCTACAGTTTTCAGTAAATAGAACCTGCACATATTTTGTTAAATATATTCCTATATTTTGTGTTTGATGCCAGGGTAAATGGTATTTTAAAAATTTCACATTCTATTCTTACTAATTATTGGCCTGTTCAGATTTTTTAATTTCATAATTTATTCATGGTAGGTTATATTTTTCCAAGAATTTATCCATTTTTTTCTAGGTTATCCAATTTGTTGATATATAATTTTTTTATAACAGTCTTTTACGATCCTTTGTACTTCTGTGGTATCAGTTATAATGCCTCCTTTCATTTCTGATTTCATATCTTTGTGTCTTCTCTCTTTTTTCATAGTCTGGCTAAGCACTTGTCAATTGTGCTTAGCTTTTCGAAAAACCACCTTTAGTTTTGCTGATATTCTTAAATGACTTTTTCTTCTCTATTGATACCTGTTCGAATATTTATTTCCTTCCTTCGGTTAATTTTAAGTTTATTCTTTTTTTAGTTCCTTGAGGTGTAACAATAGGCAGATTTCTTGATCTTTTTTGACGTAGGCATGTAATGCTATAAACTTTCCTCTTGAGCTGCTTCTGCTGTATCCCATAACTCTTTTGTGATGTTTCAATTTTCATTTGTCTGAAGGCATTTTTAAATTTCCCTTTTAATTTCTTCTTTGACGCAATAGTTGTTCAGAAGCATATTGTTTAATTTCCATGTACTTGTGAATCTTCCATGATTCTTCCTATTATTGACTTCTAGTTTCATACTATTCTGGTCAAAAAAGATACTTGATATGAATTCTAATCCTAAATTTGTTAAGGCTGGTTTTATGGCCTAACATATGAGCTATCCTGGAGAATGTTCCATGTGTGCTTGAGAAGAATGTGTTCTGTTGTTGGGTGGAATATTCTGTACATTACTAGATTCATTTGGTCTAAAGTGTAGTTTAAGTCCTATATTTCTTTACTGATTTTTCTGTCTGAATGATCTGTTGAAAGTAGAGTATTGAAATCTCCTACTAGTATTGTGTTGCAATCCATGTCTCCCTTCACATCTCTTAATGCTGGCTTTATATGTTTAGGTACTCTAACATTAGGTGTAATGTGTATTTATCATTGTTATATCTTCTTAATGAAATTATATATATATATTTACAGTTGTCATATCTTCATAATGAATTGACACCTTTATCACTATATGACATTTGTCTCTTTCTATAGTTTTTGACTTAGTCTATCTTGTCTGATATAAATATAGTTACCCCTGTTTTCTTTTGGTTTCCTTTCCCATGGAATAACTTTTTTGATCCCTTTATTTTCAGTGTATAAGTGTCCTTTAAAGTGAGGTGAGTCTTTACAGGTAACATAGAGTTGGGTCTTATTTTTATTTACTCAGCCAATCTATACCTTTGGTTTGAAAAATGTAATCCATTTACATTCAACATAATTATTGATCAGTAAAAACTCACTAGTAAAATTTTTTTTTTTCCTGGTTCTTTTGTAAATCTTTTGTTCCTTCTTCCTCTATTGCTTTTTTCCTTAATGGTTTTATGGTTTTTTATAGTGGTATACTTTGATATCTTAAGTGTTTTGTGAGTCTACTTTAGGTTTTTGCTTTGTGGTTATCCTGAGGCTTACATAAAATATTATACTTAAACGGACTATGTTCAGCTGATAACAACTTAATTGTGATTACATATACAATTTCTACACTTTTACTTCCTCTTCTGCCATGTTTCATGTTTTTGTGTCACAATTTACATCTTTTTATCTGCATCTGTGAAAATTGTAGTGATACTTGTTTTACTACTTTTGTCATGTAATCTGTATACTAAGGATGAAATGGATTTACATATTGCCATTACTGTATAAGATATTTGAGGCTAAACTATGGAAATATAATTGAGTTTTATGTATTGGCCTAGTATCCTACAATCTTAGTAACCTCACATATCATTTCTAGGAGTCTTTTTGTAGACTCCTTAAGATTTTCTACATAGATGGGGGGGCAGAGCAAGATGGCCGAATAGGAACAGCTCCAGTCTCCAACTCCCAGCGCGAGCGACACAGAAGACTGGTGATTTCTGCATTTTCAACTGAGGTACTGGGGTCATCTCACTAGGGAGTGCCAGACAATTGGTACTGGTCAGCTGCTGCAGCCCGACCAGCGAGAGCTGAAGCAGGGCGAGGCATTGCCTCACCTGGGAAGCACAAGGGGGAAGGGAATCCCTTTTTCCAGCCAGGGGAAGTGAGACACACAACACCTGGAAAATCGGGTAACTCCCACCCCAATACTGCGCTTTAAGCAAACGGGCACACCAGGAGAATATATCCCACACCTGGCCAGGAGGGTCCCACACCCACGGAGCCTCCCTCATTGCTAACACAGCAGTCTGCCATCTAACCACAAGGCAGCAGCGAGGCTGGGGGAGGGGCGCCCGCCATTGCTGAGGCTTAAGTAGGTAAACAAA